>NW_027187360.1:24960690-24996150 GCF_028583685.1 Petaurus breviceps papuanus | reverse complement strand
CCCCCCCCCCCCCCCCCCACCCCCCCCCCCCCCCCCCCCCCCCCCCTAGTACTTCCATGACTTTCTGAGAATCAGAATTTGATTCTGAGTGTTAGTCTTATCCTGCTTTCCGAAGAAAGCCTTTCATCTTATATTTACACTGGGTTAGTCTTACCTAAAGGAATGTGAGAAGGGATGAGCCCTAAAAAACACAAAATAATTGGCAGCAGGAAGAAAGAAAAAAAAAATACAAAGTTAGGCAAGGAACTCCAGCCACCCAAACCTGCTCAATAGCCCCTCTGTTCCAGAAAGCCACTCCCCACCACCCCTCCCTTTAGCAAGCCACTTACAAAAGATTTTTGCTTCTAAACTACAATACCTCCCTATGCCCTTACAAACTTGAAGAAAGTGTAACAAACCTAAGAGCCCATGTGTGCAAACTCATTGTGAGGTTCAACAAATAAATACTACCTATCCAAAACCTTGAGTGTTTTAATCACTGATGTTCTCATGTGAGGGTACATAATTATACTACAGAATACCTGACTCCAAACTACTCAAGTACTAGTTTAAGAATTAACTCCTTATAGTCTATATTCAGTAAGAAAAACGGCAGACCCAAACTGAATGCATAGCTATTCATGCAGCACACATGGTATTTTGATTTTTTTTGTACAGTTTATCTTTAATACCATAAAACAGTCATTTTCAAGAAATCCATATGCATTCATAACCCTTATCAGGAACAAACACCCAAAAAAAGCATAAAAAGTAACAAAGATACAAACTGTGAAGCAATTTGACTTCCATATATGCAGTGTTTGACTGTAATATTCAAAATTTCCATATGATAATTAAAGGGCATTTCAGGCACACTCAAATAGGTACCTGCCCAGTTGACAGTTTTCCACCATTTAATGGCTTAAGAGCAAGGAGGCATTGCATCAATAATTTAAAGTGCTGTTTTCAGTCACCTGAATGAATACCAAGTCAGGTGAATGAGAAGTAGAGATAATTGAATTAATTGGCTTGGTTAAAATATGTATTTTTAAATTTGTAGTAAGATTTTAAAATAAATCCATTGTGGACACCATCAGACAAGCTTCTAAGAGTTCTTTTTTCAAACACTTCAGGGACAAAGAATCATTATCCTCATAATAAGGTTAAATATTCTAAAATTAATGCCCTTCTACTCTCAACAATCTGGAGGTCACATGAGGAAGTTACCAGAGGTTTCTCACTGTAATGATGAAATGATTTAGGAACATTAGAAATATAAGACTAAGTCAGATCTGTGATTCTAAAAGCTCAGGAGTCTAACTTGGACAGGGGCACCAAGGGAGATATCTTGGAAGAACTACATACTTATTTTCTGTGATAGTGACCACAAAAGATTTAGAATGTATTTGATAGTTCATACCACAACAATCCTGTATGGAACTACCTACCCCCTCCGTGGATTTATCTAAACCCTGCTTGAATGTATTTATACTGTCAAGGAATGGTGTGAATTCTAGGTTTAAGACTCATGAATGGAGTCAAGGATCTTGCTTCAGACAGTTTAAGAAAAAAGAACAGTATTTTAAAAGTGTACTAAGAACTTTCAGGGAAAAAACTCTTAGGCATACACAGTTAGTTAAATGGAGACTACTGGAAAGTTCACTTGGGAACTATGACCAAGTATAGTCTATGTTAAGGAGACCCTGACAGAAGTACCAGCTCTAGGAGATCAGCAAAAATAAATAAATTCCTTTAGTTACCTTAAATCTCATTAGCCAAATGGAGAACAAAATTTGGTCCCTTATATTAAAAGGGGAAAGTAATGAATTCAAGGAAACTTAGCTTCAACTTCCAACTCCCTACCTCCTTCTTGCCCAAGGACACAGACACACACAAAACATCAAGACAGAGCAGAAAAAGTGGCAGAAATGTGTAAAGAAATATTGAGCACTTTATTCATTCAAAGGAAATCTCTCCACTGCAGGCAAGTAACTATACTCCCCATAATCTAAGATCACATGGACTGGGGACAATGAGTCACAGTTCTCATAAAATGAAGTCTTCCCATCATTCTCAAAATTTAACTTTCAGTTTCAGTAATCATGAATTGTACAGAATTCCAGAACCTGAATAAATCTTAGTTCCAGTATCAGGAAAACAAAAGGAGATGCAACCCCCCTTGCAAATATGTAGAACTAGAAATAGGACCATGTTAAGTCTTCCAGTAAGGAAAAATGTTTCCTCTGAATCTTACTTAGTTTGCTGGAAGTCAGCATTAAAATTTCAGTCAATCTTGACCCAATTTTCATTCAGGATGATTTGATGGATTTGGAGAGCCATCTAGTTTTAATTAGCTGGGTGAAGTTCCACTTGTAAATAAGCCAAAAATTAAAAAAGAAAAGTGTCGTACTTTTTCGTTTACAAGATATAAATCAATATTGGTCCAAAGATCTCAAGCTAAAATTGTTGCATAACAAGTGAACTATCTTTTTTCAAAAGATGTCTAAAGAAATTAAGCCACTGCAGAGGTTGGTGTGGGGTAACGAGAAGGAACCATGAACACAGAACATTACATACAGTATCAGATTCAGTTGATGTGTCAGTTTTGCTGAACTGCTTTCTGCTGTTCTTTTTAATTCTTTGTAATTCACTCAGTAGAGTAAAGGATATATTTGGAAATAATAGTGATCTTACAAGTAATGCCTGTCAAACATGTGCTGTTTTCCAGAACTTCTTAGTTATTTCTCAAGCCCTAAAAAAGATATCTCAAAGCAAAGCATGACCAACAAGTGGCACCATTCTGAGAAAGTACATTCCCAAAATGGCTCAAAGCATGAAATTTAAAAAATTCATCTCTGAATGACAAATTATAAGAAAAATGAGAATGTGATATTAAACAGCATGTGATCAGAGATTACTACCAGTGCTTACCACCTGAGATCCCCACAGGCCCAAGGAGGGAAGGAGGAGTCCCCAAAAGTGCAGCTTCGATGAAGGAACTGTCCAGTGTAATTTCAAATGAAACTTGTTACAAGAACTTGCACAAAGCACCTCTAGAGTTTGCTTTATAGGTGTTGTACACATCAGTTTACTCAAGATTAGTCTCTGTTAGCTTCTTTTCAGAGAAGGCAAAGCCCTTTCTGCTGAAACTCTTCCAAATTATTTCCCATGCCCACACGAAGCATGGAGAAGGCGATGTTTGTAATGACTAGTTAGAAATACTAGCAGCAAACACACTATGTTGTATCCCTTACCTCAGAGCGAAGCAAAAATATAGCAACACTTGCTTTAAAGGAACACATTTCACTAGGTGGGAAAGTCAGCTACAAACTTTGGCTGAAAGACACACTGAAATGCTCCTGTTTTAACATGTCTGGAATACATACATACACCAAGCAAATATGGTAGGAACATCACTAGGACACTCTTACTTTGTATTTGTTTCCCACTAAGAACTTTCTCTGTTCACAGCTGTCTGACAACTCTGAGGCAAAATAAATCCCAATGTAAAGGAAAAACCACTCATGATACACAAAAGAAAAATAAGACTAAAAACTGGATTACCCAAGAGGTTCAGATACAGAAACATTACAGCTTTCCTATGGTAAGTTTAATATTTAAAAATACTGGTGAATATAAATATTTAGATAATTTGTCATGAAACAGATCTACCACAAAGTCAAAATTCTTTTACAAAATCTAAAATTCCATCAGATGTTGATTAAAATACTGATTGTGACCTCCACAAAACTTAAGATTTAGCAACTCTCTTTCATTAACTTATATAAGATTTAGAAAATCAAATTGATAAAGGAAAAAAATCATACTATAGAAGCTCTCCAAAAGGATGAACTTGTTTGTGGAAATATTCCGTATACTGTGTACTGTTCAGATACTAACATCACACGTGAATTTATAGTATACTGCATGTATACTGCCATTAGTACTCTAAGAAACATCATGAGTCAAATCTCAATTATCTGGTGATGAGGGTGAAATATCAGGAAATAAAATCCACAAAGAACCAAAAAAGAGGCTTTAGAGCTGTTAGTATCAACTTCTACATTTAACTTGCTATGTAACCCTGGGCAAATCTTTAAATTCAGTTTTCCTCATCTCTAAAATGAGCTAATTGGACTAGATGATCTCCTAAATTACTTTCCAACTAATTCTTAATAGTTATGAGTCTATTCTAAAGATTATTTATTACCTTACTACCACCAAACCTGGTGTGGCTATCAAAGAGCAGAATATACTTATTTCCTAACTTTCTGTCTTGGGGCACTCAAATGGACATGCTGTTAAGCAATATGATAAAAATTAGGCAGAAAGAAAAAGGAGTAAGGAGCTGAGATCATCAGACCCTGTGTTGAGTTTGGGAATACTGTGCTCCATAGGCTTTTCCATTCCAAGATTAAATTACAAGCCACCATACTTTGGTAAGTCATAAACTTACAATCAAGTCTTATACTCTCTCTAACAAAAAACTCTTCCCTAACAGAAACTCAGGCCAAAGAATAATGACATTTCAAAGGAAAGAAGTCTTACCTCATATCTCCAAGTTTCCTGCTGATAGCAGAGCCCACATTGGATAGGGCAGCTGAAGTCTTCTGTCCTGCCTGGGAGAGAGTTTCCTGAGTCTTCTTGTAACTAGACAGAAGAAAAGTAAGTTAAACCAACCAACCAAACAAGAATGAGAAAGCTTCCACCCACCAGGCAAGGAAAAGGCATCCCTACATTCTGGAAAATGTTCCCCAAATGAAAGATTCAAATAAGTTAGTTAATAGTGGTGCTGCCACAGAAAAGCTTCTCCTCTGCTTCCACTTGGGGCCCTTTTTATGGTGCCCCTAAGAAAAGGAAGCAGCCTCACCTGTTAAGTGCTTATAAGCAGTATTAAACCAAATTTTTTCAAAAGCATGTAACCGAGCTAAATTTGGATTTATCTTATGGCTCACATTCTTTCTCTCCTACTCATTTTCCCCTTTCCTCAAGGATGCTGAATCAAACTTTCATCACTGAGAAACAAAAAAAGATCTGGATAACAGAACTAGAATGACAGAGACTATTATGGATATGACAACAGCACAGGAGGATGAGTACCATTTCGAAGGCAAGAGCTAGGAAAGTCCTCAAAGTTACTTTCAGCCACACTTAAACATTAAGCTAATATTCACTATTACCTTAATTCATAATTCTCATCATGAGTACATCAGTATTATGCCAGTATGAAAAGGGCAGTTAATAGCAAAGATCCAGAACAAATCCATTTTTCTGCTATCTGTGGTCTAAATGCTCAAATTTTCAATGTTCAGAAGTTTTTTCTCTCCCTACTACCTCAAACATAAGAATTCCTTGTACTATTTCCATAATTTTCCTTTTTGACAGGGTACAAAGTTCAATTTTAACACTATCATTTCAAATATTACTGTTTATAGAATTTCAACTACAATCTAACACTGAGGTAGATTCCTATGCTTTAGTCCTTTGTCTTCCATCAACAGGCACTAAGCACATACCCCTTCTCAAGGGTACTTTTGAAGTTATTTTCATTATTTGAGATAAGGGGTTTGGTACTAGCACAAATTGAGTGGCTAAGTTACAGCCAATAAATATTCCAAGGAAGAGAGTGTCCAAGTCAGAACCTTGAACTGCCTCACCTTATTCAGCAATCATCACAAACAAAAAGTCAAGACTTACTCATCTTGAACCTTGAGAAGCAACCAGAAGTCATGTAGCTATATTGCAGCATCAAGAACCATCACTGCAATAAAGGTTTATAGCCTACATTTTATAGTCATGTCATCTAGGGTCAAATAAAGAGAAATTTTTGGTAAACTAGAATATATCTTAAGACTAAAATCAAGCAAAAAGAAAAATTAAAAAAAAAAAAAACACTAAAATCACTTTGAAACAAACAAGATTTAACCTTTTCTGAGATCCAGTCTGTAGAAGGCTAGTACTTTATCAATAAAAGTTCATACAAGTGTCTAACAGTACTCACTAATAAGATCACAATCAGACTGTTAACTCATTTGGTTAAAGTTCCAAAATAAAAAAAAAACTCCTTATTTCCTACTGCAGTATCGTTTCAGAAATTAATCTTCCTAAAACACTTTTACATCATTACTCCCTT
Organism: Petaurus breviceps papuanus; assembly: GCF_028583685.1. Taxonomy (NCBI): domain Eukaryota; kingdom Metazoa; phylum Chordata; class Mammalia; order Diprotodontia; family Petauridae; genus Petaurus; species Petaurus breviceps. The sequence goes on along the minus strand of NW_027187360.1, from coordinate 24,990,038 downwards.
GTTCAAAATCCTTCAACGGCGCCACACTGTCTACAAGTGCAAACTCTTCAAGCTAGCATCCAAGGATCACTACAATCTAATGATATCCAAACTAACCAACCTAATTTCTGAGTATCTCCAACATGAAATCCTTATTCTAATCAGGCCAAGATCTTCACTGTCTTCACTGTAAAGTGAAGATCACTCACTCACTCCATTCTCATTCTCACCCTAGCAACTACACTAATATTATTATTGTCCACTCCTCTTTACCTAATTAAATCTTATCCATCTTTCTAGGTCAAATTCAAGTCCTGCTCCTCCCTGATTATGCTAAGACCTCTTTGAAAGTCTCCACAATTATGCTAAGTCATACAGATCTTTTAATATCTGTATCACACAAGCTAATACTTTATTATTTAGTCTTGTAGTGTTCGCCAGTCGATTTCTATGTGTTGTCATGTTACTCCAACTACAATGCTCTTTGAGAATGTTTCCCCCAAAACCGTCAGAACAATTCTCAGTACAAAGGTGGTACGCTATGAACACTTACTAGATTGGGGATGGGAGGGTAGTAGGGGACAATTCACTTCTGGGCTTATCTGAATACTCTGAGGTCTGAAGAAAATGAGAAAATTGTTTATTTTGGGGTGTTTTTTTTTGTTTTTTTCACTTAGCTTGCTCTGATCCCTTCCTAGATTTATAGGATCAGATCTCACAGACTGGCTTTCTCAGAGCACTATGTACCTATCATATACTTAATTTTTTGTACCTGTCATACACTTAAACTATATTTTGTTACAGATGATCTTCCTTAAAGCCAGAGAAACCTGGATTTTAATTCCTTCTCCTCTACGTATTTGCTGTATGACTACGGGAAAGTCACTTAACCTCCATCTCCTCATCTGTAAAATGAGGATAATAATAGTACCTACTCCAGAGATGTAGTGAAGATCAAATGAGATAATCTATAGAAATCGGTTGCAAACTTTAAAATGCTATGTAAATGTCAGCTATTATTATGTCCCCTAGCACAGAGCCCTATTTATAGCATAAAAGGAGTTTAATAAACACTGAATCAAAGAAATGGTAATGACATTCATGTTATACCAACTAATTCTTATTAGTAAAAGGAAAAAATTAATTACTTAAAACCTTGGCAAGAAAAATCCCACTCCCAGACTTCAACAACTAGTAAGAATGCTACATACATAACGAGGCTTTGGAAAAAATGAACTTTTCAAAATGTCCTCCTCCTGGGGCGACTAGGTAGTGCAATGAATAGAACACCGGCCCTGGAGTTAGGAGAACCTAAGTTCAAATCTGGCCTCAGATGCTTAACACTTACTAGCCATGTGATCTTGGGCAAGTCAATTAACCCCAACTGCCCTGCCTTCCTCCTCCAAAATGTCCTCCTCCTCATACTGAATCTCATGTGTGACTATAACATTTCCAAGAGTCAAGAATGCCTTTCTACTTCAAAAACAAAATGCTGTAATAACCGTAACATCAACATGTTAGATCTGACCAAGCTCTGGAATCTGCTCTAATACCTTCAGGGTCCAACAAGACTACTTTTTTTTGTAAGTAATAGAAGTCACTAATTTTAGAACTTAAAGGACCTTAGACCTCATCCAGTCCAAGCCTTTCATTAAACCAATGAGAACATTAAGGCTCTGAGAGTTTAAGTTACTTCCCCAAGGTCAAACAATAAGTGGCGGATATAAGTAAATGCCTGTGCAAAAACACTTCTCCTTCCAAGATAGTATAATCTTCAATGTGAAGCAAGAGAACTGAATCGATTCTTTCACTCAAATACTCAAAAAAGCTGGGTGATTCAGATAAAATGCTCCATCAGAGAAATAAAATCCTGTACAATTTTTTTTTAAAGAAACTACCATATGTCTGAAAGGGATCTCATTTAGCATCACTCTCTTAACAATTACACTGTAGTCTTCATCTATTTCAGCCAAGTGATTTGGGTCTGTCTTCCATTCTCTGCCTCAACAGTTCTATGCTGCCACCCACACAATCTCAAGCACATGCAAATTCAAAGGGTTCCTTACTACAGAAATGAAAGTCCCACAACAAAATCTGTTATTACAACTATAAAGAGCTTCTGGAACTAACTGATTAGGGCAAGGCTCCACCCAGAAGAAACTGGCACTCACTATCCAGAACCCAATCTGTTGGCAAAAAAAGCAAGGATACTCCCTGCCTGTTTCCTTAATTTTACAAACCTAGCAATTCTTTTTTTCCTAGATTAACTAATAATATTTATTAACAGCTTACACTTTTATTTTATTAAAGTTCTAAGCCTGAGTGAAATCAATACAAATTCTTACAAAATCAATACAAAGGGAAAATATGTAATTTTATTTACCCTAGGGTCACAATGACTTTTAATCTAACATCAATTAATAATTGCTAAGAATCTGTTTTTTAAATCAAAAGAAGCTTAGCAAGACTGACTCCATGATGAACAAACCACTTGCAAAATTTAGTTTCAGAAATTCAAAATAATACCTACTCTTCAAACTTGATTTTTCTTTAAAAAAAAAAAAGTATATAAAACTACATGTTAACATTCTAAACTTAATAAATGGGGAGTTTAAAAGGAAGGCCTCACATAATCCCATCTATATTTGTGCTAAACAAAATATGACAAGTGAGAAGAGTGAAACAAGACAAAAAGCCTTCTTCATCCAAACAATGGCTGAAGAAAATTTTGAAAACAATTCTAGATAGGAGTTTAGCTACTATGTATAAAATGAGCTTGAGGATCATCTTAGGTTTAAAGAAAAATTAGAACTTAAGACTACCTTGAAGTATCAACCCTTATGAAGGATGTGATACATTTTTTTTAATATACACAAGGCAAAGAAAATGGAGAGAGGATGAAATCTTTTTTTTTTTTTTTCAAAATAAAATTGTAGGGGTGGCTAGGTGGTGTAGTGAGTAGAGTGCCGGCCCCAGAGTCAGGAGGACCTGAGTTTGGATCCGGCCCCAGACACTTAACACAAAAAAAACTAGCCGTGTGTCCTTGGGCAAGTTACTTAACTCCAATTGTCCTCCAAAAAAACAAACAAACTGTAATATAATTTCTGTGTCAATTGACTTGCTTTATCCTTCTAGTGTTAAAACCACAAATGGTGGTATCCAACCAAGAGACAAATGGGGAGGAGGGGATCCTTTGTTTCCATATTCTCTTAAAATAAGGCATAGAAATTAGTTTCTTTATCTTAGGGCTTTTCTTGCCTATGGAAACTGAAAATAAAGGGTGGGCTGTACAACTTATTAGGAAAAGAATCTTTACCAAGGGTAGATACTCTAAGACACTGGTGCCACTGAGTGGCATCTGTGAAGCTGGCAGCATTCTACCCTCCCCAACATATGCACTTTTTCCTCCCTCTGCTGTTCCCTGATCTTCTTCTTCCATTTGCCCTTCTCTTCAGGCTGGCCATTGGTTCCAGGTACCACTCCTAAGCATTACTTATCTATGGAGGTGGGAAGGGGAGAAGGGAAAGGAGAACAAAGAGGGGAGGGGAGTCAGAAGGTACTTAAAACTAAAAGTTTACTGACTCCACAACATTCACTGACTTTTATTACAAGGGTGGTCACTCCCATCATCACCAATCTAGACTGCAAGTCAACTAGTGACTCAGGGTTTTCATCATCCCCAACCTATAACCAAATGAAGTAGGAAACTACTGAGGGTGAGGTAACCCCACAGCTATGTTATGTTCCATAAATAATGGAACATATCCTCCCCAACTGGGCTAATAATTTGGATCAAAGGAAGTAATTAGATGAGAACAGAAACTTTTAATTATATTAAATTTTTTTTAACCCAAGACAAAAACACAGAATATTTTGCACTAAAGTTTCAGACACTCACGCTTCTGAATGGGTTAATTTCTCACTCCAGTCCTCCAATGTGCTGCTTGCTGAAAGATATCTATAAATACATGGATGTTAGAAAAGATGGTACCAATACTCCTGGCAGCCACTTTCCCTATACCTAAATAAATAATGGGTACAGACATTCAAGCTTAATTAGGGCAATTTAATCTTTCTCCAACTATAAGTAGCCTGATGAAGGCATAAACTAGGTACTTCCAAGTACTATGCTTTCCTGGGAAGTAAACATCAATGTTTCAAACAGATCCAACTCCAGTGAGCATATTTTTCTTTGATATTCTAGCTGCAAATTCTGGGTTTTGAAATCACCTTTATAACTCTCCCCATCATCAGAAATTATTAGTTAATTCTTACACATCAGGAACATCTATCCTTTAAGATACCAAGTTACCCCCCTCCCCAACATAACTAAAATATTAAGCTAATATTATTTTCCCATTGGAATATAAGGCTTAGTGAAGTATTTTAAAATACAGCTTCCCCCCAGAAAAATCCAAAGCCTACCATAATGTGATACTTCTAATAAAATATATAATCTTATCAACTGTCAGTTTTTGACAACACACACGGATTTCTTCATTTTGATATGGGAAATTCAAAAGTCAAGTTTCCTAAGTTTCTCCAGTTAACTGATATCAACTGAGCTAAATTTTCTTAAAGGTGGTAGTATTAATATTTTGTGTTTAAAAATTTTCATTACATTAGGATGTCATCTCCATCTTACTTTTGACTTCCACAGCTGTGTTACTAAAGGATTTGGGGGATGCCAACTCTAACTTCTCTACTTCTATTTCCCTACCTATCCAACTCACCAATATTTGTCCCATAGTAAAAAATGATTTCAAAATATTTTGAGCTACTAGAGAAAAAGTATGATTTTGTGGTAATTATTAATAATAACCTAAGAAATACCTTCAACTGGTACAAAGTCTACCCTGCCTTCTAAGTCTCCACTCTCAATTAAGCTATGTGTTAGCCCAGAGCCTTACCAGAGCAGCTGAAACTGAAGTAAGCCAGCCTCACCAACATGTCAGCTTAGGGTAAGGGAACAGATGTAGCCACCATAAAAGCCCCAAAGTTTTGAGGAGACAGGTTAAGTCAAACAAACAGTTGGCTCTTCAACACTGCATGAGTCTTCCCTTCTTCAGTACTGACCTTCCCAGCTTGAGTCTCCATTCATGCACACCTCAGCATCCATAATAGATACCATTTATATTATTTCTGTTGCTCCTGAGGAAAATGCTATTAATAACCTATTTATATGTGTGCATGTATATACATAAACACACACATATTAACCTATTCTGCAGATAAGAAAACTGAGGCTTAGTGAGGTTAAGTGACTTGCTGAGGGTCACACAGATAAGTGTCTAAGGCAGAATTCAAACTCAAGTCTTCCTGACTCCAATTCTAATATTCTATCCACTGTACTACCTATTCATTTTATACTTTCCTAGATTCCAATTTTGATTTTTCCAGATGGAGATTTTCCCTCCCCTGCCCAGACATGGTTTCACTAGATATATCAGGGCTCCATTCCTACCTCCAGGAATGAGTCTAATACCTAAACTACCTAAGCTAATCTAATTTAAATTTAATCCTTTTCAGATTGTCTGCATGATAAATTTGCTTTATGTCCAAAGCAGCTTGGATCCCAGAGCCTTTAACATGACGTTAAAACTTCTACTGTAAGTCCTAAGGGAAAGCACCAATGTTACTGGAGTGTTGCTTGAGCAGAGACTTGGTACTCTACTAGGACACACCCAGGGTGTGAGATCCAGACCACCAGGACAAGACACGGCTCCTATGAGAAAATCAAAGTACAAGTTGTAGCCAAGCTGAGCTCAAGATAATGGACTTCCATCACCTTCTAGTGAAGCTGTACTCTGCTGTGCTAGGGAGCACAAACACAGGAATTTTCTGCTCTTGTTCTCTGATGACTAGTCATACTTCCTTCAAAACAAGACCTGGAAAAGTCCTGCTGACAAACACTTCAAAAGTATTTCCTGCCCTTCCTCTATATAAAAAAAAAATATTCAAGCTATTTTAGTGCCTCACTCATATCTTTATTGACTTTGTAGAAAACCTCAAAAGGATCTCTGAGTTACAGAAGTGACTGTTCTGTTCTAGTAACTTAATCACTTTTTGCCCCTAAAATCTATGGTTCCACATGATATTAACATTCTTTCCAAGACTCAAAGTCATATCTAAAGAACAGACTGGCAACAGACACAAGTACCTGATTTGCCTTAGAACTATCATACTATAATCACTCCATAAGGGTCATCAGTGAGTAGGCTTTATCTAAACTTTAGCTCTTCCCTACTGCCCTACATAACGATCCATACAAAGTAGGCATTTAATACATGTTTACTAAATAACCAGGCAAGGGGAAAATGTTCTGAGAAGCTAGAGTACTTTAATTATCTTGATAATGTCATCCAATTATGTTAAGAGCAAAGTAAAATGAAATTTTAAGTGTGGTCTGGTAACTGAGTGAAATTTCTTATAGCTACTGCACACTGTGGTTGCAAAAGTCAAGATTAGTCTCATTTTACTGATAACTGAGAGGGAAAAAATAACCCAATTAGTCATCAAAGTTTACCCCAAGCACACAGAGCCCTCCCTGCCACCTGAAAGAGAAGCATAGGACAGGAAGAATAAAGGGGCAGAGTGGTGCTGACAGGCCAGGTGAACTCACAGGTCAGACTGTGTCACTTTCTCATTCCACTCTCCAAGTTTCTCAGATGTTTTCACATAGCTAGAAACAGAAATTCTGGCGGTGAATTTCTAAATCAAGATTCCAAATTGGGTCTGAAATTGCATATTAAATAGCAGAGGAGAAAGCAAAGAATCAGAGATTATTAGAAAATACCCACTCACAGCCTCGCATCCTCATCATGCACAATGCAACAGTTCTATCCTTTATCTTTAGTGATGTTTGGCTGTTTAGCATATGCTGTGTGACCTTGAACTAAAAGGTCATGTGAAACCAGATTAAGGCTCTAGAAGAAGTGATAAATTCCTTTTCAGTTCTAACATGCTAAGTATACATTGTTATCATTAAATAATGGGGCTCACCTATACATGTTTGGGGAGACAAAGGAAAGAGAAGAATTGATGCTTAGTAGCAGGCCCTAAAACCACATGCACCTGACAACTTACACACGTACTTAAAACAGTACAATTCTCAGGAATTAGAACTACTTCGTTTTAGAATGGTTCATGTAAAATGCCAGTTTTTCCTTAAAACTATAGTTTCTATCCTGGTTCATACAGTACATTCTCTCCTCACCCCTGACCACCACCCATTGGTTATAACAGGAACTGAGAAATTAGAACAATGAGTTCTATAATGAAAAGTCAGGACTGCTTTCCTACTCCCCATCTTCTTTGAAAATCTGTGGTTCTTCAAATGAACTGCCTTAGTCTGACAGACCAAAATAGATATGAATTTTAGAAGACTAGAATAGTTATTGGGTTGGAGATTCCAGATTTATGTGACTAAATTCTTATGTTAAGGAAATGTATGCATTTCAATATGTACCATACCATATGTGCCACCAAAAAACTCAATCCCTGTGGAAAAATGAATTAGTACCCTTGATTTTGAATTCCTGAAAATCATTCTTTTTCAATTTCTACATGAAAATCCAGTTAGTTCTACCTTTAAAAACAAAATTATGAAAAGTTATGGAAACAAATGATGTAAATCAGAAGTTAATAAAGCATTTGAAAAATGAAAAAAAAGTTATTAGCCCCATATTTCAATAATTAGAATATTTCCTAAATTCCAGTACTCATCCCTAAAATACTTTTACTAAACAGACACATTTTATCCCTTGTCAGTGAACACTTAACAAGCTATGACAAAAAGACAGAAAGAACGGCCAGTTCCTGAGCACATTTCAGAAAAGTATACCTACAAGTGAAAAGAGAAAGGGGAAACCTACGCGTTGGAGACCTGAACATCATGCCAACTCTTTGATAGATTCTGCTTCAGTCCATCCAAGGGAGTCAGGCCCAGTTTCCTCTTCAGCTCACCACAGTGTCTTTCTTTGGCTGCCAGGACCTGCCGTAACGTCACAATTTCTTCTTCCACCTTCAAAATAACAAAAATGTTTATTATTGTATGATTAATAATCACAACTCATATTTTTATTGCACTTCAAGTTTTACAAAATTTTTCCTCTTAACATCTTTGTTAGGTAGGAAGATGAGGAAACTAAAGTTCAGAAAGACTGAGTGACTTGCCCAAGATCACTACTAATCAGTGATTTGAACCCAATTCTCTTAACCTCAAATCTACTGTTCTTTCTGCTACACGTTGTCTCTGCATCTACAGTAAACACTAACTCAACCTATTCAATAGGCTATAGAACTGGCCCCTAAGAGCAAAAATATTCATCCTAGGCTTGGAACTCAACATTTAAAATGCATTATAGTTATATATTTTAATACCCTCACTGGCTACAAAGCCTTACTTACCTGCTTGATTTAAGCCGTTTTACAACGGCTCAGGTATAATGTGCATTACTGTTTTTAAAAACTCCTTTTTCTGAAAATTATCCTTTGGATTCTACCTCCCTATAACAGAGTCATGAGTCCAGTCTATATCTAGTTGTGCTTAATTCCTCATCATTGTTTTAACAATGTAATTCTCTGAGAGGCAACAGGAAGAGGATAGGGATAGGCACTGGACCAGTGATTTCACTGGTATAGGGACTTCCAGATGAGGAAATTCCCTCTACCAATGCATGTTAACTCCTTCTCTGAAATTTATAGTTTTTGAGCAGTTCTTATTTTTTTTTTATGGACCCATTTAGCAGTCTGGTGAAACTTGTAGCCCCCTTCTCAGAATAATGTTTTGAGGTATATAAAATGTAAAATTTACAAAATTTTATATATTGTAATAGTTATCAAATATTTCTTTTTTTTTTTTTGCTTTTTGAAGGGCAATTGGGGTTAAGTGACTTGCCCAAGGTCACATGGCTAATTTTTGTGTTAAGCGTCTGAGGCCGGATTTGAACTCAGGTTCTCCTGACTCCAGGGCCAGTGCTCTATTCACTGTACCACCTAGCTGCCCTTATCACAATATTTCTTAAAAAAACCTAGTTCACAGACCCTAGAACACTTAGAGGTTAAGTCATTTGCCAGGGTCAAATAATCTGTATGTGTCAAAGCGGGACACAAACCCAAGTCTTCTTGATTCCGAGGCCAGTTCTTTATCCACTATGCCACTGTGTCTCTGGGGAGCAGGTACAGGGGATATACTGGGGAATGTACATGATATTAAAACAAAAATGATTGATTAAAAAATGATTATAAAATAACAATTTGCTGAAATTCACATAATCACACAAGGCTACCAAGTATAATAATACCAAATTGCCACCTGTCACTTGAACATTTGGCAATAAAATCTTGCAACTCTTCTAACTTTCAGGCTATGAGTCAAAGCCAATAGGAAGTAGCATCAGGAAGGTTATGACCTTCCATGAAGAAGTTCAAAGAGAAATAATTCTATTTACAGACTAATTTCTCATTTACAAATCTAGAGGCAATTTTAATAATAGCAACAAAGAAGTTATTCCATGTTATTAGAAGACCTAGAAACAAAAATTTTGAAGAATATTCAAAAATCCGTACTAGAGAAATGACTATGAAACCCTAAGAATCAAAATACTAATAATACATGTGGACTGACAAGTCCATTTGCAGAATGCTAACAGGATTTATGGAATATCTTCTAATTATCTAGACCATTCAAATCAGTAAACAACTCCTTCACCCAAAAATCTCACTGTAAGTAGGGCCATGGTGTTTGGTTCATAAACTCCTTAAAGTATTCTGAACATAATGAAAAATATCAATTCTTTTGGACAGCTTGTTCTCCCTTAAGCTTTTTCCAACTTATGAACAACTGTTGCATTTTCCTCAGCAATATGAAACCTGATATGCTGGTGTTTGAAGCTTTTGTGTATTGACACGGTCTATTCAACTACTGAAGCTGGATTCTAAATACCAAAATAGGTTTGGTGTTAAAGATATCCCTTAAGACAGAGCAAAAGTACTACCACCACCTCTGTCCCTTGTTTTAGTATGGGATAAAACATCCCCTAACCTAAGCAACCTTATACTAACACTTTTAATTATGAGTCTGCCAAAATGTTTAGTGAGTTTCTCTGTAACCTACCATCCTAAGTTTACCAGTTTTAACCTTATATCACAAGAGGTTTAATGGAAACAGCAAAATATCATTTTAGTAGTTATGCATAAAAGTTATACCAATAGGTCCTGAATCTTGTTGAAAAAAGTTAAATGATAATAAGTTACTTAATAATCTTTAAGAGCAGCCTAGCACAGTAGCTAGACAGCCAGTCTCAATGTCAAGAAGACCTGGGTTCAAATCCCATCTTTCAAACATACTAGCTCTGTGATTCTGGCAAGTCACTTAACTTCTTTCTCAGTGTCCAAAGGTAACTCTCTAAGACTCTGTATTGGTAGGAAGAGATTCCTCACCAGAGGTTCTCCAAAAGAATGAAATCACAGGTCTAATTTAGGGGGAAAAAAAGGAAAAATCTTTAAGGTAGATGCTATCATCGTAGCCTTGCCTTCTCTTAATGGTGTTCAAGATTTAAACAATTGTCTCTTGCCATGCTAACTCATCATCAAAATCAAAACCATAATAAAAAGTCATCAGGGAAAAGGATTATTATTATCAGGTCTACCAAATCATTGGCTTCTAGAAGCTGTGTGAGGCTGCTGAAAGGAAAACCTGGGTCCCCAATTCAGCTACCAGCTGTGATTGTGGACAAGTCACATCAATCTGAGCTTCAGTTTCCTTATCTATAAAATAGGAAGAGTAATATCTGTACTATGTACCTAAAAAGTTGTTGTGAGTAAAGTACTTTGTAAATGGTAAAACATTATATAAACACGGGCTATTATCAGGTCGCAACAATAACAGGCGACCATACTTAGAATTAGCATCTTCAGCAGATTTCAATTATAGTATGATTTCTCATCATGAGACATCTTATAAATACACTACAGCACCCTTTCCTCATACAAACTTTAAAGAAAGAAAGCTGTGATTAATTTTGTCACCTTAGTAAGTTCAGATCTGAGCTCTTCTTCCTCTGCCTCTGTCAGGCCCTCAGGAATGGAGGTCCTGGCAGTCCCTGTATCCACAGGTACATCTGTCATGGTATCTGATAGCAGACCTTTGTTAGGAGAATTCAGGTTGATATCTGTCAGTTGGAAAAAATAGGATGAGAGAAAACAACAACTACAGTATGATCTCAGATAACAAAGACCTCCCTGAGGAAAAGGAAAGATGGGAGGAATGGAGCTGGGAAAAGGTAGGGAAAAGACCAAATGGGAACACCAATTATGTTATTGAGTTTCAGAAAGGCAAGCATGAGGCAGAAACACGCTAAGCTTTGGTCTTCCTTATGAAAATTCTAACCTCTGAGATGGTAAAATCAGCACTAGAAACAAGGCAGTAAGTTTTAGTATGGTTTTTTTGTTTAAAATAAAGGAATTTCATGTGACAGTAAGCACTCCCAGCTTCCCGTTCCATAGAACTCCTCTACGAAGGCACATACTTGAATTACATGCAAAAAGCACCTGCCAATGATACCACCATTACAGGGTGTCAGCAAAACTAAATCCTATTAGCTTAGGCATCAAGTTATGTCCTATATTCAGGGACTTCATGGGGCATTATGTTGGCAGAAAGTAGAAAAGGTGACAGAAACTGCTCTCTCTAAAGTTACCTATGATTTTTTAAATTGCCTCTAAAGTTACCTATGATTTTTTAAATTGCCAGATCAAATGGCCATTTCTCCATCCTCCTTCTTGATCTCTCTGCAGCATTTAATACTGTCCATCACCTCCTGGATCTACTCTCCTCCCTGGGTTATCATGCCATTGCTCTCTCCCGTTTCACTTCCTATTTGTCTGAATGCTCATTCTGTCTCTTTTGCTCATTCTTCATCCATGTCACATCCATTAACTATGGATGTCCCCCAAGGCTCTGTCCTGGGTCCTCTTCTCTCCTCCTTTTACACCAAGGGTTCTTAACCTGAAATCCATGATTTTTAAAAATATTTTGACAGATATATTTTAATATAATTGGTTTCTTTTGACACCTTACATATTTTCTTTTATGCATTTAAAAACCACTATTCTGAGTAGAGGTCCCTAGACTTCACCAAACTGACAAACTAGTACATGACACACAAAAAAGGTTAAGAACCCTTGTTCTATATGTACAAAGGGTTACAAAACTGTGCATACTCTTTGAACTAGCAATACCACGACTAGGTCTGTATCCCAAAGAAATAAAAAACAAAAAGGAAAAGGACTGATATGTACCCCCCCAAAAAATTATAGCAGCTCTTTTTGTGGTAGCAAAGAATCGGAAATTTGAGGGGATGTCCATCAGTTGTGAAATGGCTGAACAAGGTGTGATATGATTGTGATGGAATTACATTGTGCTATAAGAAATGATGAGCAAGATGTCCTCAGAAAAACCTGAAAAGTTTTACATGAACTGATACAAAGTGAAATGAGCAGAACCAGGAGAAAACTGTATACAGTAACAGCAGTACTGTATGATGGTTAACTGTGAAAGCCTTAGTTTCTCAACAAAACAGTTATCCAAGACAATTTGGACGGACTTATGCTGAAAAATGATTATCTACTTCCAGAGAAAGAACTGATAGTGGCTGAATACAGATAATACTTTTTAAACTTACAAAAAAAAAATAAGAACCCCTGTTCTATGTTATTTCACTTGCTGAAAGAGCTCATGGATGAACAATTACCACCTCTAAATAGATCTTTATATCCAGCCCAAGTCACTCTCCTTTGTTATGTTCCAAAGCTTCAACTGCCTTCTGAACTCTCCAACCAGATATCCTACAGGCATCTCAAATTCATTATGTCCAAAACAGAAATCATTATCTTTTCCCCAAAACCATCCCCTCTTCCAAACTATCCTATTCTGTCAAGGGCTCTACCAATCTTTCCAAGCACCAAGACTCACAACCTCAGGGTTGTCTTCAATTCCTCACTCTCACTCAAACCACATATCTAATTGTTGTCAAATCTTAACAGTTCTCCCTTCATCACATCTTTCATATATGACAGCATGTCCCTTTTTCTCCACTCACACAGCCACCACTTTAGTACTGATCACAACTCACTTATCTAACCTTTTAGTCTCCCTGCCTCAAGTGTCTCCCACTCCACTCAGCTGTCAAAGTGATTTTCCTAAAGCAAAGATCTGGGCATGCCAACACCTTACTCAGTAAATTCCAGTGGCTCCTAATCACCTCCAGCATCAAATGTAAAGCATTCTGTTTCTCATTCAAAGTCCTCTTACACTTTTCTCCCTTCCAGGTACTTTCTGGTCTATTTGATGTCCTTACATACAATACTCCCAACTCTGTACCTTTGCAATGACTCAGTTTCTCTGACTTCAAGACTTAGCTCAAGCCTCACTTTCTTTAGGATGCCTATTCCTCCAGCTGCTAGTGCCTTCCCCTCTCAGATTACCTTCCATCTACTCTGTATCTATCTTGTGTTAATTACTTACATGGACAGGGACATTGTTTTTGCCTTTCTTTGCATCCCTACTGCTTAGCACAGTGCCTGGCACAAAGTAAGGACTAAATAAATACTAGTTGTTGACTGACTATATCCACAGCTTCATTACTTTCCATATCAAGTTTAAACTTCTTGCACTGAATGAGATCTGTCCTCTCTTCGTAGCATATATTCCTCTGCCCTTTAGACTCTAGAAATCTAGATACCACAGAAATGTAGTTTATTTCACTTCTTAGAACATTATTCTTCAATACTGCTACACTAAAACATTACAAATTAATAAAAAATCTTTTTCTAGCACACTCAATGTACATCATTAAAAATTTAAAATAAAAAAGGCATTCCTTTTAAAAGCAAAATTTACAGAAGACTGTAAGATTCTCAAGGGCAAGGAACAGCTTATTCACCTACGTTTCCCTAGTAGCACTTAGTTTTGGGCCTTGAGCCCGGGTATTGGTGCTCAGTAGGTTAAATGAAAAATTTCCTCTTTTTAAAAATAGTACCGATTCTGAATTTAAATTCTATTTAATTCATATTCTTTTGCTTAATCATTTTTATCTGCTGTGGTATCTATTAAGGTAAATGAACACCTAAATTTTGCTGCAATTCCTACCCATCAATTTTATTTTAGAAAACCATACCCCAGTGAGAAGTGCATTAATTTAAAAAATAGAAACTGAGAAATACTTTCCCGACAACAATCACCATATTATAAAAACTTTCACTGAAAAAAATAAGAGGTACCAAACTAAAAACAAGCAACCTAAACCCAGTGATACTATAAACAATACAAACTTCATTTATCTGCCAAAATGCAAAACATTCTTTCTATTGTGAAATCCCTGAAATTATTTTAACCCAAGCCTTAATGATGCAGATTTCTTATTCCATTCCTCTTATCAGGATACTGAAACACCATAGAAGGAGCTTTTTCTGAAATAGACTTGATTAGGTGTGTTAGTATTACAACTTGACCCACCAGCTTTGCAAACTGCCACCTCCTCCTACCCTCCATTAGGTAACTAACACCAGACACCCACATTAACAACAAATATAAGGTAGGCCACTGAGGACCTGAGTAGGGAAGGCATAGTACAATGAAAGTGAAAAGAGTTATGATTATTCAACAGCATCCTGGATGTTGTTCCTACAATCATTCTCTCTGGTGAGTACCTCAGAGAGACACATTTATGCTAGATACCCCAAGTATCAGCTAGAAAAGAAAGGGGAGTGTTGAGGAAGGAAGAAAAATCCTGTGTGGAAGATGTCATGGAAAAAAACATTAAAATGGATTGAAAAATTGAAGAAACAGGAGAGGACAATGAGGAGTCCAGGGAACTTAGGGGAGTCTGGAAGTGCAGCAATTGAAGTTGGAGAAGTTTACATGGAAATAGGTTTGGAAGAGTAAAGACACTAAGGTTTGGAAGACAAAGGGTAAGGAGAGCTGGAAGAGGATCAAGTTTGGAGGGAACTAAGAAAGGGCCGGAAATTAAAAATACTAAAAAAAAAAAGGCAAGAGAGATGTCTAAGTAAAATACAAGATGTAGGAGAAATCTCTGAGAGGGAGACTGAAGAAAATGAAGACACTGTGGAATAGGAGACTTGAGAGAGTTAGGGGCAGACAAAAGGGTGATAAAAATGAGGGTAGGCATCACTGAATGTAGTTCCTCAGTTAATAAATATTTGCTGAATGAAGATGATTGAAAGGACTAAAACTTCAAGGGCCACTCCCGGAGGCCCAGATGGGAAGAAGTGAGGGCACTGGAAAGGAGCTCCAGGAAAATTGCTGAGAGACTAAATGGGAATTATCACGGAGCGTACGGGGTAGAAAAAGAAGGGAAACAACCAAAGAGGGCTCCAGAAAATGGATGGAAAATGTTCCCGGTAGTTTTAAGAATCACAGATTAAGAACTGAACATAGATTCAGACAGTCCGATCCAATCTGCTTATTTTACAAATCAAAGAAGTGCAGAGAAACTTGCCTCCTAAGAGGCAGAATGAAAAAAAAATCCAGGTCTCTAATTCCAAATCCAGCGTTCTCTTCTATTCTGGGCTACCTGATTTTTTGGGGGGTGAGGGGGCTGGGAGGTAGGGTGGGTAGTCGATACAGAGAAATAAGAGCTAGAAGGGATGGGATGACATGACACGAGGAGATGGCCAAGGGCTGACAGATGGATCCCCATCCTTTTGGGGGGGGGCGGGTTTCTGAGGGGGGAACCCAACAGGAAGGACCAGGGAAGGCTGGTGGGTCTACCAAGGAAATGAGGGTCAACCAAGGAAAAGATGGGGGGGAGCCCCGAGGGGCACATACGAGGGGGCTGAGGACACCATGGAGACGCACAAAAGGGGGGGGGGGGGAAGACGACAGCATACGTGCCACGAAGCCACAGGGATATCTGGGCAGAAGGACCAAAGTGAGGGGCTCGTACCCGGGGAGTGCAGAGGATTCAAGGACCCGGAGGGGGAGGGGGGATGGGAGGGTTGGGGGCGGAGCCCGGAGGAGCGGGCTGGACCAGAGGCGGGGGCCGGGCGGCCTGTCTGTCAGTCACTAGGTCGGTCGTTCGGTCAGTCACTGAGTGGCTCCGTCCCTGCTCTCCTCCCGCCCCGGGTACCTTGGCTGGCGGGATCCATGTCTGGGTCGTATGCTGGGCAAGTGCCGAGGCTAAGCCGTGTGTCCGTCGTTTCCACTCGGCGCCCAGAAGACTCAGAGCCGCTGCAGCCGCCACCACTGCACGTAATCCCAGCCGTCGCCACTCACTTCCCCTTGGACCCCCCCCCCCCCCCCGCGCTGCGCCCTGGCCCCGCCTTCCCCCTGAACCATCCAATGAGAGCATCCTCCGGCCACGTCCGCACTCAAATTCCGTCCTTCTGATAGGTGAGTGTTCGGTCACGTGACTAGGGCAAGGCGGGTGGGGTTTGGAGGAGTCCAACCCAGTTCGGATTCACCATTGAGATTAGCGTGCTTCGGGCTAGAAAGGCAGGAAGGAGTCGAGAAGAGGGGAGTGTGGGGACTCGGAGGACTCCATAGTGTTGGCTTGCGTCTGTCTTCTATCCAGTTTTCTCTGTCGGCTGTCTAAGTCTAAGCGTAAACCTCGTTCTCCCACTTTGCCTTGTGTCTAACTCGTTCAACTTTATGTCTTCCTTCTCCAGGCCCCACCAACCCGAGCACTCCCTCCTAAGTCCCACGGCGAAGCTAGGCTGAAAGTTTCTCAGACTTCTCCATCACACCCCTCTTCCTGGCCCTCGCCGCCATCAGTCCTCAGTTATCATCCTCCAAGTTCCCAGCTTGGATCCACACCCGCAAACCACCACCACCCCTCTCCCCCCTCCCCCCCCGCCCGCCCTCGTCTTTCCTTGGGTGCCTTGCTACCTTCAGTGTTGGCAATGGGCTTGGTTATCATTCAGGTCTATGGGAATTTGGGGCATCCCACTGCGAAAAAATGGAAGATATTTTTTATTCAATGCTGATAAACAACGTTAGTTCCAGCAGGGGCTGTTTTTCTTTAGTATTCCCATCACAGTAACTTGCACATAGGTGCTAAATAAAAGCTTTTTGGATTAATTTGAATTAAGTACAATTTTTGTGCAAGCTTCTTGCTGCATGAAGTGGTGGATAGACAGCTCTGGCCTCAAGAGTCAAGATGTGGTTTCAAGTATGACTACTGACACATACTTGCCAGGTAACCTAGGCGAATCATTTAACCCCTCAGTGCCCCAAGCATTTCTCTTAGACTCCATTTTGGTGAGTAAATGTAGGTCTGCATCAGTAAAAGGAGTTTCCTCTACAGGCTTTCCCTATACTAATGAAATAACAGTTTGGATTTGAAAAAAAAAGTACATCGGCACTGTCCTTGGGGTTGGGTACTTGGCCTTGATTCTTTGCTTTGTGACCCAGAAAAAGCTGTGTGACCTCTTAGTTTCTTCCTCTAAAATACTGGCAATATTTGTCTTACCCTGCTTTACAGGGTTGTTTGGGGAAAAAAAAGTATAGTAGTTCATTTACGTAAAAGTGAAAAACTTCTGCACAGGCAAAATGAATGCACCTAAGATAAGAAGGGAAGCAGTTGAATGGGGGGGAAATGTTTGTATCAAATTTACCATTATAAAGGTTTGGTATCTAGAAACAATTTAACACTAATTGGATTATGATGAAGTTGTGAATCATGAGGACTATTTTAGAAAGTAATTTGGAATTATGTGACTAAAATGTCTGTACCTTTTGAGATTCCATTGCTAGGCTTATACCCAAAGTAAGCCATTGACAAGGAGAAAGTCCCCATGTACGACAAAAATTATAGCAGTACTTTTTGTGGTAATGATGAGGGATGGCTCCCAATAGATTCGGTAGGGGGGACTCTGATCTTATCTTAAGACCAAAACCTTCCATGCAGTCTGAAAAGAATTCAACTCAAGCCTAATTGGAGTCCGTGTTGTAAAAGTTTATTGTACACCTTACAATGGGCAAGGATCCTTAGGGGACCTGCAAGCTTAAAGAAGACACAGGCGTAGCTTTTAAAGAGTTAAGGTTATTCATTAGGTGTCAGTTAGGTTGACCAGGCCAGAAGAGGATTAGGGAGGGGTTAAGGTGGGGCTATGGTGGGGCCAGTGTTTAAAGGGGCATGCCAGCTTTATTTAACTTCGAAGGCATAGTACCCATGATTGACTGGGAAAAAGCCCAAGGCGGGTTACCTAGAGGTGTGGTTTTAGGCTTGAAATGTCACTAAGTCAGCCAGCAGTCAAGGGCTGATGGAGAAGTGCCCAGTCTGCCACCCATCCGTGTCACATATGACAAGATTGATGTTTGGAAACCAAGGCTAACCAGAGTCTCAGAGGATAATAGGCTAAGGAGTTAACCCAGAGATAGGGTCCTGAAGGATTCATTGAGGTAGCCAAGAAGTCAACCTAGAGATAGGGTACGGAAGGATTCATGGGGGCAGCGGGATACTACACAAGGAGGAGATAATAGTTGCCTAAGCTGGAATGTTTATAGTTACTTTTGTGAAGGATTCATAGGAATAGTTTGTTATTGTTCCAAGCTGAGATAATTGTTGCTGGGCAGAGTTATTGCTCTGAGGGGTGGGGGAGAAGGGGCAGAGTTAGTACTCTGAGACTGGGGGGCAGGGGGGGGTATGATTTTACAGACTGATGTTACAAAGTTTTACAAATTGAGTTTACAAATATAGATCCCAAGCACCCCACCATTACTGATATTACAAATTGGTATTACAAACATAGATCCCAAGCACCCCATCATTACTGATGTTACAAATTGATATTACAAATATAGATCCCAACCACCCCATCAATAACAAAGAATTAGAAACAAAGTGGATGCTCATCAATTGAGGGATGAGTACGAAAATTATGGTACATTATTGTAATGGAACGTTTCTGTAAGAAATGATGAATATGATGAGGGCAGAGAAGAATGAAAAGATCTACATGGACTGATCCAGAATGAAGTAAGCAGAGTCAAGAAAACTATACACAATGACTACAAAAATGTAAACAGAAAGAACAATCACCAAAAGAAGTTAATGTTGCAGAATTACAAAGAATTACGTGGTCAAAAGACATTCCTACCCCATCATCATATTTTCAGACTTTTTCAATATATTGATCAGCTTTGCTTATTTTTTCTTCCTTTATTTTCCCTTTAAAATATGTTTTGTTATATAGAATCATTTTCTTAGAGAGGAGAGGGAAAGGGATGAAGGGGAAAATCTTGATAATGTGAAAAAAAACACCAATAAAAACCTATTTAAAAATAAAAAGTACAGTGATGCCAGTAAGAAAATTGAGGTTCACACAAGATTGGGGCATGTCTAGGTAGTATGGTTGTTACAAAGGTTTGGGTTTTTTCCCCCTTTATTTTTTTCAGTGGCAGTAGATGAGAGAAAGAAGGTAAATTCTCATTAATTGAAAAAAATTATTTAAAATAATTCACTTTTAATAAGATAAATAGAGCTGTAAGGAGGAAAAGACTTTGTGAAGAAGATGACTGATTTAGGTATATTAAATTTAAGATGCTGGCAGGATATCTAGGTGGAGCTGTTCATCAGGCAAATGGAAATGGAGATCAGAAGAGAGAGATCAGTATTGGAGTAGTAGATTTAGAAGGGATCTGCCTAGAATTATTACTTGCAACCACTGTATTAGATGAAATACCAAGAGTTGAAATACCAGTGTTGAAAGATAAAAGAAAAGGGGCTGGGAAAAATAAAATACTAAATAAATAATTTTTTAAAAGGAAAGGGCAAAAATAAGATCTTTGGGGGATACTATATATATGTAAGGGCTAAAAGAAAAAAAATCACCTCCGCCTCTTGGAATCCCTAGTTCCATTTAAGATTTGCTCAAGTGCTACTTCCCAAAGATCTTTTCTGATGACCTCCATTGTTAGTGTTTCCTCCCCCACATTAATTTTTTTTGTCTGGACCTGGAATTTTATCATTATAAAAAGATTCCCTGTGAGAAAATTTTCTGTGTCAATGAAGATCTAGAACTGCTCTGCAATTTATACTCTTAGAATTTACTTGGAGCATTAAAAGGTTAAGTAACTTGCCTACTATATGTAAAAAGGACTTGAACCCAGACCTTCCTGGCTCCAAGGCTAGATTTCTATCCAAGTTACCAGAAGGTTTTCTAAATAATCTGTATTTATTTTGTATAAATTTTGCATTTACTTAATCAAGCAACAAGTATTTAGTAAGTGCCTACTATGATCTTCACATTGTCCTATGTGTGTTGGGGGTACAATAACAATGAATGGTACAATCTCTCCTTGAAAAGATCTTATATCAGGGGTGGCCAGGTGGCTCATCGAGTAAGAGCACCGGCTCCAGTGTCGGGATGACCTGGATCAAATCCGGGCTCAGATACTCAGCACCACACCCAGAAATAATAACTGGCCGTGTAACCTTGAGCAAGTTACTTAACCCCGATTGCTTATAAAAAAAAAAAAGAAAAGATCTTATATCTTAATAGTGTATACATATGCACTCATACATACACATAGGTGTCTATACAGATAAAATGCAAAGTAAATTTGAGGAGGAGAGCATTAGCGATTGAGGGGGTCAGAAATTGCTGCATGTAGAAGGTGATACATAAGCTGCATCCTGAAGGAAGAAAGATCTTTGAAGTATACATGAAGAGAGATTGCACTCTAGACAAGGGCAATAGCCAGTACAAAGACAGAGAGATAAGAAATGAAGTATAATGTCTGAAGAACCAAGAGAAAGCCAGAATATATTTGAATATGAGAATAATATCAACCAAAGAGGGAGTACAATGAGACTGGAAAGATTGGTTGGAACAGTTTTCAAAGGAAGAAATGTAAATCATCATAAATCATATTAAAAATATTCCAAATTGCTACTAATAGAAATACAAATTCAAACAACTCTGTAGGTATCACCTCATATCCATCAAGTTGTCAGGATGAAAAGAGATAGAAGTAGCTATAAGGAAAATCTAAATTAGTTCCCTCAACCAATTTGAGATTACAGAAACATAACCTTATTTAGAGGCATCTAAGGTACACTTTTCTATGAAATCTGAACATGTCTGCTGGAGTGGTACTGGGTGGGTTCCACCTCCTAGATTCTTTGTCTTCCTTCAAGTCCCAGCTAATATCCTATGATTTACAGGAAACCTTTCCTAATCCCCCTTAATTCTCATGCCTTTGCTCTGTTGATTATTTTCCATTTTTTCTGCATATAGCTTGTTTATACATAGTTGTTCCAATCTTCTCTTCACTATTAAACTGTAAATCTGTAAGTCATTCCAATGGCAATATCAAGTTCAATAATGTGTGTGTGTGCATGCAAGGACTGTCTTTTGCTTTTGTATCCTCTATGCTTAGCAAATAGTAGTTGCTTAACAAATGTTTACTGAGTCACTATCTATTGACTGGGGCTTAGCCTGATGATTGACTGACTTCAAATTTGATTTCTTTTCTTTTTGGTCTATGCAATTGCTTAGTTTCTCATGTCTTCACTCATCATTGTTTTTCCCATGGTGCCTTCTTCCAGAGTACAGCAATGGTGGAGAGAGATTTCTCTTTCCTCTTATACCCAGAAGCAGATGATGTCAATGCACAGAGCCTAAAAGAAGAGATCCCAAGAATGAGATGTCCCAGCTTAACAGACGACAACAACTCTGACACTGAAAGTTTCCCACTAAAGCACAAGACAAAAGCAAATATGTATGTGCCTACTCAACTGAGAGAGGAGAGTCCCATGTCTGGGAGCTGCCAGGGGGGAGAATCTCAATTTTGAGAATTCTTGAATTGAGTTTTGATAGTCTAAAGAGAGACAATTTGTTGAAATATTGTGCTCCTTAGAAAAAAGAAGAGAATGAATTTTGTTCCTGAACATAGTTACTTGGATAAATCCAATCCAATAAAAAAGTTTACTTATTTAGAAGCCCCCAAAGTATGTTTACCTCCCAGGAGAAGTATTAATCACTGAGTAGTACTATGAGTCTGGGGGGAAAATTATGTACATTCTTGTGTGACAGAGGTATTTCATTAGAATATAAGGGTGTCAATCCAATGACAATATCAAGTTCAATAGTGTGTGTGTGTGTGTGTGTGTGTGTGTGTGTGTTTAGCTGGTGGGCTATTTCAGTATTCAGTGTATTTCCGAGTCAGTTCATGAGTTGCTCTGGGTCTTTTGTATCTGTAGAAGAGTTGATCTTTGCCTAAACCTTGAAGCCAGAAGGCCCAGAATATAGTCATGTGTTGTTGTTATTCACTTGTTTCACTCCTGTCTGACTCTTTGTGACCCCATTTGCAGTTTTCTTAGCAAAGATTCTGCACTGGTTTGCCATTTCTCCAACTCATTTTACAGATGTGGAAACTGAGGCAAACAGGGTTAAGTAAAATGGGTCACACAGATAGTAAGTGTCTGAGGCCAGATTTGAACTCAGCTTTTCCTGAATCCAGACCTGGCATTCTATCCACAATATCACTTAGCTGCCCTAGTCACAGGTAACAAAGGACAAATATAAGGTGTTAAACTCACTGTTAAGATGAGACCATACCTGGTGATGGCCTTACAGAGTTCAATAAAGTCCCTTGACTAAATTAGAAGGGAAGCCTATCCATTACCTGTGCAAAAGATTGGCGACACCCCTGGGTGACTCTTAAAAGAAAATTGAGGCAGGGGCAGGCTGGGAAGCAATGGCTCTGCGAGCAGAGGCAGGCCAGGAGGAGGCCTGACCAACAAGGGGGGCAAGTCGTCCCACCAACCACAAGGGCAACTACCAGGCCTTTCACCAAAGGGCTGGGATTGTAAAGAGCAAGGTAAGAACCAAATGTAGGGTCCCTGTCCAGGACAGCAAATACTCCTGGGACTACCACTCCATAGGCCAGAAATTAAAAAACAAAACAAAACCCTATCAGGACTTCCAAGGACCAAGATGGCAGAGTGAACCCAGCCTGCTCCAACCCCCCCCCCCCCAAAACATAGTAACTATTGCCCCAGGGCAAAACCCTCAACAGTAAAGGCTTGGGAACACTAGAGGAAGGGAGTGGCTAGGGCCCTTCCTCAAAATGGGTAGAAAGCAGACTACAAAGACTCTGGAGTCCTACTATCCTCAGAGGGAGGAACCAAACTCAGAGGGAGACAATGTGGACTCCAAACCCACAGCTGAAACATCAACAGGGAACGTTTCCCAAGCACAGAAAGCTCTCCTAGATGAGCTCAAAAGGAACTTTGAAAACCAAATGAGAGAGATAGAAGACGAACAATTCTTTTAAAATCAAAATTGCAGAATTAGAAAAACATTATAATGAAGAAAACAGCTCCTTTAAAAGAAAAGTGTATGATATGGAAAAGGAGCTCCAAAAACTAACCAAGGAAAATGATTTGCTAAAAACCAGAATCAACCAAAATTGAAACAAATAACTCTATGAGGAACCAAGAATTAGTCAAACAAAACAACAAGAATGAAAATTTAGAAAAAGAGGTAAAATATCTCAATGGAAAAATAACTGACCTGGAAAACAGATCCAGGAGAGATAACCTGAGAATCATAGGCCTACCAGAAAATCATGGTGAAAAAATTAGCCTGGACAACATTCTCCAAGAGCTCATTAAAGAAAACTTCCCTGAGATACTAGAACCTGAGGGTAAAATAGAAATTGAGAGAATCCACCAGACACCTTCTGAAAGAGATCCCAAATTGAAAAGTCCTCGAAATGTTGTGGCCAAACTCAAAAACTACCATGTAAAAGAGAAAATAATTCAAGTGGCCAGAAAGAAACAATTCAAATATCGAGGAACCACAGCGAAGATCGCACAGGATTTGGCAGCCTCTACACTGAAAGATCGGAGGCAGTGGAATTCAATTTTCCACAAGGCAAAAGAGCTTGGGTTACAACCAAGGATCACCTACCCAGCAAGACTGAGCATATTCTTCCAGGCAAAGAGATGGTCATTCAACAATATAACAGATTTCTGGACCTTCCTGATGAAAAAGCCAGAGCTCAATGGAAAATTCAACCTCCAATTATGAGATGCAAGAGTGACATAGAAAGGTAAACAAGGAAAACACACACACACACACACACACACACACCGTGTTATTTAATAAGAGCAAACTGTTTATAGACAAGTAGAGGGTATGAGTATAAATTATACAAAATAACAATTTAAAAAAATCTTACTAAGGGCTACAAAGGGACTGCAATGGAAGAAGAGGAATGAATGAAGTAGAAAATGGTAAATTATGCCACACAAAGAGGCATAAAAACAATATAGCAGAGGAAAAGAAGGGAGAGAGATGAGTATTATGTGAGCTTTTCCCTCATTGGGTCTGTTGCAAGGAGGGAATAACACCCAGTTAAGCATAGGACTCTATGGAGAAGAGACACAAAACATATCATATTAGAGGGAAAGAGGAGAAGGAGAAGAGCTTCGCATGAGATTTGTTCCTGTCACTCTTGGTATGAAGAAGAAATAACATACTTCATTAAGTATAAGAATATCCTACAGGCAGTAGGAGGGGGAAAGGGCTACAAAAGGGAGGGTTGGTTAGTAGGGAGGGAAGAAGTAAGGGGGAAGGGGAGGAAAAGGGAGGGGGGCTGATAAGGGAATACTGAGGGAGGTGGTGGTCAAAAGGAAAACTTAAGGAGGGGAAGGGAGAAAGGGAGAAAAAATATAAGCATTAACAGGGGAGGGAAAAGGATGGAGGGAAAGAAACAGATAATAATCATAACTGTGAATGTGAATGGAATGAACTGTCCCATAAAATGGAGGCAGATAGCAGAATGGATTAAAAATCATAATCCTACAATATTCTGTTTACAAGAAACACATCTGAAACAGAGGGATACACACAGGGTAAATGTAAAAGGCTGGAGTAAAATATATATCATGCCTCAGCTAAAGTAAAAAATAGCAGGGGTAGCAATCATTATCTCAGATAAAGCAAAAGCAAAAATTGATCTAATTAAAAGAGATAAGGAAGGAAGCTATATCCTCCTGAAGTGCCCACCAGAAATTATACACCAAAGCCCCATTAAACCTGCTAGAGGGGACCCCTACTAGGTTCCTTGGAAACCACCTAATAGGCCCCAATAGTAAAGAAATGTTTCACCTGTGTTGTTAGAAATATGCCACAGATTCCCATGGATTCAGGTCTGTTTTGCTTCAATAGGAATAATACTGAGAAAGCTTTGCTTCAATAAGAATAATACTAAGAAGGCTTTGCTTCGATACGAATAATACTGAGAAGGCTTTGCTTCAATAGGAATAATACTGAGGATGTTTTGCTTCAATAAGAATAATACTGAAAAAGCTTCGCTTCAATAGAAATAATGCTAAAGGCACTGCACTCCTTAGAAACATATTCTGTTGCTAGCAATCACATTGTCTATAAAATTATGTCTAACAGAAAGCTTGGGGCTGTCTTTCCTTCTGAGAGGCAGTCACAGGCTGGTTAATAAACACTCCTACCAAATTATAATTGATTTTTCTGTCTTACTCTCAGTTATCCATTACACTGCTAAAAGGCACCATTGATAATGAAGTAATATCATTACTTAACATATATGCACCAAGTGGTATAGCATCCAAATTCCTAGAGGAGAAGGTAAGGGAATAAGAGGAAGAAATAGATAGCAAAACTATACTAGTGGGAGACCTTAATTTCCCCCTCTCTGAGCTTGATAAATCCAACCTCAAAATAAACATGAAAGAAGTTAAGGAGGTGATTAGAATTTTAGAGAGGATAGGTATGATAGATCTCTGGAGAAAACTGAATGGGGATAAAAAGGAATATACCTTCTTCTCAGCAGTACATGGCACATACACAAAAATTGACCATGTACTAGGACATAAAAACCTCATAATTCAGTGCAGAAAGGCAGAAATAATAAATGTATCATTCTCAGATCATGATGCAATAAAAATCATATGCAATAAAGGGCCATGGAAAGACAGACTAAAAACTAATTGGAAACTGAACAATTTAATCCTAAAGAATGAGTGGGTCAAACAAGAAATCATAGAAACAATCAGTAACTTCATTCAAGAGAATGACAATAATGGGGCAACATGCCAAAATTTGTGGGATGCAGCAAAGGCAGTTCTTAGGGGAAGTTTTATATCCCTGAGTGCATACATAAATAAATTAGAGAAAAGAGAGGTAAATGAATTGGGCATGCAATTGAAAAAGCTAGAAAAAAAACAAATTGAAAATCCCCAATTAAATACTAAATTAGAAATACTGAAAACCAAAGGAGAGCTTAATAAAATTGAAATTAAGAACACTATTGAATTAATAAATAAAACTAAGAGCTGGTTTTATGAAAAAAAAAACAATAAAATTGATAGACCCTTAGTCAATATGATAAAAAAAGAAAGAAGAAAACCAAATTATGAATATCAAAAATGAAAAGGGTGAACCCACCACCAATGAAGAGGAAATTAAAACAATAATTAGGAATTATTTTGTCCAGTTGTATGCACATAAATTTGACAATCTTAGTGAAATGGATGAATATTTACAAAAATATAGGTTGCCCAAATTAACTGAAGAGGAAGTAAATAACCCCATCTCAGAAAAAGAAATCAAACAAGTCATCAGTAAACTCCCTAGGAAAAAATCTCCAGGGCCATATGGATTTACGATTTACTAGTGAATTCTACCAAACATTTAAAGAACAATTGATTCCAATACTCTATAAACTATTTGGGAAAATTAGTGAAGAAGGAGTCCTACCAAATTCTTTTTATGACACAAATATGGTACTGATACCAAAATCATGAAGAGATAAAACAGAAAGAAAATTATAGACCAATCTCCCTCATGAATATAGATGCAAACATTCTAAATAAAATACTAGCAAAAAGACTACAGCAACTTATCTCAAGAATAATACACTTTGATCAGGTAGGATTTCTTCTAGGAATGCAAGGGTGGTTTAATATCAGGAAAACCATCAGTATAATTGGTCATATCAACAATAAAACTAGCAAAAACCACATGATTATCTCAATAGATGCAGAAAAGGCTTTTGACAAAATTTAACATCCATTCCTATTAAAAACACTAGAAAGAATAGGAATAAATGGAGCCTTCCTTAAAATAATAGGTAGCATCTATTTAAAGCCATCAGCAAGTATTATATGTAATGGGGAGAAGCTAGAAACATTTCCAGTAAGATCAGGGGTGAAACAAGAATGTCCACTGTCACCCCTCTTATTCAATCTGGTACTAGAAATGTTAGCAGTAGCAATTAGAGAAGAAAAAGAAATCAAAGGAATCAAATTAGGCAAAGAAGAGACCTAGCTATCACTCTTTGCAGATGATATACTTAGAGAATCCTAGAGAATCAAGTAAAAAATTACTTGAGCCAATAAATAAATTTGGCAAAGTTGCAGGATATAAAATAAACCCACATAAATCCTTGGCATTCCTGTATATTTCTAATGAGATTCAACAGCAAGAGATAGAAAGAGAAAACCCGTTTAAAGTTACTGTAGACATTATAAGATATTTGGGCATCTACCTGCCAAAACAAACCCAAGACCTATATGAACACAACTACAAAACACTTTTCACACAAATAAAGTCAGATCTAACTAATTGGAAAGACATCAATTGCTCATGGCTGGGTCGAGCTAATATAATAAAAATGACAATTTTACCTAAATTAAACTATATATTTAGTGCCATACCAATCAGTTTACCAAAAAGCTACCTTATAGAGCTAGAAAAAATAGTAACAAAATTCATTAGGAAGATCAAAAGGTCCAGAATATCAAGGGAATTAATGAAAAGAAATGCTAGGGATAGTGGACTAGCTATACCAGATTTTAATCTGTACTATAAAGTAATATAAAGTCCTTAAAACTACTTGGTACTGGCTGAGGAACAGAGTAGTGTATCAATGGAATAGATTGGGTACATGAGACTCAGCAGCCAATGACTATAGTAATCTACTGTTTGATAAACCCAAAGACCCCAGTTTTTGGGATAAGAACTCACTATTTGACAAAAACTGCTGGGAAAACTGGAATATAGTGTGGCAGAAACTGGGTGTAGACCATTATCTAACACCATATGCCAAAATCAAGTCTAAATGGGTGCATGATCTAGGTATAAAGGCTGATACTCTAAGCAATCTGGGAAAGCAAGAAATAGTTTACCTGTCAGATTCGTGGAGAGGGGAAGAGGGAAGACTTTATGACCAAGCAAGAATTAGAGGGCATTATAAAATGCAATATGGATAATTTTGATTACATTAAATTGAAAAGCTTCTGTACAAACAAAGCCAATATAACCAGGATTAAGAGGAAAGTGGAAAATTGGGAAAGAATTTTTACAACCTATGTCACTGATAAAGGATTCATTTCTAAAGTATACAGATAATTGAGTCAAATCTATAAGAATACAAGTCATTCCCCAGTTGATAAATGGTCAAAGGATATGAACAGGCAGTTCACAGAGGAAGAAATTAAAGATATTTATATACATATGAAAAAATGCTCTAAATCACTATTGATTAGAGAAATGCAAATAAAAACAACTCTGAGGTACCACATCTCACCAGTCAGATTGGCTAAGATGACAAAACAGGAAAATGACAAATGCTGAAGAGGATGTGGAAAAATTGGAACACTAATGCATTGCTGGTAGAGTTGTGAAATGATCCAACCATTCTGGAAAGCAATCTAGAATTATATCCAAAGGGCTCTAAATAATTTCATACCCTTTGACCCAGCAATACCACTTCTAGGGTTGTATCCCAAAGAGATCATAGAAGTGGGGAAAATACCCACATGTACAAAAATATTTATAGCAGCTCTTTTTGTGGTAGCAAAGAATTGGAAATTAAGGGGGTGCCCATCAATTGGGGAAAGGCTGAACAAGTTGTGGTATATGCATGTTATGGAATACTATTGTGCAGTAAGAAACGAGGAGCAAATAGACTTCATATTTACCTGGAGAGGCTTATATGAACTGATGCTGAGTGAGAAGAATAGAGCCAGGAGGAATCTGTACACATTTACAGACACAATGTATGTGTGACGACCAACTTGGATAAACTGGACTCTTCTCAGCAATCCAGGGTCATAAGTCAACCCCAAAAGACTCATGATGGAGAGAGATGTTTATATCCAGAGAAAGAACTGAGATTGAACCCAGATTGAAGCAAACTACCTGCCCTTTTTCATTCTCTTGTTTGGTTTTGTTTCCTCTTTCCCATTCTTCATCCCATCTGTTACAATCCTTCTTTATAACCTGACTAATGTCTAATGTGAAAGTATTTGCAGATACTATATTTGATTTTATGCTGCCATGGGGGGGGGGGG
>NW_027187360.1:24946233-24960590 GCF_028583685.1 Petaurus breviceps papuanus | reverse complement strand
AAAAAAAAAAAAAGAAAATCGAAGAGTTTGATACCAAGTCAATGTGGGTGAGTCCTGGCTAGGTCCAGCTTTGTGGTGTGGGGTTCTATACCAAAGGACCCTAGGGAGGAAGTAGAACCTTTCTCTCTCCTCTCCATACCCCTACTGACCTTGGCATATGGCAGCTGAATTTACCCAGTAGGAGACAATTCTCCAGTTCAAGAGAGTATGAAGCTCAACCAGGGAAGCAGAGGAAAACATTTTCTAATTCAACAAGTATAAAGAGATATAGGGATTCAAGAAAGGAGGCAGTTTCAAGGAGTATGATTCCCTGGTAACAGAGAGTAGACCATAGATTCAAGTGGTATTTATCCCTGACAGATTGGAACTGATCTTTGGAAAAATGAAGATGCAGGAAGCTCAGATGAACAACTTCCCCCCCTCCCAACAGAGGTGAGTGGCCCTGAAGAAACAGTAGTCAGGCTCAATGAGAAGAGAAAGCACATCAGGATCCTATAGTACTGAAAGGGTGAGGTCCCTTGGTCTTATGTGTTCCCTACATGTATGTCTCACTCCCTATGGGTGCTACAAATGTGTACTCATCCTTCTTATAGGTGTGTATTTATGGGAGAGTGTGCCCTGGGTTTAGAGAGAATATTTTATCTCTTGTTGTAGTGGCAAGCACCCCAAGCGTCCTCAGGGTTTGCTGCTAACACAGGTTCTTAGATCTGCTTTGATAAAGGAAAGCAACTCAAAATGGGTTAACAAGCTTACTTTAATCAGTCAAACATGTATCCTTTACCTAGTTCAGGGGAAAAAGGTCAGCACCCCGAACTTCAGAATACACAGGCAGAATTATCAAGTCAGAGAAACAGATCAAGTAGACAGATTTCCAAACTGTCCAACCATTACATCCATACCAAACAACATCTGGGATTCAAAGCCGGGGGACTCTTGACAACGGCTAGCCCAGAGTTTCATCAAATCACAGAACACTTCTCAAAGGGAGCCCCAAAACAAAGCTACACATCAGGGCTTATATAGCCTTCTCCTGGCTCAGAGAATGCAACAACCTTATTGACTCACTGGCCAATCAAGAAGCATCTACTGAAAAACAAGCCTCCCACCCCAGGCTCCGGGTACACTTTAGCCTAGGGGCAGGGAAGATCTTAAAAATTTACATTCCTATTACACTTGTTCTTAATCTGCCATCTTAGTAAAGTTGCTTTGCTTTGATCTAACTGTGTCTGCTAGATTACTCTTAATGGGAAATACATTAGTGGAACCTCATGAGAAATAGTTCACTGAATACACACACCTCTAGAACCTATAAAACTAGTAGCTGCCCTTGTGAAGAAGTAATGTTACAATCTTTTGCAGGATAAAATAAAGAATGTCTGGGCCAGAACCCAGTATGTTGAGTATTTATATGGATCTGTGAAGCCTTTTTTACCCACATTTGGGGAAACCAATAAATAATTTCTTTGGACTAAACTTGGGAGTTCAATGGCATATAGTACTCTCTATTAGGAAAATCCTCATACCAAATGTTTATCTCAGACTAATCTACACCTTAGAGTTTCTTAGCAGGCTGCCAGAGGTATTGAGAAACCAAGTGTCTTGCCCAAGGCAGTCAGCCAGCCACCAGCATGTGTCAGAGAAAGAACCTAAACCCACATCTTCCTGACTTGGAAAAAACTCTCTATTCACTATGCTATACTGCCTTACATAAGCTATATATCTTGATTATATCAGAAGATTTATCTAGAGAAACTCAGGTTGAATGAACCAAATGAACCAATGAACCAATGAACCAAATGGGGGCCATGAACCAAACAGAGAGAATAACCTCAAAGGGGTCAGTCCCTAAGATTGAACCTGATCAGTGTGATTGGGGGGGGGGGGGGTCTTGTGCCATGGGTTACATAGTATTGGAGGGGATGTGTGAAGACAGGTATACTAATAAACTGCTAATGGATCTGTATATCTCTCCTCAATTCTCATCTGACTGCACTACTTCAGGATTTCTCTGATTGACATCACTATGCCCCAGGAAGCTCATTATCAGGATACCTTCAGGAGCCTTCAAGACTCCATCAGCCTGAGGTGCAGTGGATAGAGCACCAGCCCTGCCGAAACTGAGTTCAAATCCAGCCTCAGACTCTTGTGACCCTGAGCAAATCACTTAGCCTCAATTGCCTAAAAAAAAAAAAAAAAAGGATGCCATCAGCTTTGGTTCTTCACCTTATCATTACCCTCTGTCTCTCTGATTGGAGTATGGGACCATGAACTCCAAAACCCCATTTAAGGAGAGAGCTCAGCTCAAACATCTCTTCATATCTCACTGGGCTATACTACTTTGACTAATTCTGACTAACTTCTCCATGACACCGGTTCATTGGGTACCT
This sequence comes from Petaurus breviceps papuanus, assembly GCF_028583685.1. NCBI lineage: Eukaryota > Metazoa > Chordata > Mammalia > Diprotodontia > Petauridae > Petaurus > Petaurus breviceps. Next base: position 24,958,203 of record NW_027187360.1, on the reverse strand, counting down.
TCTCCTTCTCTCCCCCTTTTCAGTTTTCTTTTGTATTTTATCTTCCCCCATTAGATTGTAAGATCCTTGAGGGCAGAGATTTTCTTTTTTTTATATTTGTATCATTTAGCTCAGCGCATACACATAGCAAGCACTTAGTAAATGTTTATTATTATTTATCATTTTTGTATTGGCTCAATCATTTTGGAAAGCAATGTTGAACTATGTGAGGAAAGCTGCCAAACTATTCATACCTTTAATCCAGTACCCTACTACTGATCATGTTCCCCAAGGAGTACAAAATCAGAAAGAGTCCATATATACCAAAACCTTTGTAGGAACCTTTTTGTGGTAGCAAAAACCTGAAAACAGATTGGGTGCCCACCAATTGGAGAAGGCTTGAACAAACTAAACATATAGTATATGAATATAAGGAATGAGGAATGTTTAGAATTCCAAGACTCAGGAAGGGTTGTATGATCTGATACAGAATGAAGTAAACAGAAACAAGAGAACAATAACATAACCCCACGTGGTGCTGATTGATTGTCATTCACTCTTGAGACCCACACAACCTGGCAGTTTGCACATGTCTTGCTGGAGCAGAAATGCTGAGTAAATGTCATGCTTGCTATAGTTATCAGAGAATCAGGACCTTCTTCTATCCCTTGGTTTTACCTGCTGCCACAAGACCATGTTGATTTGTTTGTCAAGGGATGTGTAGATATTTTTAATCTACCAACAAGAACTCAAATATGAGCCCCTCCTCTCCATCGGTTCAACTCTCTCCTTTTAAATAGACTGTACTTCAAGGAGTGCTAGTCTTGTGATCATGTCATGAATATCTGCTGTATAGAAGGAGATAAGCTTGTTTTGGATATTGAAAACAATGTTTTCTCAGCCTAGAATCAATGAACAAACAACAATACTTAAGAATGAGAACAAAATGCATACTGAAACATGTAAAGCATGTATTCACATGGCTATGGGCCCTGTTCTCCTGACCTCAGAAATCTCCAACCAGACACAAGACCAATCTGGATTCAGAAATTTTAGGAAATATGTAATTTATATTAGTTTAGTTCCTCAGTGATTTTCCTTTCAAACATTCAAAGAGTGCCCATTTAAATCCTATCTTATTAGATGAAGAGGCAGAAACTTTGAAGGAACTCTGATCCTGGAACTTATGGCATTAAAAATGGATTATAGATCCAGGTAGTCTCTGGAGCTTGGGATAAAGAGCAAATTAGAACTTGTTAGTGTAATATTTTTTTGTAGTCTTGGTCTAAGATGTCTGGTCACTGACAGGGACCTCTGACTTTATGGAATTAGTGTATTGCCCTCTGCTCAATTGAAATGAGGGAGCTAAAGTTACAGAAAGTAGTATGCAGTATCAGACATGTTTTCCTTTGAATGTTATTTTTTTTACAATGGAAAGCCCATAGGAGTTTTCCCCAGAGAAGAACCTTTTAACAACTTCTGATTTTATTCTTCTAAGGAAGAAGGCACAAGCATGAGGACCTAGTGGTGGGGTGGAGCTATGGCCAAGAAGAATTAATGATAGTGACTAGTGATGAGAGGGGAGAGAGAATCAGACTTCCATTGAGTGAGCTACTTGATAGTCTCCTGGGTATTCTTGGGCAAAGGCAGAGGCCAATGGGGCCCAAGATCTCCCCAGGCCTAGGGATGTGGCTAACTATTTAGACCTGCCTTAACTAGGTGCTTCAGTTCCTTCAGTGCAATGAATGACTCTTTAAGGAATCCTTTGCAGTACTCTGGTGCCCAGGGCAATGGAGCAGGCCTAGGAACAAGCAAGGAAAGGGGTCCCTTCAAGCTGGAGTTGGAGGGGAAGTGGAGGAGGGGAGATATTGTTGGAGCTCCACCTTCCTGGGAACACCTCTGTCCTCCATCCCAAGAACCTTGTCTTTACCTTAAAGTTTCCCAACCCCCCCCCCCTTTAGCTTTGATGAGGTTTGAGGGGGATTCAGGAACCCATCAAAGACTGAAGTACAGGACAGAGTCATCTGGAATGAACTCACAGACTCAAGCATTCGTTAAATCAAGTTGGCAAAGGTTTATTGTAACACCAATATGGTGGGCAGAGCTCCTTAGGGAACTTGCAACCTAATAGGAATGATGCTTATATGGGAAAAGTAGTGGATTATTTGGCAGATATGCTAATTAGGTGATAACATACAACCTTAGTCACAGGCATCATTTACTACTGGAAACCAGGTGAAGGAGTTTTTTTTTTCTTTTCTAAAAATACTTAAAAAATATTTTTTTAATTAATTTGTTTCCTTTTAGTTTACAGGATTCAATTCCACAATTCCTTGAGTTTCACATTTTGTCCCCCTCCCTCTCCTTCCCCGCATGGTGGCATATAGTCAAGTATAGGATCTGTAAATACTTTCACATTAAACATTAGTCAGGTTATAAGGACAGATTGTACCATCTGGAATGAAAAATGGTAAAGAGGACATAAAACCAAACAAGAAAAGGAAAAAGATCAGGTATTTTGCTTCCCAGGTGAAGGAGTTTTAAGGGGTATATTTTTGGTCTGTTATGTCTGTAGCAAGATAGCTTTGAGAGTTGACATCTATAGCTTAACCTCTAGAATGATATAATAACTGTGGGAATCAATACATGATAATTCTGCTGGTACAAGATAGTCCTGTTCATTCAAGGGAAATTTCTACAGAGGTAAGCTTGTTCTTGTAGAGGGGAAAGATAGTTTGTCTTATTGGAACCCATTCATGAGTAACTTTGGGGAAAGGTAGTTTGTCTTACCAGGGTCCACTCATGAGTAATTGTTAGGCATAGTGTCCTTGGGCTGGGGAGAAAACTGTCAGGAATAATGTTTTGAGTCTAGGAAGAAATGTAATCTTGAAATTGCGGTCCAAGCACAAGCACCTAAGCACCCCATCAGCTTCTTGAACTTTCCCAAAGCCCAGGATTTGGGCAAGAAAACAGCCTATCCAGAATCAGAATCCAGAGGAAAGCAGAAACGAATGAATGAACAAATCAATGTAAAGCATTTACTAACTGCTTATTATGTACTAAATACAAAATTAAACAGTCCTTGTTGTCAAATAATCCATACTTGAGGTGAGGGAAGAACACATAAAGAATTCAGGCAGATGGAAAAACCCAGAAGTCTTAAGGGAAATGACTGGCATCTGGTAAGGCACAGGGATCCTTAGGAAAGGATCTTAAGAAAGGACAGGTAACTTATTATAGTCACTCTATAAATTCAGGTTTTTAAAAACCCTAAAGATTTTTAGGCAGATCAATCCATTACTAGTCTTTCCAAAGAAGTTTTTTTTTTTTTTATCATATAATAAGGGTGGGCCCAAAGCCTAAAAGGACTTAGCTTGCCATATTTATATAACAAATATGGTATGTGATCAGTAAGGAATGTGGCTAGTCTGGGGGAAAATAGGACTTTGTGCCTTGGGGTTAGCTTTTTCTCTGGGTCTTTTCCCCACCCACTAATCTACATCAGTATGAAAGGGGGTTTGGGGAATTGATAAATTGGGAGACACTGAATCCTAAAGACTGACAATTTGGGGAAGAAAACAATAGCTACCATTTATAGAGTGCTAATTCTGCCAGGCACTGTTGTAAGGTAACCCAAATCACATGCCACCTGATTTGGAGTCCACCATTAAGCCCCTTTATATTTGTCTTTGTCTTTATCCTAAACCCTGTTACTGCTTGTAACAGCTTAAAGGCATGTCACCCAAGGCATAGTCCCTGGCTCCCTTATCTTTCCCTGAGTTAGTACTTCCCTAAATCAGTAAGCCTTGAAACAGCATTTCACATAAGGGTTATGGTGTAAGCCTGTATAGAGATCATGGGGCAAGTCTATCCCATGCAAGAGACCACCCTGTTCTGGGATGCTGACCCAGCAAGGTCCTCCACCCAGAACGCTGACCAAGCAGGGTCCCCCACACCCTTCACCCAGAACACGACCCTGGCCTGTTCCATGACCCCAGCCTGTTCTGTGAAATTCCACTCACCCTGTACCCTCCACCCTGTTCTAGGAGGTTGTGCCATGTTTCCCAAATTAGCCCTGAGCTATGTTTCCAACCAATGGCTGTTCTTGGCTTCTGTATGTCGTTGCTTACACTAGCCCCTCTCCCCAGATGTGTTTTTTGTGATTTTTGCCTTTATAAACTCAGCCTGTATCCCAATACAGGGCTGCCTGATTTGAGTGTATACTCCAGGCAGTCTCGGCTTGGTCAATAAATTCACATCTAAATTTAAAACCCAGATCTCTGTCTCGATCTTATTCTCTTCACAACAACACTATGCTAAACACTTTATAAATATTATCCCATTTATCTTGACAACAACCCTGGGGAAGTAGATATAATTATTATCCCCATTTTATATTTGAGAAAACTGAGGTTGTGATTTGCCCAAGTGTTGAGGTCTAGGGATGATGGGACCCTGAAATTCAAGGACAAATGACATGCAGGACCTGCCTTTAATGAATTAAACTCAAACTTTCTTTCAGCCAAAGATAAGATTTATTACTGGTCTGGGTGGGCAAGATTTTAATAATCCACCCTACTGTGACACTTGCACGGACAAGCAGGTCAGACTGAATCTGAGCCAATGGCTAGACTCTTAAGGAATCTGAGCACTTTAACTGAGGCAAGATGGATCTTTTATACAGAAGACTGTGGGAACAGAGATCTGGATGTGATCTAGGAGTGGCCAAGTAGTCTGGGGTAACTAGGAGGTAACAGAGGACTGAGAAAAGCCAGGTGCTCCAGGGACCTGGGTCATGGAAAGTTCTGGGGCTTTTCCTTTTTTGGGGTCCAGATCCCAAAGACATGGTCGTTTCCTTTTAGGGGTTCATTTATTAACCACCTAACTCTGTGCCCCACCCTCAAGGAGTTTACAATCTAATCTATAATGGAAATATATATGTGAGTTATATGCAGGGTAAATAAAAAAATCATTAATCACAATGAATCATTTTCCCAGTTGTTGTACCCAGAAAACTTGAGCAAGACCCAAGTAACAATTTAGAATTGGACCCTTTATTATATGCCACGTTGGCTGATCAGGCCAACCTTCCCAGATTGTACTTCGGAGATCTCAGGTAAAGCTTTTAAAGGGACACCACAGCAGCCAATGGTTAAATATTATGTAAGCAGAAACTTGCAGAGGCCAAAAACAGTGATTGGTCAGTAGACGCCTCAAAATTCCCTCCGGTGTCAAATCTCCCTGACCTGGAAGCCTGCCCACCTCTGTGAAGGTGGGCTGACTGGGGAAGGGTAGAGATTCGTTGGGGGAGGGTAGAGCTGACCTGGCAGTCTGCTCACTTCCCTGAGGGAGAGTTGAGGTTGGGGGATGGGAAAGCCAGGCACAACATAGTCACTGTCAGCACAGAGAGACTGAGAAAAATGTCTGTGGACACTGGGTCTAGGCTGGGCACCAGGGCAAGAAAGAGTCCCAGATCCAGCAGAGAGGGGCCTCGATCTGTGTAAAGTTCAGAAATAGGTGCCAACTGTCCATTCTGTTGCTCACTACCCAGTTCTGAAACAGAAGTCTCAGTTACAGCTTTCTGACAAAGTCAGAAGCCTGACATAGAATTAACAGGGAAGATGAGACCAAAAGGACCCTAGAGTTCTGTCATTCTGAACCAACAGAGCTTCACAGCTATCTGACAGTGGGTTCCTCTAGCAACAGCCTACTGTTGCTTAGTCTAAACCCAGGTCAGGAACTTGTAGAGCTCATGTCAGAGGGGCAGTAATCAGATTTGCCATGATCAGACCACTTTGGAAGCACTGAAAGTTTGTAGGGCCTCAGCCTGAACCATTCCTGAGAGCCTGGAATTGTTGTTGTTTGTCCTTTGTGGAAGAGGACCAGCGACATCAGGAGCGTGATGTCTTAATTTGCAAGGAATTGTATTTAAGTAAGGCAGAGCTGTGTAAAGTTATCAGCCTCACCCTCTCCTCCAGAGTTTTTGGAGTCCAGTGGCAACACATAGGTCAAAATGACTTGTGATGGCTTGGATACAATGGGGGACCTTGACCTTTTTTTTTTTTTGGGAGGGTGAAGTCATGGCAATTGGGGTTAAGTGACTTGCCCAAGGTCACACGGCTAGCAAGTGTTAAGTGTCTGAGGCCACATTTGAGTTCTAGTCCTCCAGACTCCAGGGCCCATCCTCTATTCACTGCACCACCTAGCCTCCCCCTGACCTTGACCTTTTTAAACTAAGATCTTTCCCAGGGCTCAGTTTGTCTGAGGTAAAACCCATTCAGTAATTAAAGACTAGGTAAGAATTGAGGCAAAAGATGGACTAGTTTGCCTTCAGAAAGAATCAATCTGGGAGAGGAAGAACCTCAGAATTTCAGGCCAGAATAGAAACAATTGCTATTTACACTCACTCAGAGCAATCAAAACCCAAATAATGAACAAGTGAGGCTTGGCCTGGGACCTATTATTGACCATTCAGTGAAAGCTAGAGTGATTTGGATTTAAAAGCATAGTCAAGTAGCTTCATTTGAATCACATTGGGCTTTAACTTAGTCTGGTTTTTCAGAGCCATATTTCAAGAAATCATAAATGAAAACTACATGAGACAACAGAGTTAACTGTCCTAATTTAAAAAAAAAATAGAATAAAGAAATAAGGAAGAAAAAATATCTAGCCCCACACCCCAAGATAACTTGCAAAATATAACGGATAAAAATTTATATTTATATTCCAGAGCACCCACATGTAATGGTATATGGACAGTAGAGGGGGGAAGAGAAGGAGGAGCCTAGAATAACAGAATTCTCTATACCCCAAGAAAGCAGCAACATTACCGGCCCATACATTTCCTCTAGAATTGCTCAAAGTCTGGCTCTCACATAAAGTTGAAAGTCAGAAAGTAGACTAGAAGAATGAGCAAATTAAAATAAATCTTACTATAAAAAGCTATTATGGTACCAGTGATGCTCAAGACAAAAACCCAAAAGAGAATGACTCCAAAACATTTATAAGCAAAGCCTCAAGAAGCAAACAAAAACAAAAAAACCACCACATCTTGTATACAAATTCAACTAGAATTCCTAGCAGAAATGAAACAAGAGTTTTTAAAGAATTTAAAATGTTTTTTATAAATGAGAGCACCAGAGGAAAAAAAATTGAAAATAAACAAAAGGCCCCGATGTAACAATTGCAAAAGGAATTAAAAGCTTGGCAGAAGAGGAATCAAACCTTGCCAAGTCGACAAACTTTCTGAAAATTAGCATAAACTAAATAGAAGTTAATGATTCTATGAAACAGCAAGAAATATTAAAACAAAGTCAAAAAAACTAAAAAAAAATGGGAGAAAATGTGAGATATAGTAAAAACAGCCGATCAGGAAAATTGATCAAGGAGAGAAAATTTAAGAAACCTTGAATGACTGAAAACCATGACCAAACAAAGAACCTAGACGTCATATTTCAAAAAGCTACCCAGATCTCTTAGAACCACATCAGTCACTTCTAGAAGAAAAAAAATCCAAAATGAAAATTCCCAGGAACATTATAGCCAGATCTCAATTTCTAGGTCAAAGAAAAAAAAATTCAGGTAACAGAAGAAAAGAATTCAATTAGTAGGGAGCAACAGTCAGGATCACACACAATTTAGCAGTCATTATAAATGAGCAGAGAGCTTGGAAAAGAATATTCCAGAAGACAAAGGATATAGACTGACAATAAATTATTGTAATGGGAATGCAAATTTGGAAGATCTTCCCTGCCCCTAGACTAAAATGCACCTGAAGTCTGGGGAGGGAGGCTTGTTTTTCAGTAGATACTTTTTGATTGGCCAGTGGGTCCAAAAGGTTGTTACATTCTCTGAGCCAGGAGAAGGCTATATAAGCCCTGATGTGTAGCTTTGTTTTGGGACTCACTTTGAGAAGTGTTCTGTGATTTGATCTGAATTCTGGGAAGCCGTTGTTGAGAGTCCCCCGGCTTTGAAAAACCCAGAATGTGGAAACCCAGATGTTGACTGGGTATGGATGTAATGGTTGGACAGTTTGGAAATCTGTCTACTTGATGTTTCTGTCTTGATAATTATGCCTGTATACTTTGAGGTTCAGGGTGCTGACCTTTTCTCCTGAACAAGGTAAACGATATATGTCTGACTGATTAAAGTAAGCTTGTTAACCCATTTTGAGTTGCTTTCCTTTAACAAAGCAGATCCAAGAACCTGTGGTAGCTGCAAACCCTGAGGACGCTTGGGGTGCTTGCTGCTACAATTATCCAGAAAAACTGAGTATAATCTTATAGGGTAGAAAACAGATTTTAAATGAAATAGAAGACTTCCAGAAATTCCTTGTGAAAAGACCAGAGCTGCATAACTCATAGTTTAAACACAAGAGTTAAGAGAAACAGAAAAAACGTACATATAAATGAATAATCATTAAGGCACTTAAACCAGGAGTGGGGAACCTCCAACCCTGAGGCCACATGTGACCTTCTAGATCCTGAAGTGTGACCTTTTGACTGAATCCAAATTTTCTACAAATTTATTCTATATTCTTCAGGATCTGGAAGGCCACATGTGGCCTCAAGGCCAAAGGTTCCCCAACCCTGGTAAACAAAGATAAACTGCTTACATGATTTGAAACCCATTATCATCAAGGGTCACAAGGAGAGTCTAATTAGACAGAGGTCCTGTAAATAGTTCAGTAATGTCTTCATGCTCTTAAGAGAAGAATAGGGAAGGAGGAGGGGAGGGAGGGAAGGGGTGGGAAAGAGGAATAACTGAGGTAGGGGGAAAGAGGAAGGAAGGTTAGGGGAAATTATCTCACCTAATTAGGGTTCAAAAGTAGAAATCTATGCAAATGAGGAGGAGCAGGGTAGGGAATGGCTAACATTCTAAAGTACATCATTCTCATCTGAACTGGTCAAAGAAGGGAAAATACACACCCACACCTACACCCATACCCACACCCACACTCAGTTGGGTACAGAAATACAGAAATATACTTCGTTTAACAGGGAAATAGAAGAAAAGGGGGAGAAGGAAAAAGGGAGAAGGGGAAGTTAGAGGGAAGGTAGATTAAAGGAGGAGATTGGTCCTAAGCAAAACAAATTCTTAGCTAAAGATATACAATATTTATAGCTTTCTTTGAGGTGGCAAAAAATGAGGATCTGAATGGATGCGCATTAGAGAATTGCTGAACAATTTACGTTATATGAATGTGATGGAATACTATCATGTTGTGAAAAATGATGAAGGAGATAAAACCTGGGAAGACTTATATAATGGATAAAGGGTGAAGGGAAGAGAACCGAGAATAATTTATACAATGACAAAAATAGGATAAAGACAAACAGTTTTGAAAGACTTTAGAACTCTGATCAGCGTAATCACCAACTTGTTCAACATGTATCCAGCTCCTGATAGAGAGGTGACTGTGTCTCAGTGCAGAGTGAGACAGATGGCATAAATGTGCAGACACACACATAAAGCATGGCCAATTCAGGAATTTGTTTCACTTAATTATACTTGTTTATAGCAAAGTTTTTTTTTTCTTTCACTCTCTATTTGGTAGGGTAAAAGGGCGAGAAAGCAGATTTTTGCTGACTTAAAAAAATGAAATTTAATTAAAAAAAAGTAATTTCTGGAGGGAGGGCCTTATATGAAGGTCAATTTGTTAACAATATAAGAGAATCCCAGAAGGCCTAGTGGAAGGGTGAGGTATAATGGGATTGGGATATAGATGGGTTGGAGTTAGTGACAGACTAGAGTGTTAAATTTAAAAGTGAGCATTTGCACTTCAAAAATTGGCAAAATGTTACAAATCAAGGCTAATTATTCTTTTGTTGATTGTCTAGACTTCAGAAAGTGAAGGATAAAATGTTAATAATGCACATTAAACTTAAAAGTTTGTCCTACATAATTTTTTCAGAGCCAATTTTAAAATATTTACCACTACACCCCTTGGTGGGGGACTGATATAGATGGCAATGAAGGAGTAAGGTGTGGTGATCAGAAAAATAATCTTCTGCCTGGGCAGTTTCCAGTCAGTATCAAGAGGGAGAAAGCCAAAGGGGTGGCATTTTCGGTCTGCAGGGCAGATGGTGAATCCCTGGTCCTGTCTTACAGTCAAGGCCTAAGTCTCAGGAATTGTAAGTCCTTGCCTCTAATTTTTAGCCACATCTTTGCCCCAGGGCTTACTACCATGATGATTATCTGACCTTAGTTCTGGACCAGGAAGTAGAGTTTGAAGAATAGAAACAACTGATCACTTCTGGGAGGACCCTGCTCCTTAAAGAGCTTGGTGCAAATGACCTTTTGCTGGACAGATTGTACTAGATTAAGATTTTTCAGAAAGAGAGAAGCCATTCCTTAAATGAAAAAGAAAAAAAAAAAGCTGGAAAGGTTTTTTCCCCTTGGGAAGACTGCTGTTAGCTCCTGGCTGAGAGCTTCTGCTTTTCTAAAAGAACTCTAAAAAGCCTTGAGAGTTTTAAATTAAAAGAGCATGACAGTCTACTCTTCAGATGAGGAAGCCCTTAGCACAATGCTTGGCATATAGTAGGCACTTAATAAATGTTTATTGACTGACTGACTGTGGAAGAAATAGTACTATATCCAAGGACTTCAGCTGCAGCCTGATGCTGGAAACAGAGATAAACTTTACAATCATATGCCCAATGAAACCATACCTGGCAGTATCTGACAAAGACTATTTATTACTGGAGCAACTTCTGGCAAAGATAGTATATCCAGTGAAGAACAGTAGGGAACAGACCTGACAAGAATATATTGTTCGCCCTATGGCATCAGAAGTATGAATTATCTTTCTATACATGCCCTATTCCCTATGTGTGTCTTTTCTTCCCACTGATGTGTACATTTGTGGAAGAATGTGCCCCAGGGAAGTATTTTCTTGTCATGTAGCTTATACCCTCTGGTTTGCTTTCCTAGAGCTAGACAAGCTATCTTTGCCCCTTAGGGTTCTAAAGTATCCTGAGAGGTTGGGATTCTCTCCTCTACTGACATTGACTAAGGCCCCTGTCAGGTGTGTTTCCCCCACTGTTAAGTGCTAGTGTATAGTGCCCCAATTCCATTTAACCACTTAAAATTGATTAGTTTTTTTTCTTTTATTTTTTTCTCCAATTTATTAAATTATTTATTTTTCGTTTTCAACGTTCAGTTCCATAAGTTTTAAATTTTCTCCCCTCCCTCCCCAAGATGGCTTTCAATCTGATGTGGGTTCTACACACACATTCTTATTAAACACATTTTCACATTAGTTATATTGCATAGAAGAATTATAACGAATGGAAAAAACCATGAGAAAAAAAAAACCCAAATAAAACAAAAAAAGAAAATAGTCTGCTTTGCTCTGCATTCTGACTCCATAGTTCTTTTTCTGGATGTGGCTGGCATTTTCCATCATGTGTCCTCTGGAATTGTTCTAGGTCCTTGCATTGCTGAGAAGGGCTAAGTCTATCAAAACTAGTCCTTGCACATTGTGGCTATTACTGTGTACCATGTTCTCCTGGTTCTGTTCCCCTCACTCAGCATCAGTTCATATAAGTCTTTCCAGGTTTCTCTGAAGTCTGCCTGTTCATTTCTTATAGCACAATAGTATTCCATATACCACAACCTGTTTAGCCACTCCCCAATTGATGGGCATCCTCTCAATTTCCAGTTCTTGGCCACTACAAAAAGAGCTGCTATAAATATTTTTGTACATGTGGGTCCTTTTCCCATTTTTGTGATCTCTTTGGGATACAGCCCTAGAAGTGGTATTGCTGGGTCAAAGGGTATGCACATTTTTATAGTCCTTTGGGCATAGTTTCAAATTGCTATCCAGAATGGTTGGATCAGCTCACAGCTCCACCAACAATGCATTGGTGTTTCAGCTTTCCCACATCCTCTCCAATATTTATCATTTTCCTGTTTTGCCATCATTGACTAGCTTTTACAAAGGGATATATATATATATATATATATATATATATATATATATATATATAT
>NW_027187360.1:24879423-24946223 GCF_028583685.1 Petaurus breviceps papuanus | reverse complement strand
ATATATATATATATATATATATATATATATATATATATATATATATTTACTTCAAAGATATAGCAAGAATAAACATACATTTCCCCTAAGCAACACCTCGTATATCCTCCACTATACTATTTCTGTTTCTGGAAAGAAATAAGCTTAAAACTTGGTTCAGTTCCTACATAACACCAATCCCACTAATGGAATACTTGGGTATTGTGCTTGGACCCCAATTCCAAGACCATATTTCTCCCTAGCTTCAAAACACTATCCATGGTAGTTTTCTCCCCAACCCAAGGACACGGATGCTTGGCAATTACTTAAGAGTAGGCCTCAGTAAGACAAACTACCTTTCCCCACAATTACTCATGAGTGGTCCCCAGTAAGATAAACTATCTTACCCCATCACAAGAACAAGCTCACCTCTGAAGAAATTCTCTTGTTAAAACAAGACTATCTTGTAACCACAGAATTATTATGTATTAATTCCCAAAGTTATCATATTCAATCCAGAGGTCAAGCTATAGATACCAACTCTCAAGGCTATCTTGCTACAGATATAACAGACCAAAAATACACTCCTGAGAAACCCTTTTCCCTGGTTTGCAGTAGTGAATGATGTCTGTGACCAAAGTTGCAAGTTATCACCTCATTAGCATATCTGCCAGATAATCCACTGCTTTTCCCATATAAGCATTAGCATCATTCCTATTAAGTTGCAAGTTCTTTAAGGAGCTCTGCCTACCATATTGACATTACAATAAACCTTTGCCACCTTGACTTAAAGAATGCTTGAGTTCATGAATTCATTCCAGATGACCCTTTCCTCTGCTTCAGTCCTTGAGGGGTCCCTGAACCCCTTAAACTGCATCACTACCACCAAGATCATGTCCAGAGGCAGGATGACTGCTGGATGAACCCTTATCTCAGCTTCCACTGGCCTGAGTCCAGAAGGTTATTTCTGAACTTTACTCCTTGACCATCAATGCTGGGCTGGCTACCGAAGCTGGCCTGGAATCTGATTCCTAGGTTACTGTGGTTCACTCTCCTGATCTTTTGAAACTCATAGGGTCAGAGACTCCACTCCCTTCATCTGGAAGGGAAAAGAACAAGCACAGAAGCAAGGACTGAGGCCTGCTCCTTGGAGGCATGTGGCCTTGATGAGAAGAAAGTCCCAGAACGTCTTACCCTTATAGCATTTTTCTCTCAATGGACACTTTGAATGAACAAATCCAACTATAAACAGAAGCTGAAAGGACTTAGGCAAGAGAGACATGAAGAAAGCTGACTAAGGACTTTTGATTACTCCTTCATCCAATTAAAGAACCTTCTATTCACCATGTGATTAGCAGACCAAAACCAGTTGCAAAATGTCTACACATGCACCAAAGGCCCTCCAAGGCACTTTCCTTACATGTCATCATGAAAAAAGCAAAGTTGTTAGCTCCTCCACATGGAGAGATCACATCTGAGCTGCTCTACCCAATAGCTTTTCATTCCTATGTTATCTATTAGCTCTCTTTGTTTTGACCTTTGGTTTTTTGTTTGTTTAAAGTTAAACCCATCAGTGGGAGCTCATGGGATATAATTTTTTTTTAAGCAATCGGGGTTAAGTAACTTGCTCAAGGTTACACAGCCAGTTATTTCTGGGTGTGGTGCCAAGTATCTGAGCCCAGATTTGATTCCCAGGTCATCCCGACACTGGAGCCAGTGCTCTTACTCGCTGAGCCACCTGGCTGCCCCTTATACCATGTTCTATGATATTCTATGGTTCTTTCACCAAGCTGGCTGCTATCTTTCTTTTTTTTTTATGGGATATAATTTTAAGTAGATGTGGACCCACAGAATACCTAGAAGCTGGGGTAGCAAGGTTGAACCTTGTCTGGGGAACGTAACATATCCTATAAGGTGAGGAGATGTCAAAAGGTGCTCCAAGACGGTAAATCATGTGGTGCAGTGGAAAGAATGTTAAATTTGAATTCAAATGATCCAAGTTCAAGTCCTGACTCTATTTGTGTGATGGTAGGTTGAACCCAATTTCTTATTGTTACCAATGAAGGCTTCCCAGTGAGGGGGAAGACACACCAAGGATCCTGAAAATGCACCCCATTCCAGAAATGATTTCCCTGACTTAGGAGCTCTCTTCAGTCTTCCATCATAGTCTGTAATGGGAGAGGGAATGTGGAGAGGGGATTTCAGAAAAGGAAGGTAAGAGAGATATGATATCCTGGGAATTCCTCTGTCTCCCTTAAGAATTTTCTTTGACTTTCCAAAATGCTTAAACTCTCCAGGAGAATGAGAGGGATAGGAGTGGGGAGAGTTTGGGGCAAAGGGGTGCTTGGAAGAACTGAAGGACCTTTGATTAGCTACTTCTCCTAAATTATGGGGCAAGAGGCACTTTCTAGTCAATTTATTGACAATATAAGAGAATCTCAGAAGGCATAACAGAAGGGTTGGGTATGGTAGGATAGCACTGATGTCCCTATGTCTCCAGGAAAGTTTAAACAAATTTGAGGGGAAAATAAGCTTTTAAGGAAAAAAAAAGTTCCCAGGGATAAGGGAAGAAGAGGCATCCCCAGGAAGTCACAGCTTTCTCCCTTGCCTTGATGCTCCTGAAGCATAGCCATACCACTTTTCTTAGAGTAGATGATGCTTGGGGTACTAACTCAAGGTTTCTGTTTCATTTGCTATAAAATGTGAAGACTAAAAAAGATCTCTAAAGTCCTTTCTAGTTCCTATGGTTTACAAGTCTATGAGATTTGGGCTCCACTGAATTCTACTTGAGGCCAGCTTCAATTTCAGCAAGAAGTGAATGAATAAAGCTTCTCTGTGACTTGGGCAAGCCATTCCCCTTGTTGGTGCCTCATTTTCTGTCTGTGTAAAATTAAGGAGTTGAATTACATGACTGTGTTACCTGAGTGACCTAAGACAAATCACCAAATTTCTCCGTGCCTCAGTTTCCTAATCTTGGATTAGATGGCCTCTAAGGTCCCATTCAGTTGTAAATCTATGATCATATGATTTGTGAGGCCTCTTCCATTCCTAAGATGATAGTTTGAGAATTTTTAAGGAGTTGATGTTGATCCCTCTTTCAGGCCCCTTCCTAAAGGCCTCTGTTTGCTGTAAAGGTTATCACTCCATCTTTCCATTCTAATTTTACTTTGGAGATGCCAACTGTGAAGAAAAAGCTAATTATTCTTGAACACTAGGTGATAAGGTAGGTTCAAATTGGAAGCTATCTAACTGAGGGTGGACAGCCTCCTCAGCAGTAGCTTTGTGGCATCCTAGCATCGCTGTCTTCTTCTAACCAGTCTTCAAATAAAGGAGGGTTTCTTTCCTGCCCTTTGCTGTAGGTGCAAGTTTGTAGTGATTGACCCAGGTGCAACAATTCCTAGTTATGGCACTGCCAGAAATGACTGTGATGTAAAGACAAAAGGAATCAATAAAACCTTTATAAAAAACTAGAGGGCTGTACCAGATGATCTCTAAGCTCTAAATCCTTTGATTCCTAACATATGACTTCAGTCTCCTTAGTCAGTGGTGAGAGAAAGCATATGGGTGGGAGTGTAATTAGAGGTCTGAGGAGAAAAGAAGGTCCAGAGCATTTGTTATAAGAAATGCTATAGGGAGTCAAGCAGAGAGGAATATGATCATGGCATAGTGACACTGGCCTCTTGTTCCTTGAACAAGACTTCTCCTTTTCTTGGCTCTGAGCATTTTCTCTGGCTGTCCCCCATGCCTGGAATGCGGTACCTCTTCAACTCTGCCTCCTGACTTCCCTGGAATCCTTCAAGTCCCAGTTAAAATCCCATCTTCTATAGGAAGCATTCCCCAACCCCTCTTAATTTTAGAGTCTTCTCTCTTTTAATTATTTCATATTTTTCCTGTATTTAGCTTATTTGTACATATTTGTTTGCTTGTTGTCTACCCCATTAGTCTGTGAGCTCCCTGAGATTAAAGACTGTCTTTCCTCTTCTTGTTCCCCGTTAGGGCTCAGCTCAGTCCCTGGTGCATAGTAGGCACTTAAATGTTTATTGACTGACTGACTGCAATGGTCACAGTTAATGTTAGACAACCTGAGTCTGTAGTGGAAAATGGAAGGGCGGAAGACAAAATAGGTTAGAATTCAAGGGTAGAGGACAGTGTTTTTGAAATCACTAACTATATGGCCAAGATTGTGAAGGTAAGAAATTATAGAAACAACAAGGAGGAAATGAGCTACTGGAGATTCCTTGTAGGGCCAAGAGTACTTTCAGGAAGAGTATGAGGCAAGGGGAGACATGAAAAAGACAGTAGATCATGGTCAGAGAAAGACATTTCAGTGTTCAGAGCCTCGGTGGTAAAGAAGTTTAGGGTCATACATTCACAAGATTTAGAGTTGGAAGGGCTATTGGGGATTATCTAACCTAATCCCTTCATCCTACAGAGAAAGATTCATGCATTCTTAAAAGTGCAGTCCCTCCCCCAAAGTTGTACACAGAGAATTAGAATCAGACCCAGAACTAGAACCCTAATTCCTCTCTTTGACTCCTACTCCAATGTTCTTTCAGGGTTAGATAGGATCTAATTTTCTCTTCATCCTCTAGACATATGACCATTTCATCTCTAGACAGGAAAGAAGGCCCCTATTTTGTTCTGCTTCACTTTCTACCTATCTAACCTATTCTGTTTCTTTTGCTGTCCCCCAAGGCTTTATCCTGGGCTTCTTCTTTCTATATGCCTTATCTCTTGGTGAATCCTAAGTCTATATATCTAGACATACTGCACTACCAATTGTTTGTCTGACATTTAAAAAGGCATATTCCACAGGCATGATCAAATTTAACATATCCAAAAGAAAAGTCATTTCTCTCCTCTTATTTTAGTTGAGTGCACCTCCTTATTTCAGTCAAGTATGTTCACAATCTCATAGTCATTCCATGTCTAATCAGTCACCAGTTCTTCATTCCTTTCTCTCCACTCACAAAGCTATCAACTCAAGTTCAAATCCTCATTAGAGAAAGATAGATAGTACAGTGGATAGAGGTCTGGACCTCCAGTCAGGAAGACCTGAGTTCCAATTCAACTATAGACATGGGTGGTTACCCTGGACAAGTCACTTAACTTTCCGTCTGTCTCAGCCTTAGAATGGGGATGATAATAATGCTCATGTCAAAGGATTGCTGTGAGATAATATTTGTAAAGTGCTTAGCAAAGTTCCTGGCATGTAGTAGATGTTTAAAAAAAAAATGCTTCCTCTCTTATCCTCCTCACCTCTCATGAACAACACTGTATTATCAAAAAGAATTTATTATTCACTTACTACTATGATAAGCACTGGGAATACAAGCAAAGGCAAAAACACTCTCTCTGCCCTCAAGGAGCTTACATTGTAACAGAGAAGACAAATGAAATAACTATATACATACAAAATATTTAGAGAAAATATATGGAAGATAATCTCAGAGGAAAGGCACTAGCAACAGCGGAGAAGGGGGAGGGGGGGGGGGGGTGGGGGCGGGGGCGGGGGGGGTGGGGGGGGGTGGGGGAGTTGGGGTTTGAACTTCTATGTCTTGAATGAAGCCAGGGACCTTAAGAGGCAGAAGTGAGGAGGTAGACCTTTCTGGGCATGGGCTACAAATGGTAACAAGGGCACAGAATCAGGAGATGAGGTGTTGTGAGGAACCACCAAGACACCAAAGAAGCTGAATTATAGAATGAGTAGAAGGGAGTAAATCATAAAAAAAACTGGAAAGGTAGGAAGGGTCAGGTAATGAAAGGCTTTAAAAAGCCAAACAGAGGATTTTATATTTGACCCTGAAGGTAGTAGGGAGACACTGTAAATTGAGATTGAGAAGGGTGTGATATGGTCAGACCGAACTTTGGGAGCATCACTTTGATAGCTGAGTGGAAGAAAGAGGAGAGTCTTTTGTTTTTCCCCAAGGGGGAAGGCAGGGCAATTGGGGTTAAGTGACTTGCCCAAGGTCACATGGCTAGTAAGTGTTAAGTGTTTGTGGCTGCATTTGAATTCAGGTCCTGCTGACTTCAGGGCCAGTACTCTATTCACTGCTCCATCTAGCCACCCCAAGATGGGAGTCTTGAGGCAAGGGGAACAACCAGAAAACTGTTGAAATGGGCCAGGTGTAGGGTGAAGGGGACCTGCATTAGGGCAACTGTAGCATCAGAAGAGAGAAAGGGGCATATACAAAAGATTTTATGAATGTGGAAAGGAGAGAACTTGACAAGTAGATATGAGGGAGGAGGTAAAAGAGAGTGAAAAGTCAAGGTTGCACCTAGGTTGACAACCTAGGTGATGAGAATGATGATGGCACCTTTGACAGTAATAGCAAACTTCCTGAAAGGAAGGAGAGAGGAGTAAAAAGTATAATAAAAAAATAAAGTGTAATAATAACTAGCATTTATATAGCTTTTGAAGGTTTTCAAAGTGCTTTACAAATATATCATTTTATTATCACAACAACCCTATTATAAGATTCTTAATATTATAATATTATCACAACAACCCTATAATATTATTCTTCCCATTTTACAAGTGATGTAACTGAGACAGATAGTTTAAGTGACTTATCTGGGGCAACAACACAACTAGTAATCGTCACATTTGAATTTGGGACTTCCTGACTTCAGGTGCAACACTCTATCCAGGATGTCACCTAACTACTTATTTTCCCCCAAAAGACTGAAAAGGTAGTAACATGTCATACTATGAAGGACTTTAAATACCAAACAGAGCACCTTATATTTGATGTTGAAAATAATAGGGAACCACTGTGGTTTACTGAGTGGGGGAAATGACATAATCAGACCTGACTATTAGGAATGCTGCCATCCATGTGAAAACTAAGTGGAGGCTAGATTGGAATGGGAAATCACTAGAGGCTGGGAGACCAAGAAGAAAACTTTTTCAATAATCAAGATGAGAGCTGATCAGGACTGTGTGAATAGAGAAAAGGAGGCATAATTGACACACGAGAGATGTTGTGAAAAGAGAAACAACAAGATTTGAGGACAGATGAGATATGTGGGGTAAGTATGAGTAAGGAGCTGAGGATAATACTGAGGTTGTGAATCTGAGTGATCAGGTGGTCTCATGGACATTGTTAAGAAAGTGAGAAAGAGGGGAGGGGGTTTGGGAGGAAAAGATTATGCATTTTTTGGAACATGTTGAGTGTGAAATGCTTATGGGACATCCACTTCAAGATATTCAAAAGACAATTGGTGATGTGGGACTGGAGCTCAGGAGAGAAACTAGGGCTGGATAACATAGATCTGGGAATCATCTGCACAGAGATAATTGTGCATATGGGAGCTGACAAGATTACCAAATGAAATATGGTATAGGGGAAAAAGAGAAGAAGACTCAGTATAGAGCCTTTGGGGATACCCACAGATAGTGGATGTGACACAGCTGAAGATTCTGCAAAAGAAACTGAAGGTCAGGTAGGAGGAAAACCAAGAAAAAAGAGAATTGCAAAAATCCAGAGAGGAAGGAGTACCTAGGAGGAGGATAAGGTGGTCATTGGTATTGAATGCTACAGGGAAGTCAGGAACTGAATGTTGAGAAAAGGTTTGGTATTTATGAGATAATTGGTAACTTTGGAGAGGGCAATTTCAACTGAATGATGAGGTAAGAAGTCGGACTGCAGAGAGCTGAGAGGAGAGAAAGTGAAGACATCTAGTATATGCAGCTTTTGGAAAGAGTTAACTTGAGAAGGGAAGGAGAGATAAAGGCTACCTTGCAAGTGGGGATGGTAAGATCAAGTGAAGGTTTTTAAAGAATGCTATTAAGGCATGATGTCTGTAGACACCAGAGAAGGAGCCAACAGATAGGGGAAACTGGAGGTTAGGGAGTGGGGATGATGGTGGGGGCAATTTACTGGAGGAGGGAGAGGGAGGGAATGTGATTAAGATTATCTTTAGAGTAGCATCTGTCTTGGCAAGAAGTACTGCCTCTTCATGTGAGATAGGAGTTACAGAGGAGATAGTAGGGGAAGACAGATGAAAGAAGTGAAGTGAAGAGTAAGGAAGAAGACAGAGCTCATCAAATCAACTCAATATTTTTTTTTTTTTGTGAAGTATAAGCCCTCCTCATCTGAGAGTCTGGGAGGAGGTCATAATGTGAGTGACTTAAGGAAGGAGGAAAACCTTTGGAAGAGCGACTGTAATGAGTGGGATTGAATTGGTTAGGAATGTGTAAAAGGATTGCCTTGCTACCATGTTGCTAAACAACAGCACAAATGGAATTATAAAAGATTATGAACACATAAAGGAATTTGGAGCTCATGTTAGTTGAGAGGTTGTGGATGATAGCACTGTGATCAAGCATATGACCATATCTGTGTATAGGTGAGGTGGAGGTGGTCATGGGAATTGAGTAGGTTGAGGAACTAGACAATTAGGATATTTGAGGATATTTCAATATGTACATGGATATGAATATGCATGAAGACAGGAGGTGAGGTAGAAAGACTGGTTCAGGCACTGAACTCACTGAGGAAAGAAGGGGCAACTATATCTTGCAAGTTTATAGATAATGGCCAGCAGGATATGGATTGGGCAAAAAAATTGTATAACTTCAAAGGAGATGTTGTGGTAGGAGAAGAGTCTGGAAATAGCAATAGGGAGCAAGGAATGTTCTGACTCCTCCACCATGAGTGGTGTTTGTGTGGGGGAAGGAGAACAAAGTGGAGTTATGAATGAAAGTGAGACTAGTACAGGAAAAGGTGTTTAGGGAATCAGAGTCCTCAGGAGGGAGCTGAGTCTCAGTGAGTTTCAGAAGATGGAAGGAGTGAGAAAGGAAAAGGTTTAGGATGAATGGAAGGGTCAGGCAGATTTTGAGTGGGACACTGGAAGAAGGGTAAGTTCAAGGGGGATGGGAGGCAAGGGAGTTGCAGTTGGGGATGTGGAACAGGATTTGTATATCAGTTGCTAGAGGGTCCAGAATCACTGAGACGAGGGGAATTTGGAGAATACAGGGATAGGAAAAGGCTAATCACTGAGGGATGATTATAATGTCTAGGCCAAATATCTGTGTTAGAAAGAGGATGATCAGGGAGCCTGTTGATTAGGCTGTCTTTCCCCACTCCAATTTATCCTTCACACTATTGCCAAAATAATTTTCTTAAAGTCTAATCTGACTAACTTTTTCCCCTTGCTTAAGAACTTGAGTGATCCTTTATTGCTTTTGGGATAAAATACAAAATGTCTCAGAGTTTGGTATGTAAAACCCTTCACAATCTGGCTCCAGTTCATCCTCTCAGGTTTATTGACCTTGTAGACTTGACTTTATACATTCTAGGTTCCAGTCAGACTGTCCTATATAACCAAATTAACACTTCATCTCCCATCTCCACACTTTTTCACAAGTTGTTCTTCAAGTCTATAATTCTTTCCCTTCCTTACCTCAGGCTCTTAGAATCCTTAGCTTTCTTCATAACTTAGCTCTGTGCCATCCATCTCTGACTGGAACACTTTCCTGATAATCACCAGTTATTACTGCTTTCTCTCTCTTCCTCAGATTATCATGTGTGGATTTTTATTTTATTTTATTTTTGCTTCCAGGTTGTATTCTCCGCCCCCCACACCCCCATCACCAGTAAAAAGGATTGCTAACTACTTGGGACTATTTTTTTTTTCACTTTATCTTTGTATTCTTTGCACCTATGCATTGTGTGTTGTATGCGGTTGACACTTTATAAATACTTGTCAAATTGAATTAGATCTGGAACTATTCTACAGTATTGCTGAAAAACTTAAACTTGTCATACAGAGGGAACTTGATGAGCAAAATCATAGAGTTGGTTAAACCTGAGACAAGTTCAACATCCATTAATTAGTCAGTGTGCATAAAGTACCTGAAGGAGTATCTGGGGAGAAAGTAAGCTGGAGTTAAAAAGGGGATGCCAGTCATAATGGTGAACTTTGTCTGAGACGTGTGCCCTTTTCCCCAGCTGAGGCACTGGTGCAATCTTGGGATTTGAGATGAATGATCCCCCCCACCTGGATTCTTCTCCCCTAAGAAAGGGGTTCAAGCCCTGTCTTCTTCAAAAAAGCGTCTCTAGAACCAGTCTGTCAACCTCACACCAGGGCACCTATCTCCTGAAGACAGATCAAGTCCAATTTCTTCACTCTCTAGGCTGATATTTTTCTTTTTTTGAATCTTTCAGTATTCCAGAAGCCTCTTAGCTTCTGGTTTCTTCTAAGCCTCTTAGAACCTGCATATCAGGGGCATGGAGCTTGCTTATTTTGGTTGGGAAGTTTATGAAGCTTCTCTTCATTTTTCTCAACTCCCATGCATTCCTACTACACACATTATCTTGTGCCTTACCTTGCACCTATGTGTTATATTTATATTGTATCACAGATATGCGCACACATGATGCCTACTCTACTAGACCTGTGAGCTCCCCTGGGACAGAGAGTGAATCACTTTCCATCCCTGTCTTTCCTTTGACTCCTAGCACTGTGCCCTGCATACAGTAAATCTGTGCTTATTTAATTGAATTCCTCATACCCTTCCTGAAGGTGGATCCAACGTCCCATGGACTGTGCTTGGAGATCATCTGAGGGTCCCTTGCTTCAGGCTGAATAAGCCCCACTTCAGATAGCCTGGCTGCCTTCTCCAAGAATATGGAACTCTATACCATATTGACCAGAATGATCCTGGTTGTAATGCCTCTTTTGGGGGCAAGAGGGCAGCATTATCACAGGGACGCTTTAGTGCTACTAGAGTCCAGGCTTCTAGGCAGTTTCTCATTTGTCTCATGCTACAGATCAGAGAAATGTCCAGCATTTAGTGGACCCCCAGGGATACATCTACGTGCACCCATCATCCAGTCAGTTGAACTAGTCATGTCACTTCAGGAATTATGTACCGAAGAAGAGAATGAATGCTTTGGGCAGGGTATCTATACTGTAGACCATGATGGAACCTGTGGCCAGAAGAAGTTGTTTCAGCTGTGTCAGGGTTCTAGTTGGGCTTCGTGGAAGGGGCAGGTATCTCTTCATCCCTGGAAAACTTGGTGACGAGGGGATGACATATCCAGAATCTCTGGGATTTTCTTCAATCAGTCAGCCCAATCAATCAACAAGGATTTATTTTGTATCCTACTATGTGCCAGGCATTGTGCTAAGTCCTTAAACTGCCTGGTATCTCAAACTTCAAAAAATGTCCAGAAAGGTTTCTCCATGTTGGAAGCTTGACTTTTTCTTCTGCCTCACTTCTCATAAAGAAGTCTTGCTGATTTTTTCTCCCCATCCAGAAGCCAGCAGACTGACTGAGGGGGCATGATGATTGAATTGAATCACAGAGAAAGGGCTCAGGAAGGCCAGAGTTGAAAGACTCTTTTAAGGTATTTGGGAGTTGGGAAGATTTTCCCTTCAGATAAGAGAAACCAAAGGGTCAATTTTGGCTATTAAGATACCAGGCATAATGCAAAGAGTTGAATTCCAAGTTAGAGGACCTGAGTTCAAGTCTAGACTCTTGTTATTTGCTACCTGTGTTACCTCAGGTAAGTCACCTAACATCTCTTGGCCTCTGTTTCCTCATCTATAAAATAAAGGAAAATTCGACTGCATAAACTCCTTCTAGCTATACTGTAAATCTTTTATTTACTCTCCTTTCTATTTCCTCTCTACTGCAAAACAGCCTCCTAACAAATCTTCCTACCTCAATTCCTACCCACTTCAATCCACTTCATACCAATGTTTAATTTTTTTCTGTACTTATCCAAACAGCATCTAGTGGTGTCATTTCTTTGCTTAAATTGTCTATGACAGTTTAAAATTCAGTAACAATTCAAACTTTTTTGACCAACTTTCAAGGTCTCCTCTAATTTGTTACTATCCTTTATTTCTGGCCTTAACTCATAATCACTCCCTTCCATGATCTCTATAATTCAAACTGGACTATGGTTCCCTCTTCATATCTTTGTTTTTTTTGCTTTTTGAAGGGCAATTGGGGTTAAGTAACTTGCCCAAGGTCACATGGCTAGTTTTTGTGTCAAGTGTCTGAGGCCAGATTTGAGCTTTATTACTGTGCCACCTAGCCAGCCCCCACTCCATGTCTTTTTTTTTTTTTAAGCAATTGGGGTTAAGTAACTTGCTCAAGGTTACATGGCCAGTTATTTCTGGGTGTGGTGCTAAGTATCTGAGCCCAGATTCGATCCCCAGGTCATCCCGACATTGGGGCTGGTGCTCTTACTCACTGTGCTACCTGGCCACCCCCATGCCTTTTCTGCCCATCCTTTAAAGTTATTTTTCTTTCTTTCTTTTTTTTTTTTTTTGCTTTTTGGAGGGCAGTTGGAGATAAGTAACTTGCCCAAGTTTACACGGCTAGTTTTTTTGTATGGGTGTTAAGTGTCTGAGGCCAGAAATGAACTCAGGTCCTCCCTACCCCAAGAGGGGGCTTTATTCACTGCACCACCTAGCCACCCCTAAAGTTATTTTTCAAATGTTACGTCCTCTATGAAGCTCTCCCTGATCCTCCTGCTAGTCATGACCTTTTTCTCCTAGGACCTCACATAGAACTTTGCTTAGCACTTTTCAAAAACAAAAGCAAAAAACTTGTCATGTATTAGTGTGTATTATAGTTATCTGTATTAATTTTTATCTCGCTATTAGACTTAGCTCTATGAAGGTAGGGTCCTCATATTTTCTAAATGTTATATCTCTCCCAACTGTTTAGTACAATACTCTGCACACAGAAACTCTTAATAAATGTTTGTAGAATGTTGAAATCAACATTTCAATGGAATGAAACCCACATTTCTAATCAAACCCACCCCTATTTTTCAGATGAGGAAAAGGAGGCCCAGAGAGGGTAAGGTCAAGTTATGAATTGACCTCAGGGCTCTTGTCTCCCAGGACAACAGTTTTGTCCATTATATACCAGAATGGTGTTATGGTCACCCCCTCCCCCCCTACCCCGTCACCTCCAAAGAAAGAACCTCTTTGGGGCCTCACACCTTGAAAGGCAGCTTTACTGGCACCCAGAAGAGGGACAGGATGAGGCAGGACAGGACTGGAGCCTAGAGCAGACCAGTTGCAGTGGAGAGGAAAGCTCAGTCCCTTCCTTCCTCCCTCTCACCTCCCTCTCTCCTTCCACCTTTCCCCTAAACCAACCCAGCTCTACAATGTCCAAGGCAACTGGAAGTCCTCAGGATGCAGTGGGTGGCAGTGAGTGGCTTCAAAGTTCTTCATGTATTTCTGAGCCAGGAATATTCCAAGTCTCTTCTGTTGGACAGGGGGCAGGTCCTCACCCACGCTCCAGGGGAAGTCTAAGCTGTGGTGGTTTGGGAAGGTGCTTTGGTCCTTCCACCTTAGTTTCTTTCCGGACTTACAGATCTTACTCATATAGTTCTGCAATATAGTCAAGCACCATTTGCCATCCACACAATATTTCTGGCATATGGCAGCCTCTTGCTCCGGGTTAGCCGCCTGCAGCCAGTGTTTCACAGCTGCCACGGTCTCATCTGTCATCACTCTGGGGTACCGGTATTTTAACAGCTTTAGTAGCAGGTAGTTGCCTCGGTTGCCCTCCAAGTTGATAGTGCCGGGGGTCTGGTTGTCGTTGTTCTCCGAGGAGACAGCCTTCGTGTTGACCACTTTGTCCAGCGTGCGGCGGATGAGTAGCACCGGCCCTTGATAACAGCAAAGCTGCTCAGCCACGTTGAGGTTGAAATGCTCCCTCACGATGCGTTGTACCAGGCCCTTGCAGAAGGTAGGTAGCTTCTTCAGGGCCAGCGGCATGAGGTCGTCGAAGGGAGCGTCCAGCACCAGCGCGCCCAGCTGTGGGTAAGTCATGGTGGCCCACGTAGCTGTAAAAGTGCCAATGGACCAGCCATAGATCACGACGTGCTCAGGTAGAAAGTTCAATCGGTGCAGAGCGTATTTGACTACTACATCCATGGCATTGGCGTCGTTCTGTGGGGAGGGATCGCCGCTGCTCCCAGCGAAACCTGGGTGGTTCCAGCCCAGCACGGAGTAGCCAGCCTTCAGCGGCGCCGCAAGACAGCCCATCTCATAGAAGCCTGAGTTGCCCTCGCAGCAGATGACTAGGCGCAGGCCACGGTCCTGGCTGCCAGGCTGCCTACGTTGGTCCAGGAACATGGTGTCAATTTCGTTGCCATCACAAGCCTTCAGCTTAGCTCGCTGTCCTTTATAATTGTCCAGGAGGAGAGCTTGGCCCTTGAGCAGGATCGGCAGTAGCTCTTTGGTCCTGAGGGACCCGGGATAGACTAGCCGGCGGCCTAAGGAGTGTGCCAGTGCATAACTGACCAGCTGGTGGGGTAGGTCTCGAATATGGTTCAGGAAATGGGTCTGGGAGTCATTGTGGCTGCCTTGTGGAGTAGCCTGCATCAGCAATACACCCGCAGCAGCCTCATCGTCACTCACTGCTGGGTAGCCATTGCTTTGGGTGCTTACTTCATCCCAGCGAAAGTCCACCGGACAGCTCCTGAAATCATTATAATCGTCGGCCCTTAAAGTTTTTAACATTTGCCCAAGTGCCTTCTCGAAGCAGTTCACGCACATAAGCAGCAACGGACAGGGGCTTCCACAGTGGGATTGGGATAGGGATGGGGTTAGGGATGGCATAGGGTAAGTACTAGGGCTAGGGAGGTTTGTGGAGGCAGGGGGAGAGTCTATAGAAGCCCCAAGGGACCGTCAAATATCAGGCGTCACCCTGGAAGAAGGTTCTCCCCCATCTCAGAGTAGATGCAGCTGTTAGCCAGCCTGACCCTCTCAATCCCCTTATAAAGGGCTGCCTTTATGACCTGTGCTGACTAAGTCATCAGTCCGTGGACTCTGAAAGCCAGCCAAGGGAAAGCAATGGTGGTAGTCTGCTTTGTGAATTAGCATTAGTCCAGAGCTGGTCAAAACAAATAAAAAAAGGGAACCATGAGAAGCTCTAGGTCATTAGTTTGTTTTTTTTTTTCCTTTTGGAGGGCAATTGGGGTTAAGTAACTTGCCAAGGTTACACGGCTAGTTTTGTTGTTTTGTGTGCGCGTTAAGTGTCGGCTCCTCCTGACTCTGGGGCTGGCACTTTACTCACTGTGCCACCTAGCCACCCTAGGTCATGAGCTCTTAAAGATTTTGGGGACTGGACTTGAAGCCTCTGGACAGGCTAGGTGAGGAAGTGAATACAGTGCTGGCCCTGGAGTCAGGAGGACCTGAGTTCAAATATGGCCTCCCACACTTACTAGTTGTGTGACCATGGGCAAGTCACTTAACCCTGTTTGCCTCAGTTTCCCCATCTGTAAAATGAGCTAGAGAAGGAAATGTCAAACCACTCAAAAGAGAGGCAGCTGGTGTTTTAGATAGGGTTCTGTACTTAGAGTCAGGAAGAATAGACATGTAATAGTTGTGTGACCTTGGGCTAATCACTTAACTTCTTTGGGTTTCAGTTTCCTCATCTGTAAAATAATGTCCTTTAAGGTCCCTTGCAGGTCTATATCTATGAACCTATGATCTTCAACCCCAGACTGTGGATCATGTATTAGGTGTAGAGAAGGGTACTAGATTTAAAGTTGGAAACTTGGTTGGAATTTGAACTGTTACCTACAATATGTGCTACCTTGGACAAGTCACTTCCCCTCTTGGGGTCTCAATTTCCTCTGCAAAATTGGGGGGTTGGAGAGCATAATCTTTAAGGTTCCTTCCAGCTCATGGCCCTATCTTTATGGCGCTATGATACTTCACAGTTTAACAATATAAGAACTTTTTTTTAATTTAAAAAACATTTTGATAACTGCATAATTAGTTTACTTTTTAATCTGATATGCTTTATTTTACACTTTTAAAACATTTATTCTGAGAAGGGGTCCATAGATGTCACCAGGCTGCCAAAGGTATCCCTGACACATATACAAAAAGGTTAAGAACCCCTTCTACGTTCTTAACTCTCTTGCTTCCCTCTTTTGCTAGGACTAATGGGCATACTAGAGAGAAAATTCTGGAAATTTTACCTTTCCCTGAATGACAGCTTCCAGAATCACAGAATTTGAGAGTTAGTTCAATCCATACAGAAAAGAAATTCCCTCTACAACATACTCCACAAGTAATTGTCGTGACTGCCTGAAGAAGCCCTCCTAGGGTGTAAAGCCTACAACCCTTGATGTAGCTCATTCCACTTTTGGACTGCTCTAATTATTATGAAGTTTTCTCACATCAAGCCTAAATATGCATTTTTTTTAACATCATGCATCTCTCCTGATTCTGCCCTCTCAGGTGAAACAGAACAAATCTAATCCCTCCTCCATATGACAGCTTTTCAGATAGCTGAAAGTTATTATATTCTCCTTAAGTCTTCTCTTCAACAAAATAAACATGACCACTTCCTTTAACCAGTCCTTATAGGTCATGGATTCAAGAAGCTTCATCATTCTACTTGCCTTCCTCTGGACACTTCAGTATATAGGAAAGTCTTTCAACATAATACTGCAGATATGGTCTGATCAGGGAAGAGCACAAAGGATTTATCCTTATTCCTGGACTTTATTCCTCTCTTGCTATAGCTCAACATTATATTAGGTTTTGGGGGGCTAAGTATACCAAACTGCTAGCTCATATTGACCATGTAATCCACTGAAATACATATACTCATATGTATATACACATACACATACAGATTCTCTGTATGTACATGCAAATACATGTATTTTTTTTCAATTAAGAAAAAACTCTTTTCTCTCTCACTTTCCCCCTCCTCTTGAAAAACAATCAACAACAAAACCTTATAAACAATATTCACAGTCAAGTAAAACAAATCCCCATATTGTATATGTCCACTGTTGCCCCCCCACCACAGAAAAAAACACACACAACCAAAACTATGTCTCATTCTGCACTCTGAACCCATCATCTCTTGTTAGGAGATGAGTAGCATGACTCATCACTGGTCCTCTGGAATCTTGGCTGGTCATTTTGTTGATCAGAACTCTTAAGTCTTTCAAAGTTTTTTGTCTTTACAATTTTGTTGTTACTATATAAGTTGTTCTGGTTCTGCTCACTTTAGATCAGTTCCTACAAGTCTTCCCAGAATTCTCTGAAACCAAACCTTTCATCATTTCTTATGGCACAATTGTGTTCCATTATATTCATATATCATAATTTGTTTAGCCATTCCCCAACTGATAGGCACCTCCTTAGTTTCTTTGTCATTACTAGAACTGCTATAAAAATTTTTGTATATATGGGTCCTTGTCTTCTTTCTTTGATCTCTTTAGATTCTAGGCCTATTAGTGGTATCTCTGGGTCAAAGCGTTTGTTCAAAGTTTAGCAACTTTTGGGTCATGGTTCCAAAATGATAAATTGTTCTTTTCTATTATATTAATAACCCATCATTGATTAGGATCCAGGCTATTTATTTCCTCATTCAGGGATCAGCCCCTGTAGGTCAGTCAGTCAATCTCTGAAGGTCATGGCAGATAGAGCAGATTGCTCTAATCCTTGGGTACCATGCTTCTCAATCATGGGCAGGACCCCATCCAACTAGGAGATTTTACTTGGGTTTGAAGTGTAAACAGAATCTAATCTAGGTAAATTCTTGCCCTGAGAGAATAAATCCATCTCCTAGCAATAATTTAGGGTGATCATGAAGGAGTGGTTTGGGTAGAGATGGGTTCTCCAGACCAGATTGCTGGAGGCAGCTGAGTCTTGAGATCAAGCCAGTTGTCAGCAGAAGCTGAAGACTTTTAGCCCACCTCCTCATTTAAATATCCACCAATCTGGGTTAATTTCTCCTATAGGGGGCATTACCTTTCAAAAAAATTTAAGGCATTCAGTATCTCAGTTAAGTGTCTTTGGCTACCAAGAGAAACCACTGACCATAAATTTATTAATGATTAATTAGCCTAATTAATAAATTGGTTACTAATTACTCAGAAACTCTCTCAGGTTTTTCATTCATCACACTTTCCAGAGTGGTTGGAGCAATTCATAACTCCACCAACAATGCATTAATATCCCATAACCCTGCCAACATTTTTTAGGGGGTGAACTTTGTTAATCTGATAACTGTGAGATGGAACTTTAGAGGTGCTTTAATATTCATTTCTCTAATTATTAGTGAATTGAAGCATTTTTTTTCATATGGCTATAGATAACTTGGGTTTTTTCCTTTGAAAATGCCTGTCCTTGGGGCGGCCAGGTAGCACAGCGAGTAAGAGCACCTGCTCCAGTGTGGGGATGACCTGCCCCGGCTCAGATACTTAGCACCACACCCAGAAATAAATGGCTGTGTAACCTTGAGCAAGTTACTTAACCCCAATTGCTTTAAAAAAAAAAAAAAAGAAAATGCCTGTCCTTGGGGACGGCTAGATGGCACAGTGAATAGAGCACCAGCCCTGGACTCAGGAGGACCTGAGTTCAAATCTGACTTCAGACACTTGTCTAACACTAGCCATGTGACCTTGGGCAAGTCACTTGACCTCAATTGCCCTGCCTTCCGCTCTGCAAAAAAAGAAAATGGCCTATCCATATTCTTTTACTATTTATCAGTGGAAGAATTGTTCTTATTCTTACACATTTTAATCCATTTATTATGTATCTTGGAAAGAAGCCTTAACAGAAAAATTTGTTGCAAAAAAAATTTCTTTTACCAGTTACCTGTTTCCCTTTTAATTTTAGCTGTATTGATTTTATTTCTATGAAACCTTTTTATGTAATCAAAATTGTCACTTTTATCTTCTGTAATGCTCTCTATCCCTTGTTAGATATATTTTCCCCTATCCATAGAAAAGGTAATTTCTTCTTTGTGCCTCTAATTTGTTTATAATGTCAACCATTATGTTTAAGTCATGTATCCTTTGGAGCTGGTCAAACCCCAGATATTTTTTTAGAATAATTGCTGTATAGCTATGTCTCTTCTATCTTATACTTGTGATGTTGACTTTTTTGCACCTAAGTGAAGGACTATTTCCATTTATCCCTACTGAATTTCATCTTATTAGATTCAGCCCAATGTTCTAACCTGTCAAGATCCTTTTGGATCCTTATTCTGTCATCCACTGTGTTAGCTATTCCTATTAGCTTTGTATCATCTTCAAATTTACATGGCATCTATATATTTATCCAAGTCAAGCACAGATCCCTAGGGTTACTTCCCTGGAGATCTCCCACCATTTACATTAAGGACTTTTTGAGTTGAGTCATCCAACCAGTTCACAATCCATCTGTTTGTATTATCATCTAATCTATATCTCTCCATCTTCTCTCCAGAATAGTATAGGGAGCTTTATCAAAAAGCTTTGTGAAAATCTACATAAACTATATCCACAGCATTTCCTTCCTAGTTTAATAATTCTATCAAAAGCAAGTGTAATGGACACCCAAGATATAACAGGACAGCTAGGCCAATTATAATTTGATAGGAGTGTTTATTAACTGGCCGGTGACTGCCTCTCCGACCTAAAGACAGCCCCAAGCTTTCTGTTAGACATAATTTTATAGACAATGTGATTGCTAGCAACAGAATATGTTTCTAAGGGTACAATGTCTTTAGCATTGTGTCTATTGAAGCAAAGCATTCTCAGTATTATTCTTATTGAGTCAAAGCCTTCTCAGTATTACTCCTATTGAAGCAAAGCTTTCTCAGTATTATTCCTATTGAAGCAAAGCCTTAGTATTATTTCTGCTGAAGCAAAACAGACCTGAATCCATGGGAATCTGTGGCATGTTTCTAGCAACACAGGCGAAACATTTCTTTGCGATTGCAGCCTATTAGGTGGTTTCCAAGGAACCTAGTAGGGGTCCCCTCTAGCAGGTTTAAGGGGGCTCTAGTGCATAATTTCTGGTGGGCACTTCACAAGGACATGAGGCTAGTCTGGTATGAACTGTTCTTGATGATGCTGTACTAACTCTTTGCAGTCCCTACTTCCCTCTCTCACCAAATATCTCTTTAATGATCCATTTAAAAATTTTCCCAGGAACTGAAGCTAAGATCACTGGCCTATAGTTTGTAGAATTTGTTCTCTTCCTTCTTTGATATTTTCCCTGCTCTGTATTTATACCTCTTCCATTTTTTCCATGATCTTTCAAATGTCACCGGTAGGGTCTCAAAAATCACATCTGTAAATTCTTTTAGGAACTAAGGATTTGGTTCTCTGAGCTCATCAAAGGCAGTTGAGTGCTTCCTTTCTCTCTCCCTAGTTATCTTGGCTATCATTCTCTCTTGGTCATTTTTATTCTATTTTACATTTTTAATGTAAAAATCATTCTCCTGTGCAGAGAAAACAGAAATAAGAGTTGAACATCTCTAACTATTCTCTGTTTTTTGTTATCATCACTCCTCCATTCCAAGCAAAGCTCCTATCCTTTCTTTGATCTTCTTTTTTCTTCCAAAATAGCTAAAATTCCCCTTTTCATAGTCCTTAGCTTCCTGCATTAGCCTCAGCTCATTCAGAACTTTAGCTTTTCACACACCACTTTAACAGAATACACTTTAATAATCATTTTATGTTACCTAGCCTTGCTTCCATCATCTGTACGTTTCTTTTGAAAATCTAAGCTAGTTGGCAAATTCCCACTGCATGCATATCAAGCTCTTCAGACACACCTCATTTTTTCCTCTTCTTACTGGAATTGTTCATTTTGTCTTCTGAATTTTACTCTTGAAGCATCTCCTATTCCTCCTAGACTGACTTTCTGTCAAGCATTTTAGTCCATAGGATGATCCCTACCTATATTTCCTGTATGCTTTGAATTCTACTTTCCCCAACCTAGAGGGCATGTCAGACTTCTTAATGGTATCCTTGGCTTCCTTAAAGAATCATTTCAGGTCCCACCTCCTAGCCAGATCTCCACAGTTGCTAGTACCCACTTCCAGAAAGAAGTTATTTCACCTAAATTTTGTATTGAATTTTCTATCTATATGTTGTTTTCCTGTGATATGTTGTTTTCCTTGGGGACAGGGACCATTTTGGGTTTTGTCTATGTATTCCAGAGTCTAACACAGTGCCCAACACATGGTAGGTCCTTAATAAGTGCTTGTTGAATGAATGAATAAATGGAAGTTTTAACTTCAGAGGTTTCTCCCCCTGCTTATACACACTTATCTTCTGGGCTGAGATTTTAAGGAAGGTGTAAGAATTCAAAGTCTCCTTGAATTCTTGGAGTGATATAATGATGTTCAAGAGTGACCAGAGAGTCACCCTCACCCTGAACTAGGGAGTAACCTTCAAACTATGTTAGATAGAGAGTGGCCCAGTTCCAGTGGAGGCTAGGACCCCTTACCTCTTCTTCCCCTTCTCTCCAAAAGGAGAGAAGAGAATTCAAATTTCTGTAGCACTTAGAGGTTTACAGAGTATTTTATTCACAACAACCCTATGATACTACATGTATCACTATCAGCCTTTTATAGAGAAGAAAATCCAGAGACTTGTCTCATGTCATTCCACATGACTAGTAAGAGTCAGAGCTGGGACTCCAACCAGGTCTTCTGACTCCAAGTTCAGTCTTTTTACCAATACTCCACTTTTACTCCCTATAAAATTCTTTTCCAAAAAGTTACCACTGATCCCACCCCAACTCCTCCGCCTTTGCCCAATATCACAATGAACTGGGGGAGGGAGAGGTGATGTTCAGGAGAATTCACTTTTTTTTTAGGTGTTGCTATTCAGGTTCACACTCATGGACATTTGTTATAATGTCAATGTTTTTTGCAGGTCATTGGTACTTCTATAAGAATAAGTCAGAGGCCTTGGTTTCCCAGTGACCCTGCCCCAGCTAGAACAGGTTTTTCTCCAGAACAGTTTACCTTTTTCTTTTTTGAATCTCCCTTTCTATCTACCTAAGGATCCTAGTCAATGGACTATGGACCATGGAATCCCGTCTCTCCAGACTCCCCCACTTTTGAACCAGGATATAAGGAGCAGTATGGTGATCAGTGTAAAGGTCTTCAAACAGGGACAATGAAGAAGGGGAATCAAATTCAAGTTTATGATTGATTTCAAGCCTTACCCTAAAACTCCTGTGACCCAACACCTGGGGACACAGGGATTAAATCACATAGTGGGGAAGCCAGGGAAGGTAGTGGGTGTCTGATATCCTGCTAGTTAGATCTCTGTGTCCCAATGCCATTGTTCTCTTGGCTCCTCAGAGTGGACCAGATTGCTATCAAATATTCCAATCCTGCAGGCATAGGTACCACCCTAAGGATGTGGTCATATCTAGTTCCTAAAGATAGGGTAGGATAGGGGCCAAAGACAGGTGGTTGAAGAGCCTGATGACTCCAAATGTCAGGGATTTTGCAGAAGGGCAACTTCAGGAATCTGGGACCTTCCCAGGAAAGAAGGGGTAGGGATCCAGGTTGGAAACCCCCATCCACCCAGTGCTGTCCTAGATCTGCTTTGTTGCAGTGTTTGACCTTCTCTATGTTTGAGGTGGGAAGGAGGTAGAGACTTCCTCTTTCTCAGCCTCTTGAAGTCCATTCCCCTCCAGCCCTGTCCCTCCTCCCCTCACCCCAGCCAAACCGCCCTATTACCCTTGTTCCTCTTTAACAGATTGTGGGGAGAGGTTCTACTTTCATGGGGAAGAATGGGTTGATGGGGGTCACCTGATTGAGGCCCTGCACCTTGGGGGAAGAAGCTACAGTTAATACCCATCGTTTTGTTAATTCAAAAAACCTGGTGGAAGGAGGACCTGGCACCTACCCCTCAGAGAATCTGAACTGTGGTAGAAGAGGTTTGCGCTTCTTTTGAAGAGTTTTAAAATAGAAATTTAGAAGGGTTCTCTGCTTCTCCACTCTTTCCCCCATGAATATCTCAGCCTCTGGAAGGAAGATAGACAGATCCAGAGAAGCTAGAGAGGCCGAGAGACTCCTTCTTCCTTGCTGGCACCCATCATGGTCTCACCAGCTCCAAGCGTTAGCCTATTCTTCCCCTTTTTCCCTGAGCACATCAGCCTAAGAGGGAGGGCAAGTATCTTTGGGAAAGGGAAAGACTCAGTCCTGCCCCAGTAGACAGGCATTTATCTATCTGTAAGTGAGCATACCGTGAGAAAATTTACTTCTCAAATCCTGGATTGGAATGAATCTTAGATTTGGAGTCAGAATTTGATTTGAATTGGACACGTAACACTTGTGCAATAATCAGTGTCAGCTTTTTCATTCAAAAAATAAGGGAATAATATTTATTTATTCTACCTACCTCACTCAGAAAATCAGTAAATATTAACTTATTATGTGCCAGGCATTGTACTAAGCACTGGGGATACAAAGAAAGGTAAAGGACAATGTCTGTGCTCAAGGAGCTCACAGTCTAATAGAGGAGACAATGAAAGTAACTATGTGCAGACAAGCTATATACAGGAAAAACTGGAAGGATCAACAGAGAGAAGACCCTAGCATGAGGGGGGAAGCAGAAAGGCTTCCTGTAGAAGGTGAGATTTTAGGTGGGACCTAGAGGAAAGCAGGAATCCAGGAATCAGAGATGAGGAGGGAAAATGGTCCAGGCATAGCAGACAGCCAGTGAAAATGCCTGGGTTTGGAAGTATCTTGTTTGAGGAACTGCAAAGAGGCCAGTGTCCCTGGATCAGAGTAATTGGGTGGGGGGGAGTATGAGGTGCAAGAAGACTGGAAGGGGGAGGAGGTGGACCTAGGTTAAAAAGGGCTTTGAATCCAAAGAGAGGATTTTATATTTGATTCTGGAGATGATAGAGAACCACTGGAGTTTATTGAGTAGGTGGATGATACAGTCATTAGGAAGAAAGTGTTTTATAATTCTTAAAGCAGGTATATAAGTGCTGGTTATTTGTAATATAAATGGTGTTGATGCACCTTCTTTGCCTGAGGGATGTTCCCAAAATCTTGACAGCTGGGGAGTGAGCATGGAGAATTGGGAGGACTGAAGAAGCTGCTGAGTTCCATAAAGGTGTGGTCCTTGGCAGAGGGGGAAAGAGTCAAAAAGTGAAAGTCAGATAACAGATTGAGGCAGGAAGCTGAATCTGCAAGGGATTGGGGAGAAGGACAGCACTAAGAAGTTGTAGCTACTTCTAATTAAGGGAGGGGTCAGGGCCTGGAAGGGTAGCTAGATGGTTAAGTGAATAGAGTTCATATACAGCCTCAGACACTCACCAGCTATGTGACTCTGGGCAAGTCACTTAACTGTTTGCCTCAGTTTCCTCATCTGTAAAATGAGATGGAGAAGGAAATGGCAAACCACTCCAGTATCTTTGCCATGAAAGCCCCAAATGGGATCACGAAGAGTCAGACAGGAAGAACAATAACAGAGCCTGGAAATCAACAAATAACAAAAGTCAAGAAGGTCAGAAGCAAAGGTCACTCAATGGGGTTAGTTCTCTTTAGGCTTCTCCCCAAGAAAGTGTTTTATTCTAACAAAATCTCAGATAATGTCCTTTATTTGGCTTTTAAATCCTTCAATATCTGGTCCAAGTCTACCTTTCCAGGCTTATTATACACTGCTTTTCTTCACTTACTTTATGTTCCAGACAAACTGACCTGCTTTCTTTTTCTCTGTATCAGATATTCTATCTCCCTTTTGCAAAGACTGTCTCCCCTTCTTACCCCACCCAATACACTCCCTCCTTACCTCCACCCAGCTTCCTTTAAGTCCTACTTCTTACATGAAGTCTATCCTGATCCCCTCTAGAAGTAACTGTGCCTACTTTGTACAGAGGTAATCAGGTGGCTAAGTCCTGTGACTGGTCAAGTCAGGTAATGTCTCTCAGGCTCAATTTCATCATCTATAAAGTGAGGATAATAATAGCACCTCCCTCACAGGCTAACTGTGAGGATTAAATGAGATACTATATGTAAAACACTTTGAAATCCTCAAAATTATAAGAGTGGTTTTATGTTGAATTTCTGTGTGTATATATTGTTTTCTCCCAATAGAATGTAAGCAACTTGAGATCAGGGTTTCATCTGTACTTTCCACATTGCCGGCATATGATAGGTGCTTTGCAAATGTTTGTTAACTGAATGAATGAATGCTTCAGGAAAGCTCCTCCCCCTACTGGTATAGCCTTCTCTTCTGGGCTGAACTTTTAATGAAGAAGTAGGGATCCAGGGTCTCCCTTAAATTCTTCTAATGTTATAATGATGCTCAGGTGACCAGTAAGCCACCATTGCTATTGTGGGTAGTTCCCATCCACCTGGGCTTATGAAGTAGCATAGGCTTGGAAATGATCTATTTGAAACATTCCTTGAAGTGACCTTCTGATTCAGGAGGTAACAAATGTGTACTTCTCAAAGCAAAAGTTGGCTATGGGTGCTGAGTCTTTACCATAAATTCTAAACTGTTATCTTAATCCCTAAATCCTGGACTTCTCCTGGTTAAAGCTAAACTCTACCACTCTGATACTTCAGTCTGAATGTTCAGAGCCCTGTCCCTTCATTGAGATACCTTAGATTCCAGTGTCCTTCCTTTCATACATCTTCCTTTTGTCACACATCTCAGATGACAAATGAGTTGCTTCTGGAGTTTATGATGGAGAAAAAAGAGTAATTCATAGTAATTGCCCCATACTATCATACACAGATAACTAAGTGTTTAACACTTAGTTGTTGTGCCCTCTTGGTGACTTGGTATAAGACCAGGATTGGTGCTTCCAGCAGGCATCTCCCAAATATCCTGAATTTGGGTTCCTCCCCAGCAGAGCACCTTGGCCACAGTTCAATCATTCATTTCATGGTGCAAAACTGGTGTAATTCATAGGACTTAAAATTGGAAGATGCCATAGATTATTTACCCTTTTTTTAAATAGGTGAGCAATCTGAGATATTTTAGGAAAGGCAAATCACTTGCTTAGAATCAGTCACACAGCAAGCAGAGCAG
Organism: Petaurus breviceps papuanus; assembly: GCF_028583685.1. NCBI lineage: Eukaryota > Metazoa > Chordata > Mammalia > Diprotodontia > Petauridae > Petaurus > Petaurus breviceps. The sequence continues at coordinate 24,920,445 of NW_027187360.1, read as the reverse complement.
AGGTTCAAACCATGTCCTCCACTTCCTAATCCAGAGCTCTTTCAACTACACCCTGCTGCCTCGAAGGCCATCAGGAAGCCTTAGAACGTCTGGTGGGCTTTTGGCACTCTACCCACAGAATCCTATCTATGACTCACTTCTTTTGACTCTCTCTCTGCCAGGAAACCTCATATCACATACTATCACAGACAGTACTTCCTATCACCATGTAAAGAAATAAAACCAAACAGTTGACCATAAATGTTCCCAAAGATGCCCAGATCCTTCATACCAATTCAATTTAGCAACCATTTATTGAGCACCTACTATGTATGTGCAAGGTATTATATCAGACACTGGGGGGAAAAAGGTTAAGATGAAACAATTCTCATTTTCTGGGAACTTTCTACTGGAAGGCCACATGTACACAAAAAAGTACGGGATGAGCAAAACTGAGGAGATAGAGAGCATTGACAATTGGTGGATTAGGGAAGGGGTTAGAAAAGTAGGGGAAGGGGATCGGGGAGGCTTCATAAAGGAGACAGCACATGAGTTGAGGATTTAAGGAAAAGGATTGTGAGAGGAGTTAAGGAAGTGGTGTCTTCCAGGCATAGGTAGAAGCTTGTTCAAATTCCTGGAGATGGAAGATGGAGTCACTAAGTTTAGGTAACTCAGCAGCAGCAGCAGCAGCAGCAGCAGCAGCAGCAACAACAACACAACATATCTTGAAATATAAACTTTAATTGAAAGGGAATAGGATGAAAGAAAGTTGGAAATGTAGGTGGGAGTCTATTTGTAGAATGCCTTAAATGACAAGGCTAGGGAGTTTGTATGTGTAGGCAATGTAAGGTGGGTGGCTAGGTGGTAAAGTGGATAGAGTGCCGGCCCTGGAATCAGAAGACCTGAGTTCAAGTCTGGCTTCAGACATTTACTAGCTGTGTGACCCTGGGCAAGTCACTTAACCCTGTTTGCCTCAGTTTCCTCATCTGTAAAATGAGTTGGAGAAGGAAATGGCAAACCACTCTAGTATCTTTGCCATGAAGAGCTGGGCACAACTGAACAACAACAAAGGCAATGGGGAAGCTACTGAAGGTCTTTTTTAGTGGGTGAACCTTTACCTTAAGGAGATTATTTTGGCAGCTGCATGGAAGACGGGTTGATTAGGGGAGAGATTCACATCAGGTAAGCCAATTAGGTCAGAGATTATTACTAGAGTCCAGGTAAGAAGTGATAGGACCTGAGCCAGGATGATGAACAGAGAAAAGAAGACAGATTCAAGACATGGGGAGACAGATCTGACAAGTCTTAGCCATTGATTGGATATGGGGGATCAGGGAGAGGGAAGATTAAAAGAAGACTCTGAAGTTGTAAACCTGGGTGACAGGGAAGATGGCATTTCTCTCAGCATGTGAAATAGGGGAGTTTGGAGGAGGTCAGGTTTAAGGGGAAGAATGATGGTTCTGTTTTGGATATGCCTACATAATATCCAGGAGAGACATACTGCAGGAAGTTAGTTGGTGGTGTATGATTATCTAATGTCTGACCTCCTCTGCAGCCATTCCCTCAATCTGTACTCAGACTCCGGTTTTGTGTTCGATGGGAGTCAGTTGACTACTTACCACTCAGGGTCCTGTGGGAAACTCCAAGGGTCTGGGTTTCTGTTATTGTTGTTTGTTAGACCCCACTGGTGTATCTCCCATTAATTAGATTTTAGAAAGTAATTCTGAAGTATCTACCTTCTACTTGTGCCCTCAATCTTGTTCCAGAAGCTTACTTTATTATTTCTCTCTCTTTCCTGTCCTCTCTTCCCCTCTCTACTTTCTCTCAAAGTAGGAGGCAGAGGCCTATGTTAAAAGGTGTGGAAGGGACACTGAGCAACAAAGAGCTTTGGAATAGACACTGAGAGAAGTGGGATAGATCAAGAAAGAAGAAAAAAAATTGTGCACCAGTGAGGGCCAAGTTGAAATTAGATGGCATTAATTTTTTAGTGGACCCAGCTTTCACAGTGGTATGACTTCCTCCACAGGAATTCAGCAGCTCAGAAATACAAATAGAGAAAGCAAATACCAGGAGTGGTTTAAGGTTGAAAATGGGTACAGAGGGGGCGGCCAAGTAGCACAGCAAGTAAGAGCACCGGCTCCAGTGTTGAGAAGACCTGAAGCTCGAATCCCGGGCTCAGACACTCAGCACCACACCCAGAAATAACTGGCCGTGTAACCTTGAGCAAGTTACTTAACCCTGATTGCTTAAAAAAAAAAAAAAAGAAAAGAAAATGGGTACAGAGAAAATTGTAATAGGATAAGAAGACAAGGGAGTCGAGTGAAGGACACACAAAGTCAAGAGTGAGAAGAGAAGAAATAGAGGGCAAAGCAGGGGCAGAGAGAACAAGGAGGGATTTAGTGATTTAGGAATTTAGAGGTGCAATGAGGATAAAGCATAGATTTAGGAAGGGCAAGGGAGAAATAAACAGGAGACTGTGATCAGGCATAGGGCTAGGTAACGATGTAGAAAGTTTTCTCATAAAGACCTTTCTCATTCAGTAAGATACTGAAGGCTGCCCCTTTTTATTGGCTTTCTCTTCTTCCTCCGTGTGAATTTGACCTGGGACCTTGGAGATCTGTAACCTTAAGTTGACCTCCTCCCTGAAGAACTCATTGGGTGACAGAGCAAAGGTCAGGGAATGATGAGGGGCCTCAGCAGTGGGACTAGAAGTTGGGAAGATGGGCAAGGAATGAACTGAGCTACCTCTTAGTGGTCAATATTTCAATGAAATTTATATTCCAACTTGTCTCTCCATGGGGTAGGGAAGGGAGCCAGCACAGTTATAGGTGAGAAATGGACATTTTGGAAAAGGGGGAGAAGATATGGAGGGAAATCTGGGATATCACGTGGTGCTTCTTTTTTTTTTTTTGGTGCTACATTCAGCCTCAAAACTTGGGGGAGGGTCCCTCAGAGACCCTAGGATGGAATTTTAATCCAAGGATGGAATTCTGAAAGGACAAACAGACCCTTGAAGGAGAAAGGATGGGAGCCTGTCCTGTAGGCTTTTTCTCTGGAGAGGAAAAAGCAGGGACCAGGAATTAGTCAATCAAACTTTTTTTTTTTGCTTTTTTTTGGAGGGGGGAAGGTAGGGCAATTGGGGTTAAGTGACTTGCCCAAGGTCACACGGCTAGTTTTTATGTTAAGTTTCTGAAGCTGGATTTGAACTCAGTCTGACTCCAGGGCCGGTGTTCTATTCACTGCGCCACCTAGCCACCCCCAAACATTTTTTTAATACCTGTATTGTACCAGGAACTGTGCTAAGCACTGGGGATCCAGAGGCCTTACTGTAGAGGAACTAACAGTCTAATGAGGAAGACAACATGCAACTATGTACAAACAAGCTATATATGAGACAACTGGAAATAATCAGCAGAGAAGGTACTAGCTAGAATTAAGTTGAACTGGGAAAGGCTTCCTATAGAAGGTGGGAATTTCAGCTGGTACTGAAGTAAGCTGGAGAAGTCAGGAGATAGAGATGAGGAGGGAGACCATTCTAGGCATGGGGGACAGCTAGTGAAAATGCCTGGAGTCAAGATCCCACTGGCATATGGAAGAAGGTCCTGGGCTGCCTGGGGTAGATTATCCGTTGTGCCCTAAATCTCTAGCCTACAGTCATGTTTCTTCAGTTTGTGTTCTCTATAAAGAGGAAACAAGAAAGGATATCTCATCTAAAAAGGAGGACCTTGTTTTATACAGTAGATGGATTCCTGAAAAGTTTGTGTATAAATCAAATTTGTGCATATCAAATAATATTTTGAATATACCAGGAAAGTTGATTATGGACATTGAATCCTTCCTTAATGGTGATTTATTGCTCTTGCAAATACACCAATTTGTCATATTGGGTTATTTTAGAGTGGGACCCACCCCTGGCATCAAGAGACTAAATGGCCCAGTCCATGGGAAACATTTGAAAGATGAAGTTGTCAGCCAGAGCCCAGAGCCCACATCAGAGATGGATCCAGAGGGGGCAAAGGTTAAATCTCTCCTCACCCCCACCCCTCAGGGCCCTGCTTCTTTGCCTTGTGTCTGGCTTGTCCCCCACCCTTCCCCTTGGGAAAAATCACTGCCCCAGAGTCGCCAGCTTTGCTATGAGACAGGAAAGCATGTGACAGGAAAGGAGCTACCCCCCCATTAGTCCACTTCTGAGCAGCCCCCCTCCAGCCAGGACCAGATGCAACCACAGTGACCTCCTGCCCCCTCCCACCCCCATCTGCTCAGGAAAGCTTCAGAAAGGGGGGCAGGGAGGAGAGGTACATATCTCCCTGTTTATCAGCTCTTAAGAGACCACCCCTTTTCTTCCTTCAGACTTCACAATCCTCCCACCAAATTCTATCCCTCAATACCAGCCCCCAAGAGATGTGTGAGCCCCCACCCACCCCTTACCCCCACCCCTTCAACTCTCCCTTCTTTTGCTGAAGCTCTGTGACCTCTGACCTCAGCCCCACTAGCCTGCAGGGTCACCAAGCCAGCTCTGATCCCTCCCCCAGAGCAGCCACTGCAGCTGAGCTCCTCCAGGCCTCCACAAGCTGCCAGGAGAGACCTCTCCCTTCCCTGGACTGTGTTCTCAGTGGCCTCCAGGGAGCTGAGTGATTTATTCCGCCCTGAGCCCAGCAAAGCCTGTGAGAGGAAGAAGCTAAATAAAGAAAGGAGAGCTAAAGAGGCCTGTGGGGAGTGTGGGGGAAGAACTAGGAGATGGGGTCTTCTCCTGGGTGGATGGGGAAGATCTAGGATCACATGTGGGGCAGGATTCCTTACGCTAGGGTCCCCTCTGGAGAGAGAAGCCCTGGGTCCAACTACCTCCTGAGAACAAAGAATAAGGTTCTGTCCGTGGGTTGAGCAGACCACATGGGTAGTCTGAGCCCCAGAGGAGAGAGAGGGAGGGAAGCTGAGCAAGTTGGCAGGAGCAAAAGGGAGGGGCAGGAGGGGGTGGAGGGAGAGGAAGGGTAGAAAAGGGAGAGAAGGATGCATTGCTTAGAGCTGAGATAAAGAGGTAAGGGCCAAGCATGAAGGGAGGGCAAGACTGAGAGGAAGGAGAAGAAGAGACAGGCTTAGAATCCGTGGGAGACAGACAGGGATGAAGAGATGAGGGAGAAGCAAGGTTTCCTTTGCACAAACAATTCAGCTCAGGAAATGGGGTGCCGAGGGAGGAAAGGTGGGGAACAGGGTCAGTGCCTGAGGACAGGCAGGGGAGAACTTCCTGGCGGATGCTGGGGTCAGGCAGGAGGGGGAGGAAATGGCCAAGACAGCTGCTGAACATCTGGTATGGAAGAGAATTACCCAGAGCCCTGAGGACAGCTGAACAGCCAGGGAGTCGGGGGTTCAGGGGGAGGGATGGTTACCGCCAACGCCTGGCTTCCTGTGCAGCTCATGTTATGTTTACCTCCATCTCTTCCTTTGTCTCCCTTTACCCCTGAAATGAGCTTAACTTCCTTTCCTTGCTAACTTGAAGCTGGACCTAGGGACATACAATGGCCCTTGAGCAGAGCCAGGGCTCAGAGCAGATTGTTTCAGGTAGGGCTGAGCCTGGGGACATCTGAGTTTAGGGAAGGACTGAGCATATGCATATGTAATTGGCTCCTTACCTCCACCCCTAGAGACAGAAAACTAGAAGCTGGAAATTGCTCCTACCAAGTAGTTCCAAGCTAAGAATAAACTTTCACCCACATGTTAAAAGTCCTCCAACCTCAAGCCTCAACCTGACCTGTATTTAGCAAATGATGGCTATACTGACCACACCTTCTATATGACCCTGCTTCGAGGATAAGAGATAACATGGAGGGTCAGCTCTCCTGCTAACCCAGCCTCTCTCTCTCATACACACTGACCCTCCCTCCCTTCTGAGTTCCATCAGATGAGACTTTCATTGTCTATGCTCTCATTTCATTCAAGGATAGCTGGTAACTGCTCCTACCAAGTAGTTCCAGGCTAAGAATAAACCTTCATCCGCATGTTAAAAACCCTCCAGCCTCAGGCCTCAACCTGCCCTGTATTTAGCAAATGGCTATACTGACCACTGACCTTGCTTTGAAGAAAAGAGATAACCGTGGTCACTTCTCCTGCTAATCCAATCTCTTTCCTTCATGCAGACTGCACCCCCCCTCCCCAGTTCTCTAAAGAAACAGACAAGATTCCAACTATCTATTCTCTCATTTCATTCAAGGATAGCCTATCACACACTGGAAAACCCTGGGAATGCTGCCCCCATTATCCTCTTATCCCATCCCTACCCTACCCTAAGACTACCACAACACCCTCCCTGCTCATACACACACACACACACACACACACACACAAAGCTTTCTACTGTTTATGAGAGGCTAGCTCCCTTCACAACCCACCCAGTCCTTTTAGGACACTGATATTGAGACAACACTGAGCTCTCAACCCTTACTTCACACACTGAAGACTCCCAGAACTATAGAGTGGAGCTGAAAACAGTAGAATCAACTCAAGAGATGTGAGTTCTAATAGTAACTCTGCCTCCACATCTTGAGGGTTCTAAATGAAACAGAAGTACATTATTAACCCTGGAATAGCTGGCATTTTTACACCACTCACTGTATCTTAAAGAGTTTTAGGTGAATTATCTCAGGTACCTAACAGAGTCCGTGGGTAGGTAGCCTGTGGGTAGGTGCTGATGTGGGAGGGAAGGCATGAGGGCCAGTCATTTTCTCCCCTGCCCTTTAAATTTATACTGTCTAGATTTTGTATGAACATCTCTGTTACTACTCCCTTTCCCACACTTCCCCCAAAGCTCTTCAAGGTCAGGGATTGTTTTAATTTTCATCTTTGTATTTATTCCCCCATGACTGTAAAAAAGACACTGGAAAGCTTCTCCAGGCAAAGAAATCAACCTTTATTAAGAGAAACAAAGGTAGGGCCTACAGTCTGCCCAGTATGGTCTGAATCCCCAAGATACAGAATTCACAGTTATTTATAGGTCTCTTGATTCATGTATGGAGCAACAAAGTCTTCTAGAAGCTGATTCATGCAAGATTGCATTTTGCAGGTCACTATGTCCTAACTTTGTGATGTCCTAACTTCATGCTTTCCATGATGTCTCAATTAGCCCTTTATAGGACTTTCTTACTTTATCACTTTAATATAAAGATTAATATATAGGTATGATTATGATGGTCACATACTTAAGATCCACACTTTATAATAATTTAGCTACACTTCTAGGGTTAACTAAGACAGGAATTTCCCTGGGACTACATCATAGTTTGGTTATACGTGTGTTGTTTTTTTTTAACCTGGGACTGTTTTTACTATAAATCACAATTATTTCTTATCCTAAAGTTATAGCTAATAAAATTTTAGCAAGCCAATATAGAGCAAAGCACTCAAGGCATTGATTATTGATCTTTTTCCTTTCAATTCCCCCCCTCCAATCATTTTTCTTTGCCCAGAGAAGCTTCCCAGTTCCTTTTTTTACATGGCCTAGTACTGTGCTAGGCACACATTGTCGTTCAGTTGTTTCAGTCATATCCGACTCTTTGTGACCTCATTTGGGGTTTTCTTGGCAAAGATACTGGAGTGGTTTGCCATGTCCTTCTCCAGCTCATTTTATAACCAGAGACACAGTAGGTGCTTAATAGATGCTATTGAATTGAATTAATGTGGATATCATCATGACTGTAGTATTGTTATGATAACATAGCTTTTCTGTTTTATCTTATTTGAGCCTCACAACCTGGTGAGGTAGTGGCACTCCAAGCATGATCATCTCCATTTAATAGATGACAAAACTCAGATTGAGAGAAGTTAAGTGACTTGCCTATGGTCACACATCTAGTGGAGGCTGGTGGCTGGAGGCAGGATTGGAACCCAAATCTCCCAACTCTTTTCCACATACTACACTGTCCTTCAATAACAACTTATAGAAGTGCTGGTGCTGAGTTCTACAGAGAACCTAAAATATACCAGGAGTTACCTAGTTGCCATGCTTAGAACCTCACAGGGTAGTCCTTGGGGAGGCTCCTCATTCACTCAGTCTCCTAGAACCCAGTGATCCTGGGAATTCAAGGTGAGCAAAGGTGGACTGGTCTGGCCAAGAGAAAGGAAACAAGTCGGCTTGGTTATCTCTGTCGGGGTGGGAAGAGAAGCCTCTGAACTCTGGTCATGCCTAACCTGCTTATCCCTGCTCTCCCTCTTGGCCTCTCCTAAGCAGGATGTTCCTGGTCCTGTTCCCTGGCTTTCACAAATCCTAGAGATTCGACCTCCCCTACTAGGTGTTTTGAGAACCACTGATTCCCACCCCTCACCCCTCTTCACAGCTGCCCCAGCACAAAGGTTGCCCATGGCTCAAGGGCCACTGATCAATCACCACCTAGCCACACAAGCAGAGTCTCTCCAGGCAGGGTGAACACCCTGTTGAGAAGGGGAGTGGGAGAAGGAGGATTGGGACAGCTGGGCTAGACAAGAGAAGAGACTGGGTCTGGTCTATGAGAGCCGCACACATCTCGAGGTTTCAAATCCAGATGCAAAAGCCATTCCACGAGTCCCGGAGATCCAGTCCAGCCTTTCCCCTTCTCTCCTCCTTGGAGGATGGCTACCTGAGGGATCAGGTCCTGGGTCTGAATGCAGTGATAGGGTCAGACAAAAAATTCGTACTGGATTTCTCTGAGGCCAAGGTCTCTCACACTCGCCGAATCACCGCCGCACCAAAGAGGGGCTGGGCCACGACCGCTTGTTAGCGCCAGTGGCATCTAAGGCAGGTAGGGGAAAAGGAAGTTTTTGGTAAAGCACGAAGGTCAAAGCGTCTTTTCCCCTTCTCTGCTCAGGTTTCCTCTTCCCCAGAGTCTGACACTTCCACCACTTTAAGCCGGAGTCCGGGACCCAGGAAACTGAGCGAGGGATGTGGAGGTGAGACAGTCTGGGGTAGGGAGGAGGGAAGGAAACAATTAGAAAATTCAGGATTCCAGGCTCAGAAGCAGAGATAAGAACACGGGGAAACAGTTTGTGAAGGTTTGACTTGGATTTTCCCTTAGTTGAAAGGCCTTAATCCTGCTTCCTTGTACTGGGGCACTGACCCCAAACCTGTATCCCACAACACTTTTCTCCATGTCTAACCCCCAGTGCAACCTGCCAAATTAGGACCATAGCAACTTTGGTGCACTGTTCTCTCCAAAGCCTCAAGTAAAGTCTGGGTCAGTCTTCCTAAGCAGCACCAAGCATATAGGAAGCACCGAATTGTTTGCTAAATCAGAGAATTAACCAAGATCTTCTCCCTTGATAGAATACCGTGTTTCCCCGATAATAAGACCTATCCTGAAAATAAGCCCTCCCCTTACTGTGTAAGATTCCGCTAAAATAAGCCCTCCCCCGAAAATAAGCCCTATTGAGATTGCTACTGTAGTGAAGGTGATCCCCTGCGCTACACGCTACATCACGGTACCCTCTGTATGCACCGTTCCCCCCCCCATAAAATGCACCTGTTTATTAAAATTGCTGTCAATGTTCATTAAAATAAGCCCTCCCCTGAAAATAAGCCCTCTGGTGTTTTTCTGTCCAAAAAATTTAATAAGACAGTGTCTTATTATCGGGGAAACACGGTAGTTCCACTTCATCAAGAACTTAACAACTGTGTGAGATTGGAAACCGGGACACCGATGTAGATTTTAGCAGACAAAGGAGTAGTGATTCAGCACATAGCCCCTTTTGGTGATGGGCTGTTCCCTACAGCTAAGGAATGATCTAAGTCATTATAGGCCCTGAATCTGGGTTTTTTGTTGATCAGCCAGTTTTAGGGATTAAACTAATTTCCATCAAAAGTCAATTTCTGGGGGGAGGAAAGCTCCTGATACATATAGGAAAGACACGAATTCTATGTTTGATTTCACTTGCCTACCCTCATGATCTCCAAGAAGAGATGTCCAAAAGAAGTTCCCCAGGATGGTAAAGGGAATGGAGATTATGCTCTATTAAAATCAGATTAAGGAACTAGGAATATTTATCCTAGAGAAGAGAAAACTTAGGAAGAAAACTGACTATCCATCAGTTACAACTTCTTGTATTAGAAAGAAGAGTTCCATTCCTCCGGATGGGCCTCAGAAGTCAGAACTAGGAACAATATGAGGAAGTTGAGAGAAAAATTTGATAATGATGGCTTTTAAACAATATTTTCTTAGCATTCATATAGTGGTTATAGCACTTATATAGTGCTTCAGGGTTTGCAAAGTATTTACAAATATTATAAAATTATGTTCTCACAATTCCAGGAGATAAGTACTATTTATTATACCTATTTTTCATATCACCAACTACACTATTAGCTGACTACTCAGTGATTCTAATGTTCAGGTATCGGATGAGCTAGATTATCTCAGATGCACCTTTAGCACCCATATGATCTTGAGCAAGTCAGTTAACAGTTCAGTTTCCTCATCTAGAAAATGAGTTGGACTAGATCAGAAGTGTCAAATATGCAGCCTGCTGTTCAGCATTAGGACTGCAATATTCCCTAGTACAGCAGAACCAGATTAAAATGTCATTGGGAAATGTTTAACAAAATAAGTAAAACTACAATATAACAGATCTTGTTAATTTTTGGTTTTCTAATATGTGGCTAAGGGGTCCATTTCTATTTGAGTTTGACACCACCCACTTAAGGTATATTAGCGCAATGATACTTTTGCTTATGAGTGACTAGTACTGTGTGATGATGAAGAATTTTCTGGTTTTCTGAGAAGCTAGGACTGACGACTCATTAGTTGCTGAACCAGAAATGTATGTGCATACAAGAGGAGTGACCTTCCCATCTGAAAGTCTTTTTGCTTCTTTTCCTGCTAGATGGGGTGTGAGGTAAAGCTGCTATGAGTTACTGAGTTGGGAAGAAGAGTAGCTAACCTATCTCCCATTTGGTTGTCATGTGTCCATGAGCATGTGGCACCTGCCTCTTTTGTGTTTATTCTTTCCTTCTCTTAGGTGAATGTGTTTGCTGAGAGGGGAAGTGCCTTATACTTCACTGAAAATAGTGAGGGCATTCACAAAGAGCTATCTCTTCTCCCTTCATCTCATACTACTGTGATATCTTCTGTCACTTTTTCCTCCTTCACTCCTGTTTCACATGAAGAGATGACTTTTTTCTTGCCAAGTGTAACCCTATTATATATATAAGTGATCCCATTACATCCCGTATTCTTCAGCAGATTTTCCCCTCTATCATCCCCACTCTCTCACCTTCAATCTCTACCTGTCAACTGGCTGGTTCCCAACTGCCTACAAGTATGCCAACATCTCCTCTATCATCAGAAAAAACATCATTTACTCTATCCATCCACACTATTGCCCCATCTTCTCCATTTTCTAGCTAAATTCCTTGAGAAGGCTGCCTACAATAGGTTTCTCTACTTTTCTTTCCTCTTGTTCTTTCCTTAACTCTCTACAGTCTGACTTCTAAACTCATCATTCAGCTGAAACTACTCTCTCCAAAATTTCTAATGCTTATTTAACTGCTAAACCATGGCCTTTTCTCAGTCCTCATTCTTCTTGATCTCTTTGTAGCCTTTGACATTATGGATCACCTTTTCCTTGATTTTTCTTTCTGGGTTTTTAGGACACTACTCTCCCTTGCTTCTCCTCCTACCAATCTGACCACTCTTCAGTGTCTTTTGCTGGAACTTTGACCAGATCATACTAGCTATAGAGGATGTCACATAGGGCTCTATTCTGGGCCTTCTTTTTTCCATCTTCTACGTTATTTTGTTTGGTGATCTCAGCAGCTCCCCTGAATTCAGTTGTCATCTCTATGCTGATGATTCTCAAACCTGCTTATCCAACACAAACCTCTCTTTTGACCTCTAGTGACACATCTCCAACTGCCTAGTGGATATCTCAAACTAGATATCCTGCAGACATCTTAAACTCAACAACTGAACTAATTTAGGTTTTCCCCAAATATCTTCCCCTCTTCCAAACTTCTTTATTATGATGGAGAGTATCATTGTCTTCCCAGTCACCTAGGCTTACAACCTAGATGCCAACCTTGACATCTTACTCTATCTCATCCCCTAATCTGTTGCCAAGATAATTTCACCTTGTAATAATTCTCATTTACTCTTCTTCTCCTCTGTGACCCTTCTGCTATCCTGAAAAAGACCTTTATCACCTCATGCCTGGATTATTCTAATGGCCTGCTGGTTGGTCTCCCTGCCACAAATCTCTTCCTAGTCTAGATAGATATTCTGCTGCCAAAGTAATCTTTCTAAAGTACATGTCTGAGATATCACCCCTAGCCCCGGTTCAACAATTTCAGTAGCTCTCTGTCATCTCCAGGATCAAATATAGTAACCTCTGTTTGACATTCAAAGCCCTTTATAACCTGCTTCTCTCCCACCCTTCCAGTGTTCTTGCACTTTATATCCTTGCACATACTCTATGTCCAGTGACACTGACCTCCTTGCTATTCCTCTTACCCAGCACTCTCTCTCCTGACTGAGCATTTTTACTGGCTGTCCCCCAAGCCTGGAGGGCTCTCCTTTCACATCTCTACCTCATATCTTCCCAGGCTCCCTTCAAGTGCCAGCTAAAATCTCACCTTCTGTAGGAAAACAGCGCCAATTCGCCCTTATTTCTGGTACCTTCCGTCTGTTGATAAGTTCCAGCTTAGCCTGTACATAATTCTTTGTATGTTTCCTCCCCCATTAGACTGGGAGCTTCTCAAAAGCAGGGACTGATTTTTGCCTTTCTTTGTATCTCCAACACATAGCACATTGCCTGGCACATAGTAGGCACTTAATAAAGGTTTACTGACTAACTATTGTTCTTACTCTACTTGTTTTTTCTTTTAGCAAATGCTCTTTTCTAAAAATTAATAGAATCTGGGTGGAGTGAGGAAGGGAAGAAGCATTTATTAAGAGCCTGCTATGTGCTAGGCACTGTGTAAGAGCTTTATAAATATTACATAATTTGATTCTCATAATAACCCTGTGAGGTAGGTACTATTATTATCCTCATCTTACAGTTGAGGAAACTGAGGCAAAAATTGGTTAAGTGACTTGCCCAGGTTCACAGAGCTAATAAGTGTCTGAGACCAGATTTGAACTCAAGTCTTCCTGGCCCCAGACCTAGCACCCTATCCACTGTAGCACTGGTTTTGTATCCTCCTGGAGGGCATTTTGGATGAAGGCTTGTAAACAATGTCAGAAGTTACAACCTGTCTGGGTTACCACAAGAACTTTGAGGGAAGTGGTAGTCAATTACCTTCTGGAGATCCAACCTGCCAGTGTTAATGGGAAGTGGTAGAATAAGACAGAGGGGATGCTCTGCTTCTATAAATCTTCATACTTATTGTTTCACATAGTGCAATAATATTCTATTGCGTACTTGTACTGAAATTACATTCATGTATTAATCACCAATCAATGGACATTTATTTGCTTCTAGTTCTTTGATACCACAAAAAGTGCTGCTGTGAATATTTTGTTGTATATGGAACTTTTCTTTCTGTTTTTGACTCCTTGGGCATATATACTTAGCAGTGGATTCTCTCAATCAGTGAATATGGACATTTTAGCCACTTTTTTAAAAAAGTGTAATTCTAAATTGCTTTCCAGACTGGCTAGAGCAATTCACAGCTCCACCAAAGGCACTACAACTATATATATACACATATATAATTTTTTTTAAATTAAAGCATGGGGCAGCTAGGTGGAGCAGTGAAGAGAGCACTGACTCTGGAGTCAGGAGGACCTGAGTTCAAATCCAACCTTAGACACTTAACACAAAAACTAGCCATGTAACCTTGGGCAAGTCACTTAACCCCAACTGCCCTCCAAAAAGCCAAAAAAAAAAAATTAAAGCCAGAGATAGTGGAACTTTGAGTTAACCTGGAAGGAAATGCAGAACAAAAAATATTGCCTTTGCACATATGTTATTTGTTGATTTCCTGGATTCTACCTTATTAAATGTTAGAGTTTCATGTAAGATTTTACTTCTTATTTTGTATATTTATTTTGTTTCTAATAGTTATTTTTTATAATAAAAACAAATGCACAAAGAAAAGATCTAGGATGAAAGGGAATTAGTTAACAGCACAGCAGAGATTACAGAAGGCAATGGAACAGATTGTGGTTTGTCCTCCATTCTTGAAGAGGATTATGGCATTAGGAAGATGATGCCATGACTTACAGGTGAATTGGTTTTGAGTGAGAGAGGGCTGTGCAAAGTAACCAGTCTCACTTTCTCCTCCAGAGCCATCTGGGTCCAGTGGCCAGATATGGATCAGGACAATAGGAGATGGCTCAGTTAATGGAACATAAGGGGCAAAGGAGAATATAGACTGTTAGAAGCGGGGCAGGGTGGGGGAGTTGTGATGGATAAGGATGAGTTTCTAGAACGGTAGGAGGGCAAAAAGATTTTCAACACAATTCATAATCTTTTAAAGTTTTTCCTTCACACCAATATCCTTCTCTAACTCCCTCTAACTGTTCAGTTTCTGCCACTGATCCCAAGACACAATAAGGTTAGATTCCATGTTTAAGAAACGGAAACAAAATTCATCCTTTCTTGTAGGAACTCCAAGCTGTTACTAAGGATAATGTAGACAAAAAGGCAAACACATTGACCTTTAGGTCAGAAGACCTGGGTTTGAACTTTGCTTCTGAAATTTAATAGCTGTGTGTCCTTAAACCTCAGTTTCCTTATGTGATAGTAATGGCAATTAAAGATTCCCCTATATTGGCTTGGTTTTCAAACTGATTGTGTTAAAACCCAGAGCTTGTTAATCCCACCTGTGGGATGGACTTGTTGATGTGAAAAGAAAGTCTTGAACTGGGAGGAGCTGGTGACGTAGATTTGGAGAGACAAGAGAGAGGCAGAAGAACTTTTTGGAAGCAGCACCCACGTGGAGGCAGAGAGAGAGACTGAGAAGGATTGCTGGGGGCCACTTTGAATCGCCCTGGACTTTTGAGACCTGCCCCCTGAGCTGCCAAGGACTGAGGAGACATGGCTGTTTTGCTGGTACTTTGTCTGTCTGTTTTGATGTTGTTTTGCCAGATTTGTCCACTGGTGAAAGACAGTCCTGTTGAAGAAGTCCTGGAACCTGGCTGTTGGCTAAGAAGCCCTGAGACTGTCCTGCAGACAGAGAGTGAATACTGTCCACCGGTGAAGGACAGTGCTGTTGTTGCAGGGGTCTGGGAACCTTTCTGTTGGTTCAGAAGCCCTGAAGAAGGATTTTCTTGTTGTATGTTTACAGAAATCCTGGGAGAGGGTTTTGCTAATGTTTTCAGGGGTTCTAGGACTGTTCTACAGACAGAGGATGAATTAATGAAGGGACTGGCAATGTATCTTGTGGCCTTGCTAAGCCTTGTCTCCCCAGGAACTAAGATTGCTGAGAACTTGCCTCTTGTCAAGATGAAGAAAAGACCTCCATTTGGGTATTAAGTGCTGTGCTTAAACTTGATGTGACTCTGGGGTAGATTCAATTGTGATCCAGGGGTGGGGAACTTTTGACCTTTTTGTGTTCTATGGTTGAACAAATGAATGTACTTTACTTATGTTTGGAAACTAATCTCCATTTGAGAAGAGGAGCTTTGTGGTGAACTAAATGAAGGTACAGCCTAGGGGTGGAATAGTATTTAGAACAGGGACTTTGTAATTATTGAATGATTGGAAGGTCCTGGGGTGGGGTAGTACTTGGAGATTATTTAATCACCCTTAGTAAATGCTGTATTTTGAATGATGCCATGTTTTGATCTTCTCTGTTCTTGGTTGGTCACTGAATAAAATGGAGAGCACCTATGCTGGTATTTTGAACCTTGGGAAGTTGCCTTTCCTTGGCATTACATTACACCTTATCTGAAAAAAATGGGGATAATGTACCTATATTAGTATCTCATGTGATTATTATTGCAACCTTCTCACATACCCACTATATGCATTTTCATTGCTTACTCTGTGATGCTCATGTTTAATACTTGAGTGACAGAAAACCATAAATTAACGTTACCTATGCTGTATTGCATTTTTACTTATTTTGTTAAACACTCCCACTTATATTTTAATCTAGTTTGGGCTGCAATGGGTAATTTTACAGAAAGGCCTGAGTCTGACATTTCTGTCCATCTACACATGAAAAACCAAATGGATGAAGAATATCTTTTGCCCAAATTTCGACATGTATCCGAATGGACACCTTATAGAGCTTGTCCAATGGTTTGTATATTTAGGACAAACAATAGAGATGGACAGTGAGCTAGTCTTAGATTTGAAAGGAGAAGAAAAGTGGGCTGGGTTTTGAGTTTTTTTTTCCTAGAAATTGCAAAGCTCTTTAACTGACCCTAAGCTTCCCATAACAACAAAGGCTCATCTATTCAATACAAATATTGTGTAAGTATTGGTGTACTGTGGCAAGACCTGGAACAACACTGTCACTCGAGTATTAGAGCATCACAGAGTGAGCAATGAAAATGCATGTGGTGGGTATATGAGCAGGATGCAATTTACATCCCACGAGTAAATCCAAAACAAGAACAGGGTTAAAAGCTATCATTAAAAAAAAGAGAAGATGGGCTAGTCATATTGGGAGAGAAGATATGTGGGCAGTCAGAAAGTGAGGAAGTCTTCCATCACTTTGGGTACATTCCCTGGGGTGAACTTTTGAGAGGGGATGGATGAGAACCCCACAGGATGGATAGGTGTGGCGATCTACATCTTTGGTGCAAACTCCTGAATTGATGAGATCCCAGGAAGAGTTGAGTATTTAATGTTTGCAAGACCCTTTCCTCTCTATGAGATAATGTATGTAAGGCCCTTTAAAAAAATTTAAGCATGATGTAAATGTCACTTGTTATTATGATCATCATTATTCATACCTGCCTTGGACTTGGACACTCACAGATCTGCTAAGTATAAAGCCAAAGAGAAAGGAGATGTGGGTAACAGCAGAGCCTGAGATTTAGGAGTTCCTTGTTCTAATTTCCTCTCTCCATTTAGCTCACAGATACTGGTGTAAGGGGAGGAGGGTGGAGCGAACAAGAACTGATCTCTGTTCAGACATTGAGGGAAGGGCATGCAAACCCAGCAGTCTCTCTCTCTCTCTCTCTCTCTCTCTCTCTCTCTCTCTCTCTCTTTCTCTCTCCCCCTCTCTCCCCAACCACTCCCCTCAATCCACCCTACCCACATTGTGTGAGTATGTTTTAAGTCTGTGTATGTTCATGTGTATGGTTTTGTTAGTTTGTGTCTGTTGATATTTGTGGATGTTTGTATGCCTTTGTTTGGGGGTAGGTGAATGACTATTGAGACCTCCTTTACTTAGAACACAAGGCACCGAACACAGGATACCCTGTAGGGAGGGGAGAGACTGGTGAGTTGGTACCCTTTGAAAGGGTACCAGCTTTTCTGCTCTTTAGTTCTGAATGATAGCCTTTACTGCCTCCAAGTCTGGTACAGGAGGCTTCCCTCTTTTCTGAACAGTTGCTCTGACTATACACAGAGATCAGACTATTTCCAGCTCCCTAGTGTACCCTGTGTACTCCAGTCAGGCTCATGTGCTCACTAACAAGTCACATACATACTCCCTGTAAACATATGCTTTCATATATACATGGAGATATACATGCTTACTTATGAATTCACATATATGCATGCACAAGTGATAGTACACACACATTCATATACAGGTACATTCACAGAGACATGAATACATCTGTGCATCCTGGCGATATGAGTTTGCACATTTGCACATCAGGGTTTTCTGGTTTTGTTTACTCATTTTGTCCCATCAGGGTGGACACAAAGATTAGCAGGGAGGTAGCATGGCCCCAAAGTTATGATCTCTTGAGCAGAAAACTCATTCTTACCTGGTGGTCATACTGACAAAGAGAAGAGATTTTGTGTGTGTTTGTGTGTGTGTGTTTGTTTGTGTGTGTGTGAGAGACAGACAGACAGAGAGCACAAGCATTTAGAAAATGGACTCCAAACACTAGGAGAAATCAAGGTAGGGACAGCTATAGAGGCAGAGATAAATTTGAAGGAGTGTGGTTAAAATCAAAGGCCCCACAAACTCCTCAGATCCAAGTGACACATGGTTTTTCTCCCCCCTCTGCTTAACAGCTCTTCTTGGGGGAGTGGGAAGGTGGGGAGGCAGGATGGAAAGTGAGTCTGGGGTGGCAGAGGAAAGGATGCTTCAGCTCCACCCATTACCTATTCCCCTCCTCCCTGCCCCTGAGTTCTACCCAGATCTAGGTTATAGTTCTCTCAACTCTCTCTAAGTCACTTACATGGATTAAAAACAGCAACTGTCCCAGTCCTGACCCCAGGGGACCTCATTGAAGACTTCCTCCCCAGCTCCTCTCACAGGCACTCTCTGTTCTCAAATTTAACCAGAGTCCTTGCCTGTTCAGCTGCAGCCCTCCCTGGACCTACTCCCCAACCCAGCCATCCTCTCTCCTTGTCCTCAATCCCCCAGAAGAGACCTGGGGAAGAAGTAGACTACAGGCCCAGAAGCTAGAGGAATCCTGTAACTAGCACTCCATCAGATGATCCTCATTCTGGCTCTTAGAGGGGATGGGGTGGGGTTGGGGAGGAAGAGTGGAGCAGAAAATCCTTCCCCCTCCCCCAACCAGAAAGCTTGGTTTATTGGAAGACCCAACCCCTAAGCTCAGAAAGGATTATTTTTCTATGATTCTCACCTTAATTGTGTTTCTGTAGGGAAAGAGAAAATAAAGTTGGGGGATAGTGAGAGAAGGGGGTGTGTCTCATAATCTGGAGCTCTTTCCCAGCAAGGGAGTAAGTACGTCAGAGAATAACAGATCTAGAACTGGAAGGAACCTTAGAAGTTTAGTCTAACCCCAATAATTTTACAGATAAGGAAACTGAGACCCACAGAGACTCAATGACTTGCCCAAGGTCACGCAGGTATTAAGTTTCAGAGTTGGGATTTGAACCCCATGGCCTCCACTCTAGAGCCGAGGCTCTTTCAGCTGTACCATGATCCCTCCCCAAACCCCTCTTTTCTGTATGGTGACTGGGGACTCTAGAGTGACCAATGTCCAAGTTGATGAGACAATATTGTACATACAATAACACCCTGTATGTTATGCAAACACACACACACACTCTGATACCCACACATATAGCTCATTCCTATCTCTTTTACTTCATCCCATCATCTAAAAGGAATTCTTCAAGGATGTATCACTCAGGGTCCTTGTATAGCCAGGCTAGTTGAGGCCAGAGCTGGTTTTGCTATCTGGTTGTAATGGTCATAAGATCACTGATTTAAGGTCAGAAGGACACCCTCATCTCTCATGACTAGAGGTCATCCAATCTAACTCTTTTATCTGTAAAAGGGAAGGAAATCCTGTTCCTTCTTCTCCTCTCTCCACAGACTTCAGGGTAGGCTTAGACGGAAAGTCTCAAATGAAAGGAAGAAGTAGTATGGTACAATGCAAAGAACAATGGATTTAAAATCAGAGAGTTTGGGGATCTGAATTTAAATATTAGCTCTATCATATATTAGCTGTGTGACCTTGAGTAAATCACTTAATTTCTCTCAGCCTTCCTTTCCTCCCTGATCCCTCTGAGAGGTTAAGTGATTTGCCCAAGGTCACACAGCTAGCAAAGGCAAGTAGTACAATGGATAAAGTGCTGGGCTTAAAGTCTAGAAGACCTGAATTCAAATCCAGCCTCAAGATACTTTACTAGCTCTGTGACCCTGGACAAGTCACTTGACTGAAGCCTCAGTTTCCTCAACTGTAAGACGGGGACAACTGGAAAAGGAAATTACAAACCACTCCAGTAACTTTGCCAAGAAAACCCCACAGGAGTCAGGAAGGGTCTGACTCGACTCAACAACAATACACAGCTAGCAAACGACAGAGCACAAAATTGAATTCAAATCCGCAGCTCCTTCTACAGTGGTACATTGCCTCCCCAGGAGTGTTTGAGGTTTTCCATTTGAGCCCACTCAGGAAGGCTGGGGGACGGAGTAGGCCAAACACCTTGAGAGAGAGATACCTCCTTCCATTGGCCACCATAAGCGCCTTGTTTCTTCTTCCTTCGGCCTGACTGCCCTCCCTATCCAAGAAGAAAAAATCCAGGCGTTCATTGGCCAAAGTGAGCTTCCTTTGAAGCCGATAGGATTTTTTTCGGGGGGGGGGGGGGGGCCGTGTGATGGTGTCGGAGGTGAATTGGGGCCCAGCTTGAGGGAGGTTGCGTGCAAAGCTGATCACACACCCCACCTCCCTGATCGTTTGGGGCCACCTGCTCTCTGCCTGTGTGGGAGCTGGGGAAGTGACCACAGGGGCGAAGCCGTCTGGGAGCGAGTCTGGCTTTGATCTTCGGAGCACGGCCTCCGGAAGCACAGAGCGCCCTACACAAGGGTGCTCCCCAACCCCCATCTTAAGCCACAGAGACCCTGGAGGTTCAGTAGGTGGATCTCATTCACTGATCCTCACTTCCAAGGCCCAGGCAAACATTTGACTGGCTCCCACTTCACTGCTCCAGGCTGTCTCTCATCCTCAGCCAACTTTTGACCATCCAAGGTCCTATCTATCCTAGGAGACTCTAGCTTTCCTTCTTCTCCTCCCCTCTTCCTCAACCCTAACCTAGCAGGGAAGGATTAGCGGCCACCTGCGCAGGGGCTGAGCCCTTGCCCCGCCCAGTTCCAGACCAGAGACAGCTACGCCTACCCCACTCTCGGTCACCACGTAGTGGCGGGGAGGGAGATAGAGGGGAGGACGGGACAGACGAAAGGACAGCCTCAAAGTAAGCTCCCCAGCCTGCAAGGCCAGGGAATAAACAGCAGCTTAAAAAGAAATGAATAAACCTCCCAAGTGGAGCCGGGGCTTCCGGCGAACAATAAACAGCTCCCCCGCCCTCAAAGATACCCCTTTCCCCTCCTTCCAAGCAATCCCACCTGCAGTCCCACGCCTTCTTTACCCCTGGAACTAGGCTTTAACCCCATAATCCGTTGGGGTCAAGAGTTTTTATTTTAAACTGGGTTCGTGTTTTCTTATCCCTCTCCCCACCCCGAACCCTACTGCCCGCCCCTTCAGAGAATCTTCTGTCTCCCCACCAGCTCCCACACCTAGTCACCCCCAATTCCCGCAGGTCCAGGACCCTCCCTTAGTCAGTCTGTCAGGTCCTCAGGGGTCCAGTGGGGAGGAGGCGGGTCCCGGAGGAGCAGCGAGATTTAAAAATAGAATACGTATTCCTCTGGCCAGCGGAAAGCCCCTGGGGTGTATGGGAGGAAGCGGGCTGGCTGGGGGGCGAGGGTGGGGGCTCAGGCCCCGGGGCCGGATCTTAAAATCGCGGGGTGGGACAGGGGTGGGAGGAATGTTCAGGAAATACCCCCGGCTGCGGTGGTGCTAGGAAAAAGCTCTAATGCAAACAGGGTGCGGTTGCAGTGGAAACTCCCAGGGCAGAGTGGGGCCGGACTAAAGAATCTGCTGTCCAGTGAACCTCAGCCTTTCCTAGGCACTGGGAAAGGTGGTAATCTGTGGACCCTGCCCAGGCCCAGCACCAGGTCCCTGGTCCTACTACCTCTCACCTCCAACAAGGGGTAGCTTGGTTATATGGTCTCTTCCTTATCTCTCTCTTCCTCCTCTTCCCACATTCAGCTAATTTCCTGAATATTCTTATTTATTTTTTTTAAAGCAATTGGGATTAAGTAACTTGCTCAAGGTTACAAGGCTAGTTATTTTGTGTGGGTGCTAAGTGTCTGAGGCTGGAACCGATCCAGGGTCTCCCCACGCCAGGGCTAGTGCTCTTACTCACTGTGCCACCTGGCTGCCCCTCTGAATATTCTTCTATTTCCAGTGATACTAAATTCCTAATTCCTCAAGCAACTCCTCTACTCATTATTATCCCTATCCACTTCAGCCCTAACTCTCCTAAATCCCAATCCAACACTTTTCTTTGTATTGTTTTGAATCCTCTTTTATTAATACACTTCCTTTCATCTTGGACTTGTTTTCTCTTGCTCTCACTCAGAGACCTAATTTATCCCCAAAGACAGTGCATCTCTGACTTTCCAATACTGGACAAATTTCTATTATACTTCTACCAAACACATTGGTCCAGGAGGAGAAATAGGTTTACTTCTTGCTACCCACTGCCACTCCCACATCCTCCTCTTGCCATCACTCAGCAGCAACTCCTTTGAAGTTCATTTCTATAAAGATAATTCACCCTTTCCAAATTTTCTGACAGTTAACTGCCTCCTTTCTTAAAGAGTTCAGGTCGTGGATCACAGTATTCCTCTCAACTTCAGCCCAAGCCTTTATGCTGGAGGATATATGTGTATATATGTGCATCATCAACAGCTTCTTTAAACAGCTTCTCCTCCCAATATTCTTCAACTTCTATGACCTATACCTTCATTTCACTTCATGTCACAGATGCTTACACCTTTTATCCCACCTTCACCCACAAGTGTCTCAATTCTATAATTAAGAATTCTGGATTTTTTTTTAAACTTCCAGGAGCCAAGATGGCAGAGTAAACAGTAAGTGTTCACATCCTCCCTTTTTGAGGTTGAAAAACCCAAAGAATATTGCCCCCTGAAAAATCCTGGAATAGTGGGGCAAGGATAAAGCAGTCTTTTAACTCCTGAGGCTAAGGGGATTAAGGGAAAGGTCCCTTTTGCTGTGGCTGAATCGACCCAGTAAAGCATGGGAGGAGTCCCAGGAAACTAGCAGCAAGCTGAACCTCAGTGGACCAGTGGGAGATCCTGAAAGTGGGGGGGGGGGGGGGGTTGGAGCTGGAAAGCACCAAGACCAGGACCCAAGTGTGACTTTACATAGCCATGGGAATCAGCAGACACCAGTGCAAATGGACATCCACCATCCAGCAGAACATGCCTGTGTTCTAGTGCAGCCCTAGGGGATAGGGGAGGAGGAAACCTCCAGAGGCCAGACCACCCCTTGGTAATGTTAATGGGATTTAAGATCTTCCCTACTCTTTGTTAGGCTGGGGGAGCCCATTAAAGGAAGCTTGCTTAGGGAAGGCTTGCTTGTAGGAAGGCTTTCACACCTTTTGATTTCTGATTAGGAAGGAGTTTCTATGCCTTCTGGCTCTGAGAAGAATATATATATACTCTAAGTTGGTATTTTCCCTTGGGGGCCACTTATGAGAAGGATCTTGTGATTCCCTTTTTGAGATTCTGAGTGGCCTTATGTTCAGAGCTCCCCAACTGCTCAATGTAAAGGTTCTCTTAATCCAGGGATATATGTAAAGTATATAACAATATTGCTTTGATTCAGGCAGTCAGATCCCTGTCTGTTGGTCTTCATTTCTCTGCTCATGTTTTCTCTGTTTATATTTTCTCTGAAGTTCGGGGTGCTGACTTTTCCCCCGAACTAGTGAATGTAATTTAAAAAGATTGTTGACCCCTTAAATATCTGTCTTTCATAGTAAAGCAGATCTAAGAACCTGTGCTAGCAGCTGTCCTGGAGATGCCAGTGTGATTGCCTCTACACCCTCTCCCACACCTCATGCTTTGAGCTTTATTGTAACCCAGGGGAAATGCAGAAAGACTTCACCTAGCCTCAGCACACACCTGCCAGTTCCAGCTCAGCACCAGGTAAGCTGCAGCATTATATAGTTTCCAGCTGCCAGAACCAGAGGCCACAGCACACAAAGTAACCAGACCCCTAGCCCCCAGCATGAGAAGTGTGGGACAGGGTCCCCTGAACTCAGAAGCAGAGATCCACTTTAAAAGCCATGAAAAAGGCAATCACAATGAACAAGAAGCAAATTAAAAAAGCAAAGACCATAGAGTCTTACTATGGGGACAGGGAAGTTCAAAATATGAATTCAGAAGAGAACAGCATTGACAATATACCCACATCTGAAACCTCAAAAAGTAATATGAACTGGTCCCAAGCCTTGTTTTTGGAAGAGCTCAAGAAGGATTTTAAAAGTCAAATTAGAGAGGTAGAAGAAAAATTGAACAATTCTTTTAAAAATACAATTGACAGGGCGGCTAAGTCGCACAGTGAATATAGCACTGGCCCCGGAGTCAGGAGGACCTGAGTTCAAATTTGGCCTCAGAAACTTAACACAAAACCAGTCGTGTGACCTTGGGCAAGTCACTCAACTCCAATTGCCCTACCTTCCCTCCTCCAAACAGCAAAAAAAAAACCCCAAAAAACAAAAACCCACAATTGACAAAATGGAAAAAAAAATTCACTGAAGAAAACAACTCCTTAAAAAGTACAGTTGGCCAAATGGATAAGGAGGTACAAAAGCTAACTGAAGAAAACAATTCACCAAAAATTAGAATTGGGCAAGTAGAAGCTAATGACTGTATGAGGCATCAAGAATCAGTCAAACAAAATCTAAAGAATGAAAAAATAGAAGAAAATGTAAAATATCTCATTGGAAGAATTCTGAAAGGCCTCCATTTTTGTTGTTCAGTTGTTTTTCGTGGTGTCCAACTGTTCATTTGGGGTTTTCTTGGCAAAGATATTGGAATGGTTTGCCATTTCCTGTTCCAGCTCATTTTACAGATGAGGAAACTAAAGGAAATGTGGTTAAATGACTTGCCCAGGTCATACCCCTAGTAAGTGTCTGAGGACAGATTTTATCTTAGGAAAGATGAGTCTTTCTGCCTCCTTTAGTATTGTAGTTACTAAAGCACCCTGTCAATTGATGCTCTGCATTGTACAATGTTGATTGTATGTATGGCTGATGGATATTTGCTATAGATGGCACCCTAAGGACTCTCAATCATCCTTGTTCTGTCGAGTGATATTGGACATTTTGATCCTGTGTTCATGATTTTAGATACCAAACAAATTCTATCTGATTTTGCAGGGGATTTCAGAATTGCAAACCCCAGGAGAAATGTAACTAGGTGTTCAAAATTAATTCCATGGAGCATGAAAGGCTGTAAAATCAAACTCTGTGAATTCTGGGGATTGTAATAACAGACAATAATTGCTCAGGGGTGCGGTGGGGGTGGGGTGGGATTCTCCCAAAGTGATTAGATTTGGCATGAAGTTTTAGTTTCAAGAAAAGAGAAGAGAAAGCATTACATTATTACAGTGGACATCAGAGAGAGACAGAGAAGTTTCCTCAGGTGTGATACAAATTCACAAACTAGATTTTAGGCATTGTAGACTTGGCTCCAGGGGCCCATCCACTTATTAGAAAGAAAAACAAATTCTGGTGGGTATGGCTAGAAGAAACTGTGGATTCTGACTGTTGTCACTTCTTGGGATTAAAGAATTCCCTTCTTCCTTCCCCTGTGCCTTCAGCTGGCATGGATTTTTGGTGCAGTTTCTTTAAACTGTTCTCAATTCTTGAGGATTTCATAAAAAAAACTATAACCAGTTATGATTTCTATGTGATTCATGTCTATTATGTACAGGGCAATTACAATGTAGTAAATGGCTTGTAGTACACAGAACTAAATAAGATTGAGATTTGAACCCCAGTTCAAAATAACTAAGGTTTTATCCTAGCATGGAGGCTTTGAACTGAATAATGAAAGAATCTTCTAGAAATGTGTCCTTTTATTTAACCAACCTTACCAGATAGCACCACATATTGGTTACCCCTGGATATATCTATTTGTGTCCTGCTTTTCTCCACATAAAAAAGCTCCTTAAAGGCAAGGACATCTTTGTATCTTCAGTGCCTAACAGGGTACCTGAGAATGATACTTGGCCAGAACCATCAGAGATACCCAAAGAATCCAAAAGCCCCTTCCCATGAGTTCCTAAATAGATGAACTGGCAGGAATTGCTATATGTTCTGAGGACTCAGGACTTCCCTGAACATACTTCTTAGTTTATAGAAGGCCTGCACAATGTATAGCCCATGGCCTCAGGCCTGACAAAAGATTTTGGGCGACCAGTGAAAAATATAAAAGATGTAAAAGAAAGTAAAGATGTAACAAGTGCTTTGTCTGTGCCCTGCTTAAGCCTCTTTCCACTAATCACTGTTGTGCCTGTTAAGTAACTGGGTGGGTGGGTTGCCACTGTGCATTCTCTCCTGTTTTTCATGTGACCTGCAGCAACCATCTATCATCAGTCTCTCTCTAGTCTGAGAGGAGCAGGAGTCATGTCTTTTTGCTGCGTTTTCAGTTGTTACTGGCATTGAACAGGGACAAAGTGAGTGCAGCCACATACCAACACAGCTGATGCCTGCTATGCAAAGAGTGTCAACAACATGAGGATTTCTTCCCCTCCCTTGCTGCTCAGCTGCCGTCCAAGTTACATGAGTGTCTGGTGCTTTCTCTAAGGTTAGACACTCAGTGCCATATTTCTTCATATGTGAGCAGTTGCTGTGGAGGTTTTTTGGTTCTAACATTAAAGTTTTGGGGATGACTTTGTAAAATGGGTGACAGAAATGGAAGATCAAATCAGAATAGAGTGTTTAATCTGGAGTGGACAACTAGATACTTGTTCACTTATATGAGAGACAAAATATTGTGCCTTGTTTGCTAAGAAGTAATAGCTGTTCCAAAGGAATACAATCTATGCCTCCATTTCAAATCAAATCTTGACTTAAACAAACTGGACACCAATGAAAAACAAATTAAAGTGTCCAAATTGTTGAAAAATCTCAGTGGGGAACAATGGTTTTCCAAGAAAGTAAACTCAGAAAATAATGCAACTATTAAGGTTAGTTTTCAGATTTCTAAAGAAATTTATTTCAAATATGATTCCAGAGTACAATAAATTGATTGCTGACAAGTGTAATATGTCCCATTAACTAAATGTAAACAGTAAGAAAACCTGAAAAATATATTAAAACTTGTATTGCTTAGCAAAGTAATTTTTTAACATTAATGTGATTTCATAATAAATAAAAATCTTAGGTAATAAATGTAATTAATTGATATTAGTTGAAATTTCCCCCCTTTTTTAGTATAGTTTATTTGCCAAATAGTTTAATCATTAATAATACCTCTAGTTGGAAAATGAGTCACTAAAAACCTAGCTGCAGTCTGAAGAAATTTGGCCTATTTTAATTTTGGCCCCTACCTACTGCCAAATTGTACAGGTCTGGTTTATAGGCTATAGCAGATGAGAAGATGGGGTGAGACAAAACTGGGAGTTACCTGTGGCTTCAGCCTAGTTCCTTCAGAGTTGACCAGGACCATTTACTCCTTGGTTACACTTCCAGCATTCCTCTAGCACCTTTCTGGAGAGGTCAGAAATCACCCCTGGCTCCCAATTCTGTGCCTTCTTTTTGATCCAATCTTTATTAAACTTTTCCCACAAATCAGACACCAATTGATTATTCCTCCAATTAAATGACTGCCTTTATAATCCTGCAGTGATGATTCTTTCTCCACTCTGCAATCTCTTTCCCCATTACCCACTTCTTATATCTGTCCCATTCTGCACTTACCTGAAGTCAGCCACAGACACCATAACTACTTCCCTTTACCCTAGCATTTAGAAGTTTTTAGTTTAATGAATTGATCGATTAAATTCAGCAAATATTTATTAAGGATTATCATGTGTATAGCACTGTGAATAGGTGTTTAGTCATTTTATTCTCTGAGCCTGTTTTCCCATCTGTAAAGTGGGAATACTGGACTAGATCTCTAAGATGCTATATAATGAGGATTATATAAATGTGGAGATCAGAGTCCATAGAGGTGAAGTTACTTGTCCAAGATTACACAGTAAATTAGTACCTTTGTGGTCTCCTTGTGGAGATCAGAACTCCAGCTGAAGCTTTCCCCCTAGATCTAGGCCTAGGGTATAGACCATAATACCTTCTAATGAGTCAATTCAATTAAATAGACCTTTATTAAGGCATATTCAGAACCTTATGGCAAATATTATACATCAGACCTGTTTTTCTTCCTCACTTTTCAAATTGCCTAATATCATTAAATAATTTGAGAGAAATTGAAAGAATAATAACTAACACATACCCATTCCACATAAGGCACTGACATTTTAACAGGGACCTTCAATACCTTAACCCAAATGATTGACTCTTTAATCTGATTTCTAGTTGATAAAGACACAATTTTGGAAGGTGCAAGGCTCCTTGGTGTTCTAATTTCAACCACATTGTGCTTACAGAGTGTCTGGCTATAAGGCTTATTAATTATTCAATTAACATTTATTAAGCTCCTACTATGTGACAGGCACTATTCTAAACTGGTTAAAAAAACAAAAGAGTCAAAAGACTCTCCTCAAGGAGCTTATGATCTGATGTAGGAGACAAGATGCAAACAAATATAAACAAACAAGCTATATAAAGGACAAATAGAGACAATTAACAGAGAAAAGACACCAGAATTAAGAGGGATTGGGAAAGGCTTCCTGTGAATGATGGGATTTTAGTTGGGCTTTAAAGGAAGTCCAGGAAGTCAGTAGGCAGAGCTAGGAAGGGACAGTGAAAATACCTGGAGTAGGGAAAAGAAGGGTATTGTTTGAGGAATAGCAAGGAGGCCATTGTCAAGGGGAGGAAGGCAGGAGGAAGGTAAAGCACAAGAAAACTGGAAATATAGGAGGGGCTAGATTATGAAGGGTTCTGGATGCCAAAAAGAACATTTCGAATTTGATCCTGGGGAGCCACTAGGGTTTATTGAGGGAGGTGGAGGCATTACATGATAGGACCAGCTCTTCAAAAAAATCATTTTAGTGACTGAATGGAGGATGGATTAGAGTGGGGGGAGACTTTGAATGGACATACTCAACAGCAGATTATTCTAATAGTCCAGGCATAAGTTGATGAGAGCATGCATTAGAGGGGTGGCAGTGTCAGAGGAGAGAAGGGAGAATATTTGAGAGATGTTGTAAAGGTAAAATTGACAGGCGTTGGCAACAGTATGGATATAGGGGCTGTGTGAGTTAGTGAGGAGTTCAGGATATCCAGTCTAGGTTATGAGCCAGAGGGCCTGGGAGGATGGTGTTGCCCTTTACTGTAACAGGAAAGGTAGGAGGCAAATAGGGTTTGACAGGGAAACCCCACCCCTGAACTCTTCTTGAACTTTCCCTTTTGGTCATGTCTCTGTCATTGGCCTGAGGCTACCCAGTAATCCTCTCAACTTGCCTTTCTTTGTGGCCTATGCCCAATCTCCCAATTCTCTGTTGCCCAATCCTCCATTCTCTGTAACCTTCAGATTGCCCCAGCTACTTCCCTATCTAGACTTCAGTCTCCCTTGGCCTTGTGGTTCAGGTCTCTGGCATTCCTGGCCTTTCTCTGTTATCTCCCAGTTATCCCAACCTACTGACCACTCCCTTCCAGATCCTCCCTAGAAGCCTTCTCCAGGTCACCTCAGACAACTTGACCACTCCTAGAGCCCTCCCACAGTCTTTCTGTATATAAGATCCATCTTGCCTCCATTATGCTGTTCAGATTCAATCTGAATCAAATTGCATTAGTAATATAAATGCTTAGATCCCTTAAGAGTCTGGCCAATATGGCAGATTTTTAGAATAACACTCATCTAGAATGGTGTTTTAATAAACCTTGTCTTTGACTGAAAGAAGGCTTGGGTTGAATTCATCCAGGCAGGACCTGTATGTCATTATTTCAGGGTCCCAGCACCTCAACAGGTTTAGGGGAAAGATAATGAGCTTTGTTTTGGACATGTTGAGTTTAAGATGTCTACTGGATATCAGTTCAAGATGTCTGAAAGGTAGTTGGAAATGTAAGACTAGAGGTCAACAGATAAGTTGGGGCAGGATAGGTAGATCTGAGAATCAACAGCATAGAAATGGGAATTAATTTCATGGCAGCTGATGAGATAATCAAATGAAGTAGTATAGGAGAATAAGAAAAGAAGGCCCAAGATAGAACCCTGAGGGACACTTGTAGTTAGAGGGTATAATCAGAATGAGGATTGAGCAAAGGAGACTGAGGACTCATCAGATAGGTAGGAGAACCGGGGGAGAGTAGTGTAACAAAAATCTAGAAAGAAGAGAGTACCTAAGAAGAGGAGGTGATCAACAATGTCAAAGGCTGCAGAAAGGTCAGTGAGAATGAGAAATGAGAAGAGGCCATCAGATTTGTCAACTAAAAGACCATTGATAACTAGAGAGAGTAGTTTCCATGGAATAAGGTCAGAAGCAACATTATAAGGAGATAAAAAGAGAGTGAGAAGAGAGAAAGTGGAGGAACCTATTGTAAATGGCCTTTTCAAGGAGGTTAGCCACAAAGGGCAGAAAAGATATAGGACAATTGTTAGTGGGGATGGAAGGATTGAGTGAAGGTTTTTGAGTATATGGGAGACATGAGCATGTTTGTAGGCAGTAGGGAAGGAGCCAGTAGACAGGGAGAGATTGAAGATAAGTGACACTGTAGGGATGACAGAGGGGACAATCTGTTAGAGAAAAAGGATGGAATGGGATCACTTGTGCAGGTAGAGGGGTTAGTGTTGGTAAGGAGTAAGGCCTACCTCTTCATGTGAGACAGGCCATCAATAGTTGTTATGGGGACATCATATTCAAATAACCAAAGGATCTGGGAGTCTAATTTTCATCAGGGGGTCTAATAGAGAGGTTTGAGATCTCTACAAGATAGAAATGGATCACAGGAAAGTTTCCTGAAGCGGGGTTTAATTTGCCAAGGGTTTCACAACTAGTAAATGTTAGATTTGAATTTGAACAGGATATGAATATGAGCAGGATTTGAATTCAGGTTTTCCTAATTCAAAGCCCAATACTCCATCACATGTGTGATTCTGTAGCTCTGTATATATTTAGATCAATTCAACAAAGAAATGTTCATTGAATCTACTATATGCAAAGCACTGTACTAGGGATACAAGTGTGGGGCAGGGGTGGGAGGGGACACAATCCCAGTCCTAAAGGACTTTATAATTCAACAGGGGGGAAATAGCATGTATACAAAGAGTGTGATCTAAAGTAGAAATAGAATAAGGCAAAGGGAAAATCCAACCAAAGTGCTCCAGGAAAATTGAAGGGAGGAGAGATCAAGTTCAACTAAGGGAATCAAGAGAGCCTTTATGTAGGAGGTACCTAAACTAGGCTTGGAAAGGAGAGAAGGAGTTCAGCAGTTTATTGTTGATTGAATAGAATCAGATAAAGAGGGTGTGCTTTCCAGGTATGGGAGAAGAGGCAAGAGAGAGTGTGCTGGTGAGATTGAGGAACAGTGAATTGTTCAGTTTGTTTGAAACATAGAATCCTACTGATCTAGTCCCATCAGGGTAAAATCTTGGGTAAAATGAATGACAGGATCCAAAGGTCCCCTTTCCTAGCTAAGACAAGCCAGCAATGCCTAAAACCTTGTTGTTGTTCAGTCATGTCTGACTCTTCATGACCCATTTGGGGTTTTCTTGGCAGATATACTGGAGTGGTTTGCCATTTCCTTCTCCAACTCATTTTACACATGAGGAAACTGAGGCAAACAGGGCTAAGTGACTTGCCTAAGGTCACACAGTTAGTAACTGTGTGAAGTCAGATTTGAACTGAGGAGGTTGAGTCTTCCTGACTCCAGGCCTGGCACTCTATCCACTGCACCACCTAGCTTCCTGTGTGTCTAAGAACTAGTCTATCCTAAAATAACTTCTCTTCTTCCTGTATAGAAGAGAAATAACTAGGGTGGAGTGGCCAGGGCTTTGCCAGAGTGCCAAAATTTAGAAGATTTACACTCCTTCAGCATCATGGACACAACTGAGCATAGCACCAAGCTAGTAAGAATAGTTAAAAAAGGAAATATTACCAGATGGCAACCTTCTTCCTTCCAGTACTTCTAGTTGTGTCTATCTGAGATCTTCCTTAAGTTGGCTCCATGCTGATCCCTTTTTTGACTGTCATTGAGGATAGTCTTTCCAAATACCTCAGCATTGGCCTCAAGGTATCTCATAGTCTCTGTCCAAGAGGAGTGTGTCTTGGGGTCTGTCTTGCCTCTATGGGGGCAGGGTCTTGGGGTCTTTCCCTTTCCTCAGATAAATTTGTCTTAAAAGAGTGATTAAGAATGTAATGGAATACAACTATGCTATAAGAAATTATGAACAGGCGAACTTCAGAGAAACATGGGAAGACTTATATGAACTGATGCTGAGTGAAGGGAGCAGAACCAAGAGAACATTGTATATGATAATAGTCACAGTGTTCAAGGGCTAATTTTGATAGACTTAGTCCTTCTCAGCAATGCAAGGACCTAAAACAATTCCAAAGGACACACTATAGAAAATACCAGTCACATACAGAGAAAGAACTATGAAGTTGGAATATAGAATGAAGCAGACTATTTTATTTTGGTTTTCTTTCTTTCTCATATTTCTTCCCATTCATTATAATTCTTCTATGCAACATGACTAGTGAAAGTGAAAATGTATTTAATAGGAATGTATGTGTAGAGCCCCTATCAGATTGCAAGCCATCTTGGGGAGGGGGAGAAAACTCAATACTTATGGAAGTGAATGTTGAAAACTAAAAATAAATAATTTAATTTTAGAAAATATTGATTAAGAGGTATATTTTGTGAAGCTAAAATTTTACACCTCTGATGTGAAGAGATGTGTGGAAGCAATATTGTAGACTTTGGACTGGGAAATGCTCTTACCTAGCTCTCTGTTCCTCTCCCATGTATCCCTGTACCTGAGTCCTGGGATACTCTCTCTTCTCTTTACAACCCCAGAATTAGCACTCCCATCCTGAGGACTTCATCTTGCTTATTGGAGACTTCCTGCTATTTTCTGGATATCAGTCCAGTTTCCACTGTGATGTTAGGGATAGTATAATGTTCTGGATCCCCTAACATAAAAAGAAGGTACAATCTCTGGATATGGTCAGGATAGCCACCCTCAGGTGAGGGAGGACAATCCATCTGCTTTAATTTGTCCCATTCCCAACCCCTTCCCTACCTTACACACTTCTCAGCAGCCTGGAGTCAACCCAGTGGCAGTGACCTCAGAGGAATGGGTGAGGGCAAGGTGAATGATAGACTGGGACAAGGGTTTCCTCTCTATCCCCCTTCCCCTCGACCTTATTTCAGCTCCTCCTGACTTGGTCTGGCTTCCTTATAGTACTTCAAGGCTTGGAGGAAAAATAGGTCGGTGGGGGGGAGGGGAAATCATCTCTCATTCGACCATCCTTTCCTCACTTCCCCTAATCCCCTGGCCTCACCACCCCATCTTCCTGAGGATAGACTGCCAGGGCTTTCCCTCTTCCCCAGAGAAAGTCAACTCAGGGTACCCCTGGGCAGCTCCCAGAACCACCTGAGCTAGAGGACTGCCTAGAGGCCTGAAAAGGGGATCATGATGTAAGGATGAGACTGAACTCAGAGAGAAGGGAAACTGAAACGATCATTCAGGTTAAGGGTCCTAGGAGCCTGGGATTCTTTTACTGCATTCTTCTGATTTCTTTATTTCTGTTCATTAGCTTATATGCTTACAATTCCCAGAACTCTCTGCCTCCTCCCACTGTTTCCAGGTCCACCAGGTTGCTTACTTTTACACACATACACCCTGCATTTCCATTCCTCTGAACTCATAGTCAAAAGGTAGCACAATATGGTGGACAGTGTACCAGAAGACCTGGGTGTAAATTCTGGTGCATCTATTTAATGTCTATTTGAGTTTAGGGACATCACTCTTAACCTCTCTAGACTTTGGTTTCCTAATCTGTAAAGGGAAAGGTAACCTAGATGATATCTAAGGTTCCTTCTGACTCTAAAATCCCATGATTTCATGTTCTCTACACCTGAATTTCCCTCTCTCCCAATTTTTCCCTGTCAAAAAACCTACCCATCCTTCAAAGTCTAGTTCAAACTCAGCTTCTTCCACGAAGTTCCCTTGATTCTTTTTCCGCCTCCTGTGCCAAGTCTGGAAATTTTCTCTTCCTCATCAAATTTCCTGTAGCACTTTTCCCTTCTCTCTTGCTATATTCTGCCTTGTGTTCTCATTATCTGTGTACATTTCTTATCTCCCCCCATTTATTCATCTTTGTATCTCTCATTCTGTCTAGCATAGGGCCTGTCCCTAGTAGATACCCATTCAACAAATTAATGTTGAATGGGGTGTTATTAAGGGTCGGAAGGCCCTGGAGAGGTCCTCTCTGGATTCACTTTAATTTCACTTTTATTTATTTAATAAAATAGACTAATTGATATGCCCAAGGAACAGGAGAACGGACCAATTAACTTCGCAGTGTACCCTGTTAACTTGGGGTTGTTTTTACAGGTTCTATTGTGTGAGACAAATAGATACACCAGCACTTCTTGGGTTCAGAGAAGACGAATCCTCTGGGTTTGGACACATTTTTTTTCAGGCTCCCTGGGCTCCACCTATATCACTGGTTTCTAACAATCCTCCTTCAGGGATTCCCCAGACCATATTCCTTTCCTGCTGAGATGTTCCTGGCATTTATCTAAATTGAATCTCTGCCTATAGATTTTTGCTCAGTTCTCTAAACTCTGGGGATATTTAGCCTGGAGAAGAGAAGACTTAGGTGGGGAATGTGATAGCTGTCTTCAAATATTTGAAGGGCTGTCCTCTGAAAAGGGGATTAAACTTGTTCCATTTGGCTCCAGAGGGCAGAACTAGAAGCAGTAGGTGGAAGTAGCAATGAGATAGATTTCATCTTGATATAAAGAAAAACTGCTAACAGTTCATAGGATCATAGATTTAGACTTGGAAGGGACCTGAGAGGACAATAAATCCAATCCCCTCATTTCGCACATGAGAAAACTAAGACAGAGGTAAAGTGAGTTGTCCAGGGTCATACAGTAACAGAGCTGTGATCTGAAGCCAGGTTTCTCTTACCGAAGCTCTGATGCCCAAACCACTATACCATATTACCTCTCAGAGCTGTCAAAAAATTGGAACTGGTTGTCTCAAAAGGTGCTGAATTTTCCATCAATATAGGTATTCAAATGGAGAGTATATAGACACTTGGTTGTGTAATAGATGGAATTAATGATTCTGCTGATGGTTAGACCAGGTGACCACCGATGCCCCTTCTGTTACTCTAAGATTCTCTATAGATTATTTTATAGTTTTTCTTTTCTCTCCTTTGATTTTTCCTGGCTTAAAACATTTCTGAATTTGATCAGTATGTTATTGCCCTTTCCCCACTAGTATTTACAAAGGTCTTTCACAAGACTTTGAAAACTTCCTATGACTGGGATTGAGCTTTTTCCCAGTTTACTCAGAGGTAATCTGGGCCTATTCTTGGTTTTTTGTTTGTTTGTTTTTGTTTTTTGCTTTTTGGAGGGCAATTGGGGTTAAGTGACTTGCCCAAGGTCACATGGCTAGTTTTTGTGTTAAGTGTCCTGAGAACTCAGGTCCTCCTAACTCCAGGGCCGGTGCTCTATTCTCTGCACCACCTTAGCCACCCCTCTGGGCCTGTTCTTTGCTGAAGTGTTGGTAGAGGACAGAAAAGCAGATCTCTTGAGGAAGGAGGAAGAAAGTTCTGGATCTTTCACCTTATGGAACATGGAATTGGAAATATAGTCTGAGTCTCAGATACCATTGAGTAAGGATTCCAGGAACTTCTCCTTCTTATTCCCTCAGGGAGCAAATGATGCCCCAATGACCTGGTCCCCAATATATACCAAGATACTCTGGCCCAGGGCCTTGTGAGGAGGAGCTGAGAACAATCCCCAGCCTTCTGCTCTCTGAATCCTAGTTCTTTCTATTTCCTTTGTGTGGGGTGGTTTAATAGAAAGAATTTGTTGCTGTTGCTGAGTCATTCTGCTGTATCTAACTCTTTGTGACCCAATGAACACCAGGTCCTTCTATCCTCCACTATCTCCTAAGTCTCTCCAAGCTATTCATATTCACTGTTTCCATAACACTATCTATCCATCTCATCCTCCACTGTCCCCTTCTCCTTTTGCCTCCAATTTTTCTCAACATCAGGGTCTTTTGCAAGGAGTCCTGTCTTCACATTTTGTGGCAAAAGTTTTTAAGTTTTGGCTTC
The DNA here is from genome assembly GCF_028583685.1 of Petaurus breviceps papuanus. Classification (NCBI taxonomy): domain Eukaryota; kingdom Metazoa; phylum Chordata; class Mammalia; order Diprotodontia; family Petauridae; genus Petaurus; species Petaurus breviceps. The sequence continues at coordinate 24,884,605 of NW_027187360.1, read as the reverse complement.
TGTTTTTGTCCTTCCAATGAATAGCGTGAATTATTCATTTTCTTTAAGTATTGATTATTTGATCTTCTTGCTATCCAAAGTCTCAAAAGTTTCCTTTGGCACCACAATTCAAAAGTGTTGATTCTGTGCCATTCAGCTTTCCCATGTCCAATTCTCACAGTCATACATTATTACTGGAAAACCATAGCTTTGGCTCTATGGACCTTTGTTGGCTAGGTGGTATCCTTCCAAGGAGCAAGAGTCTTTTAATTTCATAGCTGCAGTCACTGTCTGCAGTGATCTTTGAGTCTAAGAATATAAAATCTGACACTGCTTCCATTTCTTTTTCCTCTATTTGCCAGGAAGTGATGGGACCAGTTGCCATGATCTTAGATTTTTTTAATGTTAAATTTCAAGCTAGCTTTTATATTCTTGTCTTTCACCATCATCAAGAGGTTTCTTAATTTTTCTTCACTTTCTACCTTCAGAGTGCATATCTGAGATTGCTGATAAATCTCCCAGTAACTTTAATTCCAACTTTTGATTCATCCAGCCTTTTCACATGATGTACTCTGCATATATGTTAAGTAAATAAATAAGGTGACAATATACAGAATATAGGATAAGGAAACAGGCAATGACCCTATCTATATCTTGGACAAACCTCTCAATCCATCAGTAAATCAACTGATTTACAGGTATTTAATGAACACCTTCCATGATTCTGGTTTGTCGACTGTAAGGAAAAATGTTCAATCAGTCAATCAAAAAGCATTTATTAAGCATCTATTATGTACCAAGCACTGTGCTAAGTGTTGGAACTACAATTTTTAAAAATCAAGAGATGGCTTCTTTGGGGTGGCTAGGTGGCACAGTGAATAGAGCACCAGCCCTGGAGTCAGGAGGTCCTGAGTTCAAATCCATCCTCAGACACTTAACACAAAAACTAGTCATGTGACCTTGGGCAAGTCACAACCCCAATTGCCCTCCAAAAAAAAAAAAACCAAACAAATAAAGAGATGGCTTCTCAAGGGACTTGTATTCTGTGGGGGAGAGGACATACAATATGTCCATAGATAATAAATACAGGGTATTTAGACATATAATATATACATACATGTGTATATGTATACATATATGTGTGACCATGTGTGTACATATGCATATATGGGTATATATGCATGTATGCCATACTTACTCCTCTGTAAACATTATATGTGTATATAAATATATATTATGTGATACACATTTGTTATATAAACATATAAAGTATTTGTATATTATCTACCTATATAATGTGTATATATATATATATATATATATCACAAATATATACACACCCCCTCTGTGGCTACTCTCACCAACTGGGAACTCAAATACACAGCTTGGGGTCCCTAGAGGGACAGTCACTACTACCTTCTTCAGGGCTATATAGGTACCCAGAGGGCCTAGGTTTCTAGCAGAATCATTCAGGATCTTCTGCCACTGCGATTCTCATTGATAATCAGCCAGTAGCCTCAATTACCTTTTAGTAAAAGGGGTTTACTGAGCAGGTATAGTAAGAGCCCCAAACTGGGAGTACACTCTCTTTTTGTATACACAAAGTCCCTACAGAGACTGGGATCAGCCTTCTATTAAAATAGTGACAAAGTACACCCACACATGCAAAATAACTATAGCCAAAGGGTAAACTAACGACTCCTAGTGACTAGAAATACTTTTTTTTTTTCCTTTCCCTCATTTGTGGAGCCCTCATGAAGTTCACTGAGGAATGAGGCATCAGTGATAGTTGAGATGCTACACTGGGCTGTCTTCTCTCAGGGCATGATATGATGCTGAACAGGTCAATCTGTTGCCACCCTGAAATCTCTCCAGATCTTGAAATACTCACAAATTGGCTTCCTGGGAATGTCCATTTCAAAGCTTCTTTCTGTTCAATCACCTCCCAACTCCTGTGACTACTGCTGCCATCTCCAGTATTCTCTGTTACCAACTTCAGTCACTGGTGGGACCTCTGAAACCACAGGGATTCACTAAAGCTTATTTTGCAAGATGACAGGGTCAGATCTGTCCTTTAGGATTATCAGTTCTGTAGTTTGGGAAGGATGGATTCAAGAAGAGATTCAGAGAGACCAATTAAGGAATTCTTGCAATTGTCTAGACAAGGGCAGATGAAGGCCTGAATTAGGGTTAGGGTTAAGGTGATTGAAGTGTGAGTGGAGAGTAGGGGGTGAATGTGATTGATGTTGAAAAGGTAGAATCAATGATATTTGACAACTGATTGGATAAGAAGGTTGAGTGGCAGGGATGAGCCAAGAATTAATCCTAAATTACGAACCTGAATAACTGGAAAAAGAGTGCTATCCTCAATGGGGATGGCGAAGTTAGGTGGAAGGGTGGGTTTAAGGGGGGGTTCATGAGTTCTACAGAGTGGTCCAAAAGTCTTAGTGCAGTTTTAAACTTTAGTAGCTATTTAATAGCTATTACATTAAATATAAATAATATTAAAATATACATGAATATATATTTTTAAAATTTAAATTAATTTATTTACTTTTAGTTTACAACATTGAGTTCCACAGTCCCTTGAGTTTCAAATTTTCTCCACCTCTCTCTCCTCCCACCTTCCCCTCCATGGCAGCATGCAATCAAATATAGGTTCTACAAATACCTTCACATTGAACATTAGTCAAGTTGTAAAGAAGGATTATAACCAATGGAGTGAACAATGAGAAATAAGGGACAAAACAAAACAAAACACAAAAGAGGGAGAGCAAGTAGTTTGCTTCAATCTGCATTCAGAATCTGTAGTTTTTTCTCTGGATGTGGATATCCCTTTCCATCATGAGTCTTTTGGTGTTATCTTATAACTTTGCATTGCTGAGAGGAGTCCAGTCTATCAAAGTTAGTCATCACACATATGATATGTCTGTAATTATGTACAAAGTTCTCCTGGTTCTGCTTTCCTCACTCAACATGATTATATATTAGTTATTTAAGCTATTAAAGATTAAAATTGCACTAAGAGTTTTGGAACATACCATATTTTGGACAATTTGAGATACCTGTGGGATATTCAGGTCGAAATGTCCAGCAGGTAATTGGAAATGATGTATTGGAATTTAGGAGAGAGATAGCATATATAGATCTTGAGTCATCAGCATCATAATCATAAAAGAGATCATAATTGAATTAATGGGAGCTTCTGAGATCACCAAGTCAAGTCAATCAAGGCAACAAGTTTTTATTAAGCACTTATTAAGGTGGACAAGTCCAGAGAGTCAGAAGCAGAGTTGAGAGAGGAGCAAAAGATGATTGTCTTGGGTACTTCCTCAGAATGGAGGTTCCAGGAGCAACTACCAGTGGGAGAAGGAGCCACAAGGGTGGAGGGATATTCCAAGGTGAGGAGGCCAAAGGTCTTGAGGGAACTTCCAGGATGAGGGAAAACAGAGTGAGAAGGGGGCCTAGAACAACATCTTGAGTACACCTATGCATAGGAGGTGGGACATGGATGATGATATTGCAAAGGAGACTGAGAAGGGTCAGCCATATAGATAGGAAGAGAACTAAAAGAGAGAATTTTTATGAAAACCCAGGGAGGAAAGAGGTCAACAGTGTCAGTTATAGAAGATAGATTAAAAAAAAAAAAGGTCTGAGAAAAGACCATTGGATTGAGCCATAAAGAGATCATTGGTGACCTTGAAGAGAACGGTTTCAGTTGAATGGTAGGACTGAAAGCCAGATTGCAAGAAACTAAAAGAAGAGAGGTGAGAAAGTAAAGACAACAAATGAAGACAGTTTTTTTTTCCTAGAAGTTTGATGGTGAAAGGGAAGAGAAATACAGGACAACAGCTTGATGAGATGGTATGGTCAAACAAAAGTTTTTTTTTTTAAGATGAGGGAGATAGAGGAATGTTCATAGGAAGGAGCTAGGAGATAAGGGGAGAGGTGGAACATGAGGGAAAGAAGTGATAATAGAAAGGGCAAGCTCGTGGAAGAGATGGGGAATATTGGATCAGTGGTACAAGTAGAGGAGTTGGTATTGATAAAGAGGGTACCCTTATCCTCTGAGAGTGGACCAAATGACAGAATGGGCTGTGATGCTAATATGATTTCAGATATGGAACTGGGGAAGAGAGAGAATTTGAAATGAAAGACTTCAACTTTTTCCAGTGAATTATGAGATGAAGATGCTAAGACAGAGGGGGAAGTATAGTATAAGTAGCTTGAGGAGAAAAAATAAATTGAATAGCTACCATGATGGGTACAGAGCAGGTTTCCATTGTGATAGAGACTCATGAATTAAGTCCTCAAGCACACATTCTAACTGAGGAAGCAATAACTTCCTACAGATGATGAGCAACAGAGGTATTGTATAGAAACCCAGAGGGGAGTTCAAGGGAGGAAGAGGGCAGAGATCACTGTGGACTGGACTGGGCAGGAATTCAAAGAGGAAGTATGACTTGACCTTCAATTTCTTCATTTGCAAAATGAGGAATAATACCCTGTCTCTCTCAGAGGTTTATGACAAGAACCAAGTGAAGCAGTGGATATGAAAGCCCTCTGGAATATTAAGAACATTGTGGAATATCCCTCCACCCTTGTGGTTCCTCCCACTGGTGAGTTGCTCCTGGAACCTCCATTCTGAGGAAGTACCAAAGACTTTTGCTCCTCTCTCAACTCTACTTCTGACTCTCTGGACTTGTCCACCTTTGATTGACTTGACTTGGTGATCTCAGAAGCTCCCATTAATTCAATTATGATCTCCATGTTGATGACTCAAGATCTTTATATGCTATCTCTCTCCTAAATTCCAATATATTATTTCCAATTTTTGGAATTGGTTTTATTAAAATTGAAGGCCAGAATATGGAGAACAAGCAGCAACCTACATTCCCCTACATTCTCTTCCAAACGACTTTAAAATAACACCTCAAATCAAATTTTGGAGAGGCAGAGTCAACAAAATGTCTGGGTGAGACACTTTTCTAGCCTAAGACAATTTAGGATTGAGGGGAAATCACAGACCTACTAGGTTGCTGCTTACTCTCCATCTTCTGGCCTTCAATTTTAATAAAACCCTATATGTTCAGGGAGGCTAGGTGACGCAGTGGTTAGAGCACCGGACCTGGACCCAGGAGGACCTGAGTTTGGATCCAGCCTCAGATACTTAACACACACACACAAAAACTAACCATGTGAC
>NW_027187360.1:24658392-24879413 GCF_028583685.1 Petaurus breviceps papuanus | reverse complement strand
TCCTTTTCAGAGGGCAGTTGGGATTAAGTGACTTGCCCAAAGTCACACAACTAGTGAGTGTCTGAGGCTGGATTTGAACTCAGATCCTCCTGACTCCAGGGCTAGTGCTCTATTCACTGTGCCCCCTAGCCACCCCTCACAATGTTCTTAATATTCCAGAGGGCTTTCATATCCACTGCCTTACTTGGTTCTTATAACCTTCTGAGCTACTATGGTGGCATGGAAGACCAAGACACAAACTCAGAAAAAGAAAACAAAAGTCAAAGAAAAATGCCAATTGGACTTATACCCAACAAAAATTCCCAGAAGAGTTAAAGAAACAGCTAAGAATGCTAGAAGAAAAATTGGGGGGGAGGGGGAATGACAGTGATACAAGAAAATTTGAAAAGAATTAACAGCTTGGTAAAAGAGACATAAAAAATATTGGAGAAAATAACACTTTAGAAAATAGAATCAGTCTGATGGTAAAAGAAGCACAAAAATTCACTGAAGAAAAGAACTCTTTACAACTTGAATTGGCCAAATGGAAAAAGATAAAAAAGTTTGCTGAAAAAAATAATTCCTTAAAAAATCAGAACTGGGCTAATGGAAGCTAATCAGACAGCAAGAAACAGTAAAAACAAAGTCAAAAGAATAAAAAAATAGAAGAAAATTAAATATCTCATCAGAAAAACAACTGATCCGGAAAATAGATGAGGAGAGGTAATTTAAGAATTATTGGACTACCTGAAAGCCATGATCAAAAAGAAACTAGGAATCATATTTCAAGAAATTATGAAGGAAAGCTGTTCCAATATCTTAAATTCAGAGGATAAAATAGAATTAGAAATAATCCACTGATCACCTCCTGAAAAATATTCTCATATGAACACTCCCAGAACCAAATTCCATAGCTCCCAGGCCAAGGAGAAAATATTACAAGCAGCCAGAAAGAAACAATTCAAGTTTCATGAATTGCACAAATAATTCCTTCCAAGGAACAATTATAAAATTTCTCCAGAGTTTCTTTAACTTGGAAAGTTTTTATCTTTAAGTAAATAATGTTGTTCCTGGAACAATGCTATTTATTTTGGTAATTAATTTTACTAAATGTTTTTAGATGAACTTCCTTTTCTCCCTTCTTCATTATCATGTTTCGTGCTACCCTCCTCTGTCCCAATCTCTGATGAAGAGGTGGCCAACCTTCACCTTGCCAAGACTAAGGCATAATAATATTAATAGTAATAATAGCTAACATTTATATAGTACTTACTATGTATGCTAAGAGCTCTACAATTATAATCTTAATTGATCCCCAAAACAATACTGGGAGATAGGTGTTGTTACTATCGCTATTTTATAGGTAAAGAAACTGAAGCAAAGAGGGTTAAGTGATTTGACCAGGGTCACATAGCTAGTGTTTTAAGTGGGATTTAAACTTAGGTCTTCATGACTCAAGAACTCCATCCACTTCACCATCTCAATGCCCCTACTTGCATTCTTGATCCCATTTCCTCCCTCTCTTCTATGATCTTGCCCCATCTGAGTATTACCTTCCTCTCATCCTCAGTCTTTCCTTATCATTGGCTTCATGACACCTACAAACATGTCCCCTCATTCTTAAAATACCTTTTACTTAATTCTGCCATTCCCTCAAGCTATTGTCCTATTATTTTTTTCTCCCCTTTTGCTGCCAAACTTCTAGAATGTGAATAGTTGCACTTATTTCCCCCGTTTCCCCACAAAAATGATAGACCTTGCTCTAAAGTTTACATTCTTGTAGAGGGAGACAGCACATAGAGGAGGGTTCAACTGTAGGGCAGATGACAATGCCTTATGGTACTATCCCATTACTAGACTGAAACTCTTTTCTCTAAGGTTACTAATGAATATCTCAACTTCTTTAATTTCCTTTCACTGTCCAACTGCCACCCCCTCCCCACCTCCAAAGCCTATCTGGACAAGTGGGGGATTTGGGCTGTGAGAGTGAGAGGAAGTAATCTGAAACAGTGGCAGTAGAGAATGGTGGTCAAGGTCAGAGTGAAAGTGGCATGGAGATGTGGTGGTGGCATGGCTCGCTACTGGGGCTGGCTACTGATTCCATTTACTTTTTCCATCTACTTTTCTATCTATTAACTGTGGCTGCATGAGGTCAGAGGTCCCTAACAGTGACCAGACAGCCAAGGCAGGAGAAACATCAACTCTTTTGAGTTCCAATTTTGACCATGTTCCATACTCTAATGTCATGAATCAAGACTGTAATTCCAGAGTTTCTGTGTCTATGGATGATGACCTAAGGGAAGTATGAACTGAATATCCTGTGGTAACCATTTTTCAGTTCCCTTGCTTCAGGAATGACTCAAATTGTACATTATCTACAACTCCTTGGGTCCACATTGATCCTATGTCTGGGAGACTTGGGGGATATTTGAACAGTGATGAGACTACAGAGACTGCAGCCTCTCCCTAGATGTTTATTGTTTATTATTATTCATTGTCTCCTTGTTATTAAGCACTGTTATTTATTTATCAATTCTATGCTAAGTAAAATTGCTGCAGTCAGCATCCCAGCATGTGTGTCTGCTTCCTTGGGGAACCAATTCCATTATGGCAAGGTAATATGACTAGTGCTCATGGAAATCTAAAGTGGGTGGGTTAGATGGTAAGCAAGGTCTCTAAGATAATCTCTAATGGATATATCCCTAAATCTTCACAACCCTAGACAAGGGCTGCTATCCTGTGGTAAGAGGTAGAACTGGGGGATAAAAGATCTCACTGTTTGGTAACCAAAGAACAAGGTTCCAATTTAGTATTTCAACCCCAGTGAATAGTTATCTCTGCCAACTGGTGATTAAACTCTTAAATCTAATGGCACTTTCTCATTCTTTATTCTACTTGACCTATCTGTAGCATTTTACATTTCCTTCTTCTGGAGCTTTCCTCCCTTGGCTTTACTAATATTTATCTTTTTGTTTCTTCTCCTACCTGTTGACCATCCTTCTTAGTCTCCTTGGGTGGATCATTACTCTTTTCCAACCATTATGAGCATTCCCAAGGCTGTGTCCTGGAGTTTTTTCTATTTCTCTTTCTATATTCTCTGTCCTGGAGTCTTTTTCCCTTCTCTTTCTTTATTTCTATAGATTACCCCATCATCTTCTGTGGATTCAATTATCTGCTCAATGAAGATGAATGTAAAATCTACGTATCTAGTCCTAATCTCTTTCTTGAACCCCATTCTGGATCAACATTGTCACCTGGTTACCTTCACCTGGAAATCTGGTAGGTAACTCAAATCTAGCATGTCCAAATAGAAGGCAGGGTCTTTTCCTCCTTAAAAAAAATGTCCTTCCTTGTAATTTTTCTGTTCCATTGAAGGTCTCACCACCCTTCAAGTCTCCCAGGCTTTTAGTCTTATAGTCATTCTTGACTTGCCCTCTCCCTCACCACCTCCTTCACCTCCAATCAGTTGCCACATCTTGAAGATCTATAACATTTCTCAACTCTTTCTCCTACATAGCCTCTACCCTAGATCAGAGTCTCATTGCCTTTTGTCTGGACTATAGCCTCTTGATTAATTTCTCTGCCTGAAGTCTCTTTCCCCATCCAATCTATCTTCCACAAAGCTGCCAAACTGTTATTTTTAATCCACAGATCTAATTATGCCCTTCCTCTACTCAAAATTTCACAGTGGCTCTCAGGGATTGAAGACAAGGTCCTCAGCTGGGCATTTAAAATCTTCACAATCTGGCTGCTGCCTACCTTGCCAGGCAGGTTCATTCCCATTCACTGCCCTTTGCACACCGTCCTTTCTAGTCAGACCAACCTGCTAGCTCTCCTCTGAAGAGGACATTCCATGTCTAGCCTTTGCACAGGTAGTCAATCCCTCTTGCCTGGAAATCAACCTTCTGCCCCTTCTGCCTCTCAAAGTCCCTAGTTTCTGTCAAAGCACACTGAAGCAGGGCCAGCAAAGAAGAAACCTTTCCTGGTTCTCCATGCCCTCCCCACATTGTTAGTGCTCTCCCTTTTAAAATTATTTTGCATTACTTCCTATATGCTTTCTGCTTATTTAATTGTACTCATGTTGTATTCCCCCCAAACATGAAAGCTCCCTATGGTTAGGGAGATTTGTTATCGTCTCTGTATCCTTGGCACCTATCACAGTACCTGGCACCATAGGAGGTGCTCAGTAAATGCTTGTGGAATTGGAAGTATCTGTTCTCAATGTAGTATTGCTGGATAAATTGTAAGTGGATCTGTGGATCCTGTCAGGTTTTTTAAAACTTAGGCAAGTAACAAAATGGTCCACTGTCAGCTATTTGAAGGACTCTCGACCCCCAGTGGCTGAGGCCAAGATGTCTCCAGGGAAAGGCAAGACCAGAATCCCTGTTCTGAGATGTCCTGATGGCCTTGGAGATATGAACCTTTTCTCCTGACCAAGTTCCACTTAAGTTGGGTGCTTAGACCATGGGGCTCTCTGTGTATGGGACTGGAGAGAATCTGTTAATGCATCTCTGAGGCAACAAAACAACTATGACCCTTACTTTCCTTCTGTCGTGCTCCCTTTTCTTGGTTTAATGCTCAGTAAAGAGAATGGGAGCTCATGGAGGGGCAGCTGGTCGAGAAGAACAGAGTTATCTGAGAAAAGCCCTTGAATCCCCTGATTTCCTGGAAGTCCCCAGGGGCTGCCTTATATAGGCAGCTCTGTAAGGATACTTGTTTGATCCATCAGTCAATAAAGAAGTCTTTGTGGAGCCCCTGGGCGCCAGGCCCTGTATATGTGGAGCACTACATGAGAAACAGAAGGGTGAGACAGATTCCTTGCCCTGGGTAGCTCATAGTCTGACTGGAAAGATACTCTCCTAGCTCATGGATAGCTATTCGCTTCCCTGGCCCCAACTCCAATCTCAGCTGACAAGTTACTGTCCTCTGCCAAAGACAAGCTGTCCTCATCCACCTCCCTCCCTCAGTGACCACATGCTTCACTTCAAGGCGATCCACAAGGCCCTCTTTAAGCACATTCTCTTTAAATTGCTTGGATTCTGAGTCCCAAGTCACAGTGAGGACAGACTGTACTATGGACCACCCATTTGGCCTGTGTGAGCCTGGATATCCTCTTCCACTGGTCAACAGACTGATTATAATAAAATTCCAGGGGGTGGCAGTTCAGATAGGGTCCCAGAAGAATCAGGGCAGAGCACAGAAACAGGAGACAAGGGTAAGTCTTTTTTAAAGGGTATGCATGGGGAGGGGGAGGGGGTGCGGGTCAGAGGTGGGGGGGATTCCCTTAGATTTTGCCTTACAAATGTTTATATCCTGAACCCTGTTTCCTATGTGTGAGGCTACCATCTTTGGGCAGGGTTATGTGTCTATAGGCCATGAGTAATACCCAGCTCACTGGTTGAGTGAGGTTTTAGGGGGAGATTTTTTATCAGGTCAGGCCCTATTACAACAAACCTCTGGAGATCAGAGAAGACCTACAATTTATCCAGATATGCTTTGAGGAGTTTTGCTCCCTGGGTCGAGGCTAAGAATCTTTGAGTTGCATAGGTTGCATAGGCCACAGAAACTTTGGGGAATGGTGTGGGGTCCATCCCCAGTCTAGATTTATGAGCCCCATATTCAAACTATCTCTTTCCCCTTCTTCTTTTCTCTATCACATGTTCCTTGCCACTGTACCCCCATGGGTAGGAATACTGACTAGAAATACTTCACTGAAAACCAAAGAATCCCTGAAGTTGATCCTTCTTAGCTGAGGCCTGGGAAGGGCATGAAGGATTGGAATCAGCAGTCTGAGGTATCTCCCCACCCAGACCTGAGCCAAGAACCCCTCAGGAAGGGAGTCTAGGACTATGGTCACATTCCAAATGGGCCAAGGCCCCTGTCTGCCCCCCTTTTCAGGGCTCCCAGGCATAGACTCATCCATCTAGGGTTTCACTTGGACAGATTTCAGGGCAGCCAGGGCCGGGCTGGGACTTCTGTGAACAAAGGCCTTGGAAGAGAAGGGAGAGGGACAGTGAGGGACAGAAGAGGAGAGGAAAGGGAAGGGAGTGGAAGGGGAGAGAAGGGAAAAAGGGACAGGAAGGGCCTTGAGAAGGTCAGGTCACCACTGGAACAAGGCTGCAAGGTTTGAGGCAGCTCCCCTGCCTATAAGAACCCTTCCCAAACCCCTCTGAACTCAAGTGCTTTCTCTCTATTGATTACTTCCTATTTATCCTGTATATGGTTTGTTAGTTTAGTTGTCTGCACGTGGCCTCTCCTATTAGATTGTAAGCTCCCAGAGGGCAAGCGAGGACAGTCTTTTGTCTTTCTTTGCATCCCCAACACTTAGCACAATGCCTGGCATATAGTAGGCACTTAACAAATGTTGATTGACTGACTAACTGCCTGGGCTCCTACCCTGATCTATTCCACCCCATTCCCCCATACCCAAAGGACTCACTTCTGGATTCCTGGGTCCCACCTCCTTTCCTCTGGGGATCAAATCTGAGAACAGGGGAGAACCTTAGAAACCCACCTTTAGTTCAACACTTCTCCCATCTTTTTTCAGAGGAGGAAACTGAGGTCCAGAGAGGGGAAGTGATTTTTTCAAGGTCACACAGTCAGTTTGTGACAGATATGGGACTCAAATTTCATCTTCTGGAGTCCTAGTTCAATATTCTTTCAACTCTGCCATTGTTTTAGGGGAGTGGAGGGGTGTGTGTAGAAAATGGATAGAGGTGTTTGATAACACTCTGAGCTTCTGACCTTCTGGGTGTCATGGGGATATGAGGAGGAAGACCAGAGGATGGTCAGTGCAGAAGGTCATGGGGTCTGACAGGCCATATTTACCTAGAGAGAAGTTTCTTGGAGCCTTCAGGAATCCAGCTGGGGGAAAGAGAGAGGGAGCAGCAAAGGCCTGAGCCCCTTCTTCAGGGGAGGAGCCATCCTCAGGGGATCTGAGCCCTTCATGGCCAGACTAGACATTGTCTGTGGCTTTTGTGGTACGGTAAACTAGAGGGAAGTCCTGACTTCTGGGCACTGCTTCTCCAAGGCCCTGAATCCCTTCCCACAGCCAAAGGAGCTGTGGAAAAATGGAAAGCAGCTGGGGATGACCTTTAAAATCAGAAAGAAAAAAAGAAACCTTTAGGGGTGTTGTCCCCAGCCTAAAGGGACAGACATCCCAGCTGAGTCTGAGCCCCCAAGGAGAGAAGAAACCTGGACCAGCAGGCAGAAAGATAGGACAACTCCCTCTCGTTTTCTTGCCCTTCCCCTTCCCTTCCCACTCCTGCCCCTCCCCCTCAACTGGGCCCCGCTCCGCCTTCTCCAGTGGGGAGGGCTGCCCTAAGTTAAAAATAACGCTGGGGCCTCTTTGGAAACAGAAAGGGCTGAGGCCCCAGTAGAGCAGGGCTGGGGTGAAGGCAGACCTCCCTTCCCCCCACCCACCATTCCCCACCTCCAGCCTCCACTAAATGGGGTCAGTGGAATAGAGGGAGGAGGAAGAGGGAGCTCAGGGAGGAGGCAGTTAGAGCAGAGGAGATGCCGGCACTTGTGGGTGAGGAGAGCACCCGAGGGAGGGGCTGAGTGGCCTCCAGCTACAGTACTTAGGTGGGTGTGGCAGACCTATAATGGATCTAGCAGGATGGGTCTGCACTGACTAGGAAGGAACTCGGTCACTCCCCAACTGATCCAACCTCCCTCAAGCCTGGGAGGCAAGCTTCTCTTGTGCCACAGCTCCCCAGCCACGCTGGACTCAGGTCTAACAAGGACTCCATCTTCACCTTCACCTTACTTCACAGACACACACACACCCTTGGGCATATAGTGCAGGGCCTCCCTAGTTTTCTCAGGTATGTATCTGAAGGAAGAATCATCCTTTATATATATATGTGTGTGTGTAGGTATATACATACATACATATATATATATAAGTATGTGTGTATACCACTTTTAACATTTTTCAAAAGCTCTTCACAGAATCCGAGTGTGAGAAAGGACCTCAGAAGTCATCCAGGCCAACCTGTTCTTGAATAGGAATTTCTCCAATGAGTGGGCATCTGATCCGAACTTGAAGAGCATCAGTTGAGAACTTACTGCCTCCCTAATCAGCTCACTCCATTTTTGGACAACTCCATAAGGAAATTTTGCCTTACATCAAGCTGAATTGGCCTTTGAACAGCCCTCGGGGGCCATGCAGAACAAGTTCAATCTCTTCCACATTTCAGCCCTTCCAACAGTTGACTATAGCTAACATGTCCACCCACCACCCACCCCCACCCCCACAATCTTCTCCAGGTTAAGTAGTCTCATTTCTTTCATATGATCTCCTTATGTAGCATGGTCTCAAAGTCCTTTGCCATTCTGATTTACCCTCCTTTGGATATGTTTCAGCTTGATAATGTCCTTTCTAAAAAATGTAGTACTCAGAACTGGGTGGAATTGCAGGGAGGGGAATGGATAAAACACTCCATTTGTGGTCTGACCAGGGCATGGTACAATAGTACTGGTACCTCCCTCATTCTGGACACTACACCTCTCAATGCAACCTAAGAGAGCAGTAGGTTTTTGTCTGCCTTGTCACACTTGGATTTAAATTGAATTTGAGTTGTTCACTAAATCTTTCATGTGTCTTTTTCACATAAACTGTTGTCTAGTCATGACTTGACCATCTTTTACTTTTGAACCTAACTACAGACTTTTAATTTACTCCTATTTAATGTTATCCATCTAGATTAAGCCTATTATACTAGCCTATTGAGATCTTTTGCAACCTTAGTTCTATGTATCCATCATGTTGCCTACCCCTCTCAACTTAATATCTGATGCAGATTTGACAAGCATGCTTTACATGACTCTTTCATACATATTATCTCGTTTGATTCCCCCATACAACCCTGCAAATTAGGTAGGGCAGGTATTATTCAACTTCTCCAGACAAGGAAACTGAAAAAGGTTGAAAAACCTTAAATCACCAGGCTAAGGTGGCACATTGATTGAAGGAGGAGAGGTGGGGGATCACTGAAAGAGGGGGGAAGAATTTTGCCATTTGTACCACTCTAACCTTGGATTTGGTTCAGGTTTTCATTGTTTTCATTCACATTCATCATTCAACAAACATTTATTAAGCACCTACTATATTCAAGGCACTTAGGTGTCTGGTGCTAGAACTACAAAGACAGAAAAAGACACGATCTCTCCCCTCAAAAGTTTATATTTTATGATGAGGTACAGAACACATACATGGATAAATGTGACCAAATTTGGACAGTTTTGGGCATAAAAATGAGGTCAAGACTAAATGCTCCAGGAAAATTTGAGGAGATAGAAAATGCTTTCTGGAGGAATCAAGAAGGGCTTCACAGAGGAGATGGCACTTGAATAGAATGCTGAACAAAGGATTCTGAAAAGCGTTCATGAGAAGGAAGTACATTCCAACTGAGGGGTAAAATTTGCATCAATGCACCAAGAGAGAAGAGTGCATGGTGAGTCTGAGGAATAGCTAGTAGTTTAGCTTTGTTGGAACACAGAGAGTTAAAAGGTAAATCAAGGAAAACAAAGTTAGAACAGTAGCTTGGAATCAGAAGGCCCTTAAAAATATCCTTGTATCCACATAGGGAGTAATTGGAGGATTTTTAACAGGGGAATGATTAGACCAGACTTGTGCCTTAGGAAAGGCACAAGTTTTTTGTTTTGACAGCTGTGTGAAGGATGGTTTGGAGCAAGGAGAGACTAGCTAGTTAGGAGATTATTACAAAACTCTTGTCAAGAAGTGATGAAGACCTGAACAGGGGTGATGGCAATGGGAGGAGAGGAAGGGACAGATAAAAAGATATTGTGGACAGAACTTAATAGCTGAGAGGGAAGAGTCAAGCATAACTCCAAAGTTTCAACCTTGAGTAATTTGGCAGATGATGATGCCCTCAATAGAAAAAAGGAAGAGGAGTGAGGGGGAAAGAAGAGGAATTAGTTCTATTTTTAATATGTTGAATTTAAGATGCCAATAGGTAACCAGGTAGAGATGCCTGGCAGGCCATTGGAAACATGCTATTAGTGTTCAGGAGAAATAATAGAAGAGGGTATGTAGATTTACTATATGTCTACTTAGAGATGATAATTGAATAGATGGAACGGAAACCTATGCTTAAGTGTCAGGATGGGGATGAAACAATGAAGGAGCTTGAGAAGGACTGGTCAGATTAGTGAGAGAGGGACCAGTGGAGAGAAGGGTCCCAGAGACAACAGAGAAGATCCAGGAGGAACGGGCTTGGTTATTATGCCAAAATCTGTAGAAAAGTCAAGAAGGATGAGAACTAAGAAAAGACCATTGGATTTCACAATTACAAGATCATAGGTGATATTTAATATTGTAGTTTCAGTTAAGTAGTTGAATGAGAAGTCAGATTGCTTAGGGATTGAAGAGTGAGTGGGTAGTGGCAGCAGTCAAGCCAGTGAGTATGGACTGCTCTTTGTAAGAGTTGAGAAGAGAAAGTGAGGAGAGATATGGGGTGACGGCTGGAGGGAATGGCATGGTCTAGGGAAGTCTTTTTAAGGATTATGGGAGACCTGAATCTAAGGAGAAGAGCCAGTATATAAGGAGAGATTGAAGATGAAAGAGAACAGAAATGATTAATGGAGCTGATTGCCAAAGGAGATGGGAGGAG
The DNA here is from genome assembly GCF_028583685.1 of Petaurus breviceps papuanus. Classification (NCBI taxonomy): domain Eukaryota; kingdom Metazoa; phylum Chordata; class Mammalia; order Diprotodontia; family Petauridae; genus Petaurus; species Petaurus breviceps. The sequence goes on along the minus strand of NW_027187360.1, from coordinate 24,868,797 downwards.
ATAAATGAAAGGCACAAGTAGAGAAACTGCCCTTGACAAAAAAAATCTGACTAATCTTCTAAGACTGGAGCAAAGGGGAAGAGGATTGATGAAGACATAGATATTAAAGTATGAAGTAGCAGAAATGTGGGAATTCTAAATGAATGATTATCCCCCCCCCCCCCGCAAAGTAGGAGTCATGATCATCTACTGAAAGACTGAACGTGGGAGACAGAAGAAAAGGTTCCAAATGGCCATTGTAGGAAACAGGATGGAGGGTCAATCAGATCATTCATTGCATTTTATCAGTGAAGTCCCAGTTGAAGTTAGATAACAAATTTGTAGTGAATCCTATTAGCATAATTTCATGGCTTCTTCCAACAGTGTTTGGCAGCTCAGGAGTACAGCTAGAGGTGATCCAGGGTTGAATATTAGCAGGGCAGAATATATACTGAACTATTTGTCTTGGGAGCTCCAGTTCCTAATCTTTGTGTTGCCACAAGGGGCTCAGCCTATCTCTTAGTTCCACAGTTCAAGGATTATAACCCCTTAACCCTCTAAAAAAGCATTACTCAGGGGAAGGGAAGGTTCAAGCTCTCCCTGTAGATTGGGGGGTCTCCTTCTAGAAGTCTTAGTCTCAACCCTTCCAGGTCCTCTTATAGAGCACCAAGTATCTGGGCTAAACTCTGGCACAGGGAATTGCAGTCTTCACTAGGAATAATGGTGGACTCCAGGAAGGGAAAGTTCAGATCATGGTCCCTCACCCATGGTGAATTTATCTTAGGGGGAGGAGAAATCACCTTTTCATGTGATTCATTCCCAGAAACCCTTCATCATCAGGGTAAGAATTCATCATTGGACTGAGGGGAAACCTTGTTCTCCAGGGAGGCTCACCATTGGGGGCTCTCTCCTCAGTGGATATTGTTGAGACAGCTCTTAAGGTGAAGGTTGGCAGCCCCCTACCCAGGTAGTCTAACTGGTCCCAGTTTGTGAATTCAATGTGGACTAAAAGTCCACACAGATGAGCTATGGGAACTCTTCCCTCAACTCCCAGGTCCCAGTTTGGCACAACTAGGGGAAAATTCCTGGGTTAGACTGTAAACATCCCCTAGGGCTTAGTGTCTTCTTTGTCTTCCAGAAACAATGCAACAGGCTAAATAGGGGAGGGGATCAGTCAAGATTTGTTGAAAAAAAAGAATTAATTCTCCATGGAGGACACTACCTTAAATCTGTCTCATCCTCCCTTTCTTTTTACTCTCCTTTCTTCACCATCACCACCCCCTAAAATAGTGAGCTTTTTCTAGTCCCAGAATCTAATGCAACCCCCTACCTAATGCAGGAATTTTCTCACAGCATCACAGACGGTGGTCATTTAGCCTTTTCTTGAATGCTTCCAATGATGAAGTATTCAATACCTTATGAAGCAGCTTATTCTTTTTTGGACAACTCTAATTGTCAGAAAGTTTTTCCTTATCTGCCTTTTTGAACTTCATATCCTATTTACCCCGTGGGGCCTTATGGAAATAGGGTCATCTCCCTTCCATATGACAGCCCTTCGAATATTTGGAGACAACTATCATATTTCCCCTAAGTCTTTGTTTCATTAATCTAAACACATCATTTCTCCAGTCAATCATCATATGATATTGTTTCCAGTCCTCTCACCAACCTGGTTATCCTCCTCTGGACACCCTGAAGCTTGTCAATGTTCTTTACGGAATTATAGAATCTAAGAGTTGGAAAGGACCTCAGAAGCCACCTAGTCCAGATTCTCCTCTATATCACCATTGACAAGTGGTCATCCAGCCTTTACTTGAAATACCTTTGGTGAGGGAGAACCCACAGTTCCTTATGAAGTCATTTCCACTGTTGGCCAGGTCTAAATGTTAGGAAATTATTCCTCATCTTGAACTAAAATCTGTAATGTTCATTTATTGCTCCAAGTTTCATTCTCTGAAGCCAAACAGAGCAATTCTAATCTTTTTTCCCTAAAAAATGTGGCATCCAGAATTGGAAAAAACCTCTAGATGTAGTCTAACCAGAGAGAGGACGGGAAAACTATCACCTCTGGGTGATTTTCTGGGCACTACCTCTCAATGCAACCTAACATTTGTCCCTATTAAATGTAATCCTATTTATAACCCTACCCAACCCTACCCAACCCTTCCCTATTATTATAGAGGGCAACAACATTCTCCCAGTCTCTCAGGATCCACAATTTAGGTTATCCTAGATTGTTCCATTCCCAGTCTATGGCCAAGAACTGTCCATTTCACCTTAGCTATCTCTCATTTACTCCCTATTCTCTCCCTTGACTCTGCCAACACTTTGGTTTGGGAAATCATCAAGCAGTATTTTCTTCAGGAAGCTTTCCCCAATACACACAGTGACCTTCTTGAGGTTACCATGTGTCTGCTTTGTATGTGTTCTGTATAGACTCATGTATGTGTATGATGGGGATTATCAAGGGAGTCCCCTGATTGGCTGCAGTGAAGGCTGCAGGGACCACCCCACGGAGAATGAATGGGTATGGCCTTCAGGACTTAGTCCAGCAGAGGAAGGTTCTCTGATGTTACATAAGCATGCTTCTTCTCTATTAGAATTACCTTAGAATGAAACTCCTTTAGGGTAGAGACTCAGTCTTGTATATTCCTAGTACCTAAGATAGGGTTTGGCACACAGTCATTGCTTAATAAATGCTTGTTCATTTTTAAAAGTCATTGATAAAAATGTTGAGTAGCTCAGAGCCTTGCAGCATGCCATGAGAGACTTCCTTCCAGGTTGACACTGATTCATCAATAAACCCTTTATGCAAAGCCACTCAACTAGCTACAAATTCACTTAGGTGTATCATCCTTCCCACATTTCTCCATCATTTCCAAAAGTATATAATGAAAGACTATCAAATGCTTTGCAAAATGTAGGCATCAGTGTATCTAAGACCTCAAGTCTCTGTCATTCCTCTGTTTTGCTACAATAGTAATACCACTGTATTTGGAAAGGAGAAAGGATTAATTTGACTTGGCTTGTTTCTAGTAAACCCATGCTGGCTCTAAGTGATCAAGACTTTCTTTTCTAATTATACACAAATTATCTGTTTGGGGGATTGATGGACTAGACAAACCAAGTCCTTCTTTGGTTGGACTTGCCCAGGGCTAAACAGATTAGGACCCCATAGTTAAACACCATCTACTGCTATTGTCCCTCCTGCTGCCACTGGCCATACTTCCTCTTAATATATTGTTCCTTCCCCTCCCAATTTCCTTTCTTTCCATGCTTATTCCCATTCCCACCCCTCAGTACCCAGAGACCTGGTCAGGTGGTTTTTTAATGACTCTCTACTAATAGAGAGGATTATTCTAGCTAGGCACAAAGACAGAGGGAGGGAAGAGACATATAGAATGTAATTAACTGGAGCCTGTTACAAGAGGGCAGTGGGATTTATCAGTAGCTGTGAGATTTTTATCATTTGCTTTCAATTTTCTTGTGTGGGTACATTTCACTCCTAGACACTATTATAAGAGTACTCTCTTTTCCAGACATGTTGGTCTAAAGCTCTAGCTGGTCCAAGAAGTAAATGATATGTCCTCTATAGCCCCAGACCATGCCCTGGTACCTACTCCTTTAGACCCCTAAGAAAAAGGGGTCTGAAAATTGGACACATTTTGGGAAGTTCTCCCTTGAGGGTATGTATTCTTCCTAGCACAGTAGGAGAATGAATGGAACCTGTTCTGGACTGAAGTGCTTGGCCATTGTGAGAGATGCTCAGTGCTCCTGTCTGTAGTAAAGAAAATAGTACTGAACTTATCAAGGGGCAGTGGAGGCATGGACATCTGGGATTAGGCTGGACAAGTCCAGCAATGGAAACCATGTGGGAGAAGTGTAGTCTCTCCTTTCCCTTGCCCTTGCCCCCATGGCCTTGTGAGGCACACCCAGAGGAGACGGCCCCCCATTCCGGGCGACACACCCCCACCCTTCCTTCCTCAGGAAAACCTGTGATCTGATAAAGTCGCCCAACTCTCTGGGTATCAAAAACCACCCCGGCACCAGAGCCCTGAGATGCCCCCCCTCCTCAGGAAAGGGTGGGGGGGTGCACCTCATCTTGCTGAGCTCAGCAACTCCCCTGAGGAGAGAGCAGAGCCCAACCCACCTTATCCTGTACTGTCTTGGGCAGCAACCTCAGAGGAAGGAAGAGGAGCTTTGGGAACTGAATAAACACAAATTGGGGAGACGTGAGGGTAGGTAGAACCAACAAAGTACCAGCTTCTAGGTTAGGAGCCAGAATCCTGGGGTTCTACTCCTGAATTCACTCTTATCTTGATGGTTGACCTGGGACTAGGTACTCAATATCTCTGTGACTGTTTGATAAAATAGGAATCATCTCTTTCCCTATACTCCCTGAAGAGAAGGGAAGTTTAATGAGATCAATGATTAGATCTTCATTGAGTTGCTTTGGTCAGAACTGAGTTGTAGAAGAGATACTGAACTTTAAGCCTATTGAATAGGAAAGAATTTCACTCAGGACTTCATCAGCCTTATATTATTTTGAGCTTCTTTTAGTTCTGTTGCCTTTTTTTTTGTATTCTCATTCATTCATTCATTCATTCATCTATTCAGCAAATATTTACTGAAGCCTCTTGTGTGCAAAGCTTAGCTTTGCTTGTAAGTGAAGGTGGGGAAAAGAATGCCAATATGACCAAAACAAAATTCCTTCCTTCTCAGATTGCACAGTCAAGTTGTGTATATGACACATCTATAAGGAACTGGAGGAGGCTGAATGTGACAGCATGCCTAAATGTTATAGAGGAGGGAGTGACAGGCAAAGCTTCATTGAGGAGGCATGGTATCCTTGGGTGCAAAGAATTGATCTTGTCACTCAGTGGCTCAAAAACTTCCCATTGCCCATGTAATAAAAATCAAATTCCTTTGTCTCACCCTCAAAAATTACCTTTCTATTCATGTCCTATTATTCCCCTTTATATACTCTTCACTTCAGCCAAATTGGACTATTTGGAATACATCTCATACTTCCTTTGTCTTGCAGCTGACATCTCCTCTATGTATTATCTCCCCCAATTAGAAGTGAGCTTTTTGAGAGCAAAGTCTCTTACTTTTTTTTATATTCCCAGAACTTAGTATAGTGCTTTGTACATAGTAAGCACTTAATAAATGCTTTTTCACATTAATTTCCTCCCTCCTTGCCTTTGCAGACAATATTGTCTATACCGGTAATGCTTTCTCCACTCCATCTCCAGACCTGACTGTTGACATCCTACTCATCTTTTACCTGTGAAACCATCCTCAAGCTGCCCTAGCTTGAAGTGATCTCTCCCTTATCTCACTTTGCATTCATACCTGTGTACTTATCATTCTAATTTATATATTTTTATATTTATAATATATATGTATTAATGGGCCTATATGTAATTTCTTGACTATAAGGTTATTGAGGGCAGGAATCCCATCATATATCTTTATATCTCCTCAGGGCCTTCCAAATAGGAGATCCTTCAAAAATGGTTATTCATAAGATCATTGAATTTAAAATGTAAATAATAAAAATGAATGAGGTTGCATTTGAACTAGGTCTTGAAGGAGGCAGTATTTTGACAGATAGAAATGTGGGGGTTAAGGGGTGAGGAGAGGTGTGTATTTCAGGCAGAGGGACCAGTGAAAAGAAAACAAAGTGGGCACAGAAATGGAAAAGCTTAGGGTATATTTCAGTTTGTTTTGGAGTATAGAGGGCATATAGGGAAATAACGAGCAATAAAGTTGAAATTGGTCCCACTCAATGGTTTCTGAGTAGATGAATGAAAAGATCTGAACTTCAAGAAGATTAGTAACCTGGATTTCAGGATGATCTGGGGTTTGGGTGTATGTGTGTGGGAGGATGAATTAGGGATATCCATCCATTAGAAGTGCTTTTATAGTCAGGTAGTTTTCCAGTCCTAAGTAGCCTGAAGAATAGTGTGCCTCAGGGTAATAATAGTACCCCAAAGTATTCCCTCCTCCCAATGGACTTTCACTAAAGAAAACAAATTTCAGGTCCCAATGCAGGATGTTTCCATAGTCTGGAGCCCAGACAGTGGTCATATGCTGTTCCCTGAAGAACTAGGAATTAGAGATTCCCAGTGGGAGGGCAGTGAGGAAAGAAGAGATTCTAGCCCAGGAAGTATGATCATACTTATATGTCTACCACAGTGCATGCCACCCATACACATGGGACCGAAGCACCAACATAGTGTATGGGGCATGCACATACATGTCCAAGAAAAGATAAATTTGTCTGGAAAAGGAGAGGTAATAAGGCCAGCCTCAATTTTTCTTAGAAGGAGTAACAAAATCATTATGGCTGATTGTGTAAATATGACTCTTGCTGTATACTGAGAAAAATGTTAGGCAGATAGAGAGCAAGAAAGAAGGAGAAGCAGGCACAAATAGAGAGATAATGGAAGCAGCATGATACAATGGAAAGAGCACTAGATAGGCAGTCATAAGACCTGGGTTCAAAGCCTGACTCTTCCATTTATTAACTCTGTGACATGGGACAGTCACCTAATTTCTATGGGTGTCAGTTTACTCATTTATAAAATAAGAGACTAGATGCTCTTTAAGGCTTTTTTTTTTCCAGCTGAAAATCTATAATTCTATAAGGAGGTAGAGAAGGGTGGAGAACTATACAGATAGAGACATTAGAAAATAGAAAGAAGAAAGAGAAAGAGAAAAAGAGGCATTGGAAAGAGATGGAAGAGAAGAAGAAAAAGAAGGGAGGTAAGGAGAGGGACAGAGATAGAGATTATGAAGAAGGGAAGGGAAGGAAAGGAAAAGAAAGTGAAAGAATGGAGATTTATTTGGGGACCAGACATTTCACAGAGGAACTATTGGGTACTGTTAGAATGGAGGAGGAAATAAAAATTTAGATTGTTTTGCTCAGTGTCGCATATCTGCTTGGGAGGGAGTATAAACCAGTTCCATTTCCTCTGTGTCCTGAGCTTGTGATCCGGGCATTCTGACCTTCTACCTTCTGCCCTGGCACTTCCCTGATTGATAACTGAAACTCACAAAGGAGAAGCCACAAAAAGATCACCAGTTTCCCAACAGCACCCATTGATATCAGTCTGATTTTCTGGATAACCTTGGGAACCACCAGCAAAGTTTCAAAATATCTCCCTTATCTAAGGCATCTACAGGGAATCTCCATCTGGCTCTCATAGGTCACAGAAGAGTACTTCCCTTATACACAAACTTGGGGGCACACATATTACCACACACTCACAGATATGCAATAATGTATATATAGATTCAAACACACAGTAGTACATACTACATATACATATACATATATGCCCACAGCAGTGAATCTGACAGACATAGGACACAGATCTACAAAGTACCTACTGTGTATACAGGACAGTGCTAATGGGAGAGGGAGAAGAAGGAAGAAAAAGAGCACAGTACTATTCAGACAGCAGATACTTAAATGTTGACTGGCTGACTGTGAATTAAATACATGCCCATATACACAGGACATATCTATAGATACACAGTATTGTATGCCACCATACACATGGGACCAAAGCAGACACACACATATATATATATAAATTGTGGAGCACACATGCATACAGAGACTGGCACATAGAAAGTGAGTTTGAATACACACACACACACCCCTTCTCACCAAAGATCCCATAGAACAAAAAATCTATCCTCTGACTGTGTTGCTCACACAGAATCTGGGCACAATACTGGGCAACTCAGAATCTGAAGCTGAAACTGATATTTGGGGGAAAGAGAAGAGCTCCATTAAGAATCAAGTACAGGGGCGGCCAGGTGGCGCAGTGAGTAAGAGCACTGGCCCCAGAGTCGGGAGACCTGGGATCGGTTCTGGCCTCAGATACTTCTCTCTCACACACACACAAAACTGGCTGTGTAACCTTGAGCAAGTTACTTAACACCAATTGCTTAAAAAAATAAAAGAATCAAGTACAATAAATTTCAGAAAAGAGAATGTCCTACAGTGTCTGAAAGATATAAATAGAGACACTTGGAATGAGAAAAACATTTTGAGGCTAGATAACTACACTAAAATACAGGGAATTTTAAGATCCCCAGAAGATCAGAAGGATCTTTTGATCATTTAAACTTTTATAGGGTGACTAATTCATACCTAGGGACCTCAGCCACTTTCCCAAGCTTAACCCAACCTAGCCCTGCCCAGTCCGTCCAAGCAAGACCTCCACTCCATCAAACCCTGTAGGAACATCATTGTAAATAATACCAGGACCCCAGGTCCAATATTATTGTTATGGGTTCCTTGCAGATACTTACTGTGGTCACTTAGTCACAGAGAGGCCAATTAAAGTTCTTTGAAGAAATGAACAAGGGATTGGGCTGGTCTAGGTTCAGACACTATGGTCCTGAGGCCAGGATTCTTCCCACTATTCTGAGTACCAGAGAGAAAGGCTAAGTGACTGATTGGGAATGAAGGTAGAGGTAGGGGTAATGAGGGCTAAGGGATCCTTGGGATTCATTTTAACAAGTGGAAAGAAAAATTGAGTAGGAAGGTGGAGTGGGGGCAAGAACCATGCCCAGGGTGGAGGCCTGTCAGTTCCAGGGAGAGAGGGGTTCCTCTTTCTTCCAGCTCCAACTCTGTAAGGGGAGACTAAGGAGGGGAAGAGAGCATTGAGAAGACTTTAGCTCTTAAATGATGGCATAAAATCCACTTTGTGAATGGAAAAGACCTCTAGTTTTATGAATAGGACCCTCAGTGTGTACACAGGCCTCTATATCTATCTTATCTGGCTTAGTTCCTCATTTCAGGGCAGGATTACTTTCAAACCTTTCCAGACAAATTCTCAGCATGGCCCAACACCTTTTGAACCTGACAGGAAGGTTTTTATAGTCACAGATTAGAACTGGAAGGGAATTTAGGGGTCCTCTCATCCCAATCCCTTCATTTTACAGATAGGGAAACTGAGACCCAGAGGTTAAGTGACTTGCTCAAGGTCACACTGCTAGTAAATGTAGAAGTAGAATTTGAGGTGAGGTGTTCTGACTTCAAATCCCAGGACCTTTTTTCCACTCTTGCTATATTGTCTTCTTCCTAATGTCTAACTTCCAAATGTCCTGTTGCATCAACAGAGTACAAATTAAACAGTCCATTTCTATAGATGCCTCTTAGCTAATGCTGCCTCACCCGTTTCCCAAATGGGGATACCTTCCCAGGCAGGAGGACAAGGTGCCCAAGCTGCCAGGCCCAGGACAGGAGGGGCAGAGTAAGTACCGTGTCCATTTCACCAGAGCCCGCCTATCTTTGCAGGAATCCAAAGCCAGCAATGTGAGCTAGAGAAGCCTCTTTCACAAAGGAGGGTGGGGTCCACCTGGGAGCTATCCAACCTCTCTCTCCAGCCCATTTCCAATGCTAGGTGCTATTCCAGATGATCTGGGACCTCTGCCTCACAGCCCCCCCCCCCTCCCCTTTAACCTTCCCTCTGCAGGATCAGCCCAGTTCCCCTCTGCCTGATAAACTCCTCTGAACAGGAAGTGCTGACTCCCACACAGCCTTGAGGGGTTGGGGGAAGCCATCACCATAGTCCTTTAAGGGAAAAGGAGTTTCCAGATAATGTCTATGGGGAGAATGCCAAGCCTGGGAGGCCCTCGGTGTGGGCACAGCCCCACATATCCTCCCAGTTACAGTATCCAGAGATGGAATTACAGCCCCAAGATCTTGTGCCTATGTAAGAGACTTCCTGCTGGGGCTAAAAGGCAGGGAGTGGGAATGGAGGTGGGGGAAGCCTATCCTACAACAAGCCCTCCTATATTGGACCTCAGCAAAAGGGGGGGAGTACGGTGGTAGCTGGGAAAACCACGCTTTTTTATTTTATGGATGAAGAGAGGAGGGAGAAAGGGAAAAAGAAGCGGGGGATGGAACAGCAGAGTCTTGAGCTCCTGGAAAGCCTGCCCCATGGCCTGGCTGGCCCCTTGGGCAGTGACCTTGCCTTGTCCCACCCTGACCGCGGTAACCATGACAACCCAGCCTGGCCAAGGGAATGCAGATTCATAACTGCAGCAGTGAAAAGTCCAGTCCCTTAGACACAGAGCTTCTCACTAGATGGAGCTGGGTTAGGCAGTCCGTAGGCAGAGGAGAAGAAGGATGATGAGCTGATGTCTAAAGTATAGGCAGGATATCCTTCCCCAGTCAAAACATCAGAGCACCAGGGTCCCCTTCTGGGAGAGTCAGGTCAGGTCTGGGAGATCGGTTGCTGGGAATTCTATGTCTGGCTTCAAGCAGGGTTGCCTGTACTCCAGAGCCCTGGGGACCTCCTGAAAAGAACCTTTATAGAGAATTGTAAGGCTTTCAAAGTGCTTTAAGTACATGATCCTCACGACAACCCTACAAGCACCACGGGTGTTATACCATTTGCCTGATGAGAAAACTGAGATTCCAAGGATGATTTGTTCATGGTCATACAGCTGCTAAGTGTCAGAAGCAGGATTTGAACCAAGGTGTCTCCTGACAAAGCCCACCTCGAGAAATCATTATACCTTGTTGCATCTCTAAACAACACCCCTTCTCTGGATTGCTCAGGTTCCCATCTAGGACCCCCTCTGACAAAGAGGAGTCTGTGTGCCGGGGTGGATTAGGGAGAGAAATAAGAGGGTTATGGTTTTCTAAGATGCATAAAGGGAAATTGAAGTGCAGAAAATGTGGTATGCCTTTCCCACTAACACCCAAAGAGTCAGAGGAGAGCTGGGACCAATCCTAGAGCCTCTTTTTTTGTTGTTGTTTTTGGTTTTGTTTTTTTTTTGCTTTTTGGAGGGCAGTTGGGGTTAAGTAACTTGCCCAAGCTGCCCCCCCTAGAGCCTCTTGACAATGTACTTCCTCCATGATGCTTTCATGGACCAACCCAATATATTCTACAGCTTGTTTAGAGAATCTGAGATCCATCCTTACCCTAGTTCTTTGGTAGTTATAGCAATTATAGATTACTGTTGAATAAAATAGAATGTAAACTCTCTGAGGAGAGGTATCAGTGTGTGTGTGTGTGTGTGTGTGTGTGTGTGTGTGTGTATACTAGCTATGAACCTAGAAGGAGGAAACACTGTTCCCAACTTGGGTTCCTTGTTTCTTTCTGTGAATTGATGATCAAGGTAGTTTCTGCAGGAGTGACTGTCCCAAGGATGCTCACATAGCCCCTCAAAGTACTGGCCTTTTTAGTCTCTTTTCAGTGAATGAATTCACTGGTTTTTCACCTTCAGCAAGAGATTCAAGGGCCAGGCACTGGGACAGTTTGGCCCAGAGAGGAGAAAGCCAAGGGGGATAAAATAACATTCTTCAAGACAACTAAGGAATGTGATTTAGAGGACAATGGCCAGCTGTTCCCCATCGCCATGGAAGGCAGAATGAGAGACACAAGGCTGGAAGTGCAGTGCCAGCTGCTAGATGCAATATAATCTCAGAGACTATATAGAAGTAGTCATGGTTAGGTGAAATCCTGGCTAGACTGTTGCAGTGTCCTGCCCTCCTCAGCTTGAACAGGAATGGAAAATGTGGAATGAGGGGATGATGGAGCATAGTAGCAAAATGCATAGGTCTTTATTAAGCTATGTCAAATGAACAGAGCCATGAACGAGAAGCAGCAAAAAGTAGAAACTGCCTATATATGCATCAGGAGAGACTAAATTTAGACACAAAAAACTCCCCGAGGTTGTTAAGTACTGGGCCCTGAAAAGTAGAATCTCCTTTTTCTGAAAAGTTTGAAAATTGGGCTAAAGGCCCATGTGTCCAGGATGGTTTTAGACATGGGTTTTCCTAGAAGGCAAGGTGGTTCCTTGCAATCTCTGTAGATTTTTTTCATAGAAACTGTTTTCCTTGGACTTTATGGGAGATATGGATCAGATTGGGTTATATTAGTCTTTGTGGTTTTGGATCTTGTGCCCCAGAACTATCTGAGGGAGATGTGACAGGGGAGGGGTTTGGAATGGTCCAAGCCTGGGTCATGTTAGTTGAGGTGCTAGATAATCTGTATCCTGACACTGCTGAGACACACAGAAGCACCTAGCACTACACCCAACTTCCTTATGCTGAGTGTCTGAGGAGAGGCTAGTGGTAAATTAGATGGGGACTTGGGGAGAAATAAAGATAAATAACCAGATTGAGCACTGAATTTGAAATCAGAGTACTTGGCTACAAATCCTTACTCTGCTGATAACTACCTAGGTGACAATGGTCAGTGAGACCTCACTGGGCTTTAGTTTCCTCATTTGTGAAATGAGAGTGTTAAAGGTAAAATGACCTCTAAGATGCCTTCCAGGTACAAATTTAAAAAATTCCTTGATTCTTAGTTCTTCTTCATTACCTTTTCACCAAGAAGGAGACACATGAAAGACGTCATTCTTTCCAGCCAGCATAGAACTGTGTCTGTGTAATCACAGACACCTGGCCTCATGCCCAGCCACCATTTATTATCCCTTAAACCAGAAGACCCCAGATACTAAGAGATTGAACTTGTGGTAAAGTCCACACTTGACACACCCTCCATGTGGCCCTAATCCAAGGCTATGAATGTACCAGCCAGGATCCTCAGTAGTACTTTCTCTCCCTGGGATGCCTGCCCAGATGGGTTGAAGGCTCACAGGAGAAGGCCATGGGCCAGACAGGCTGGTATCTATTTTCAATGCTACCTTTCACACTCAACCATGGTCACCTCACAGTAGAATAACCAGGGGTCTGAGCCCAGCTCCAGGAAACATTCCTTTTGGAGAGGCTGGATGGAGCCTGGAGGAGGCTTATTTGGCTCAGGCATACCACTTCCTTTTGCTTCCCACCTCCTAGTCCCCACCCAATACCCCAGGGGAGAAAGGAGCAGTGTTTGTGACTTGAATAGTTCAGCGAGTTACTTACTCATCTGTCTCTACATTCTCTACCTATTATGCTGAGTCCTTTGAGATCTTCTGGCTAGGGTGGACTGATAAAAGGTGGTCAAAGACTTTACTGAGGTCTTGAACTATTTCAGAAAATATGTGGGAGAGCCTGGGGTCAGGGACAGAACTATAACTAGGACACAGGACTGAGGTTCTTCTCCAGAGCATCAAAATTGAGAGATGAAGGAGTTCCTACCTCTGGAAGCCTTCCCCTACCATAGGGCCCCATAGCTTTACTATGTTATTTAAGGGTCTTATCTCTGTTCTGTCTGACTACTGAACCCCAATTCTGGCCACTTCCCTGTATCTCCTGGGGGTCAGGGTTTGCTGGTCCTGCTGTACCCAATCAAGGTGGACTTATGTGTTCACAGCTCATCACACCCCCTGCTCCCAACTGAATTTGTCCTGAGTACCAGAATTCCTATTCTGATGGGAAAATAACTCCAAAGTGGAAGAAGGAAGGAAATGAAAGTCTCTTTAATTCTATCCTTCCTGGACCTCTCCCTAAGTTCAGATCATGGGAAGTGGCCGGAGGTTCAGGTCTTGACTGTTCCCTCATACTCTGCTCCCCCAGGACAAAAGCCAATGGCCAGAACCTTTACTGTTAGAACCTCATCGATTCCCCTAACTTCCTAATAGCTCCCCTAAGATCCCATCAGGCACACAGTCCATTGTCCCCTAAAAGAATGCCCTTCACTTCCTACTATCTGCCCACTAAACCACGATGAATTAGGTGAGCATTCTGCATGATTTCTCTGAGTCCTAAGTTCTGTGCCTGCATTCTTAGCCTCAACCTTCCTGCTCCTCACTGCCTTTCTCCAGCTCCCCAAGTGGAGAAAATGCCAAGCTGAGGGAAGATATGTTTCAGGGCAGGGTCCCAGTAAGTGAAGCCTAAGAGGCCAAGGAGGGAGTGAAATTGGGGAGTAGCCCAGCTTCCCTAACAGTTGGGAATGACAGTGGGGAGGCTGGTGCTTGGGAATGACAACTGGGGTATTGGCAGTTGGCAGGGGCATTTTGGAAGGACAGTTGGGGGTTAGCAGTTTGGAATGAAGGTTGGGGGTTTGGCAGTTGGCAGCGTGGCAGCTGGGAATGGCAGTTGGGAATTGGCAGTGGTGAGCGGGAGATTGGGCTGACAGTGGGGGGGAGGTTGGCAGGTTGGAGCAGCAGTTGGGGGGGGGGTTGGCAGTTGGCCCTCCTGGACCTGAAGAATTGCTCTCAAGGGATCCTCTCAGGGAAGACTGTGAAGGGGAAAGAGCAGGGACAAAACAATCCATAGGCTGGAAACCTTAGCTTGTTATGATGGCTAAAAGGTCAGAATAACTATAGCCAGGTCCAACCAGGAAGGAGATTGCAAAGCCAGGGCCTGATATATGCAGCACAGCTTCACAGCTCCTGGCTCTTAGAGGCTGATCTTGGGTACCTCAGCAGGTAAATTGCTCCTGCACTTTGACACTTTAGCTTGCCACAGTGCCTTGGCATTACCCCCTGATTTTGTACTTTCAGGGGATAAGTGAAAGAATTTAAATCATATGGCAAAAGTAGCCTCTCACTTTGTGAGTGATGTTCAACCTGGAGCCAGATCCCTGTAGCCAACAGAAACTATAGACTCCTGGAAGAAATGAGTGTTCAGCCAGGCCAAGCTTTGGGGGGAGTTTTTTTTTTCTGTCTTTTCACCCCTTATCAAGGAACTCAACTAGAATGGATTCCCCACTTGGTTTTGAGTCCAGCCTTGTAATTTTCCCTTAATTTGGAAAATACTGATCCATTTGCTCTTGTTTGTATGATCAGATCAGATTTTCAGTAAAAAAAAATCCTTCAATAGAGGAATAAGAGGAAATTGAAGGGAAGGAAGGAATAAGGATGTAAACTGGATAGAAAGGGAGAAGGGAAGAAGGCTTGCATTCATAGAGGATCATAAGGAGCTATCTGTCAAAGAAAGCACACCAGTAGCTACTAGCACAGGTATTAGGAAAGCAGTGTTTATTGAAAAAAGAAAGGAAGCAAGTTCCAAGGTAAGGGGTTAATGGGGGCATCTGTGCAAAAGCAGATAAAAATCCATCCTCTGTTGGGATTAGCAAAATGAGGACTGGTAGCTTTCAGGGAAGAACTACTGTGAAAAGAAAAGAAGGTAAGTTTGGATAACCTTTCTATAGGACCTGTCAGGAACCAAGAATCAAAGAAGTTCCTCCTAAGTCTTCCTTCTCCTTACCAAAGTTCCTTGTTCATTGCTTACTACTGAGATTTCTCTACTTCTTTTCTTTTTTTTGGTCTGGACCTGATTGATATAGGAAATCCCTTGTCAGAATACCCTCTTTACCAATGCAGAGTTGCAAGTATTGTGCAATTCATGGTATTAGAGAATTACCTGAAACATTGAGAAGTTCAGTGACTTGCCCAGGGTCACAAAGCCAGTATGTGTTAGAGGTGGAACTCAGCCCAAGTCGTTGTGACTCTGTGACCAGCACATTATCTACAACAATACAATTATATTTAACAATATATACATATTATATTATATATAATATAATTACAATTATGTATGATTATATTATATATAACAATACAATTATATGCAACACTGACTTTAGTTTCTTTTCTACATATTTATTAGGCAGTTAGGTGGTACAGTGTTGGATAGAGTACTGGAGTTGGAAAGACCTGAGTTCAAATCTAGACTTGGATACTTACCAGTTGTGTGACCCAGGGCAAGTCATTTAACCTCTGCCTTGGTTTCATCCTCCTTCTCCTCCTTCTCCTCTTCCTTCTCCTCCTCATCATCATCATCACACCTACCTCCCAGGGTTGCTATGAGAATACAATGAGATAATATTTGTAAAGCACTTTGCAAACCTTAAGGCACTATATAAATGCTAGCTATTATTATTACTGGGGCATCTGGGTGGCAGAGTGGATAGAGCAAAGGGTCTGGAGTTATAAGACTCACCTTCCTGAGTTCAAAACTGTACTTACTAGCTGTGTGACCTCAGGCAAGTCACTTAACCCCATTTGCCTCAGTTTCCTCATCTGTAAAATGAACTGGAGAAGGAAATGCAAACCACTCCAGTGTCTTTGCCAAGAAAACCCCACATGGGGTCATAAGGAGTCAGATACAGCTGAACAATAACGAAGTTATTATCACTCTAACTAGCTAGAGATTCAGGAATTGTCATTCAGTCTGTCAGTTCTACATAGTTAAATATACACAGCAAGTGCTTAATAAGTGTTTGTTAAGAGGCAATAGGATAGCGTGGGAAAAGGGCTAGATATGGGGTCAGGAAAAACCTGCATTCAAACCCCCACCTCTGACACTCCCAAACTTCCCTCTTCCTGGAGGGGGCACCCCTATCTTCCCAGTCCCCCAGGCTTACAAGTGAGGCTTCATCCTCCATCTCCCACTCTTTCTCACCCCCATATCCAATCTGTTGCCAAAGCTTGTTGATTTCATCTTTGCTAACTTCTCTTAAGTCTACCCCCTTCTTTTCTCTGACACTGTCACACTCACACACACATACACACACATACACACACATACACACACCCACCCCTTTCTAGTCT
Organism: Petaurus breviceps papuanus; assembly: GCF_028583685.1. NCBI lineage: Eukaryota > Metazoa > Chordata > Mammalia > Diprotodontia > Petauridae > Petaurus > Petaurus breviceps. Next base: position 24,852,336 of record NW_027187360.1, on the reverse strand, counting down.
TCTTACACCTTATACCCTGCCCACCTTCTGCCACATACTCTTACATGCAATGATATTTGTTTCTTTGCTGTTTCTTGAACAAAACACTCTGTTTCCCAACTCTGGGCATTTTCACTGGCTGTCCTCCATACCCTGAAGTACTTTCCCACCTTACTTCTGTCTTTTGGATTCCCTGGTTTCCTTCAAGTCCCAACTAAAATTCCACCTTCTACAGGAATCCTTTCCCAATCCCCCTTAATTCTAGTGCTTTCAACTGTTTGTGGAATTGTGAAATGGTCCAGGAATTCTGGAAAGTGTTTGTTGGAATTATGTTAATTTGGAATTATGCCCCCAAAGTTATTAAATTATGGATACCCTTTGACCCAGCAACACTACTACTAGATCTACTATATGCCCAAAAGAGATCAAAGAAAGAGGAAAAGGACTCATGTACAAAAATAATTATAGCAGTTCTTTTTTTATGGCAAAGGATTAGAAACTGAGTGCTCATCAGTTGGGGAATGGCTGAACAAATATACCATTAAGTTTAGGAGCATGATAGAATACTATTGTGCTACACAAAATGATGATGGGGATAGTTTCAGAAAAACCTAGGAAACTATCAAAAGCATGAGGTGAGCAGAATCAGATAAACAATTTATATAGTGACAATAATGGTGTAAAGATAACAACTTTGAAAGATTTAGAAACTATGATCAGCACAAAGACCAATCACAATTCTAAAGGACTTGTGATGAAGCATGCTACCTACTTCCAAACAGAGAGATGATGGACTCAAAGTCCAGACTGAAGCCCCTTTTCCCTGCCCTTTCTCCTTTCTTTTCCTTTCCTTGGGACATGAATAATGTGGGAATTAGTTTTGCTTGACCATACATATTTGTAATGAGTTTTGTTTTTCTTGCCTTTAAATGGATGTGGGAGATGAAGGTGAGATGGAGAGAATTTGGAACTAAAATAAAATTAAAACTAAACAAAAAAAAAAACAACCCAAAAATATCCTGAGTGAACATTTCTGCCTCAGATATTAGCTAACCTAGCAAATCAGGGCTTGATTCATTTTTCTTGGTTGACTTAGAAAAGTTATGAAAAAGATGTTGATGAGTCAGATTGAACTTAAAAGTGTGAAAAGGAATTCTGGTGCTTTCCCTCTATTGATTATTTCTTATTTATCCTGCAGATAGACTCAGCTTTTGATAATACCTTCAAAGATTCCTCAGCTGCACCTACCCTATAATTGGAGGGCAGAGCAAAAAACTCCTCCCAAAGCCTTCCTTTATAGAGGACTCAAAATCCTGGATCTCTTTATTTGCCACCAGTTGCTTTGCTTGGTTCCAAATCTACCATCATCATCATCATCATCATCATCATCATCATCATCATGACTCCATGCTGGGTGTTCTTTGCTCCCTGCTCCTCCACCTAGGCTTTTAGCTTTATTTTGTATATTGTATTTTCCCATTAGATTATTATTATTTTTATTAGCTTATTAAGGGCAGAAACTGTCTTTCTTTTTCTCATCTGTATCAGTACTTAGCATAATGCCTGGCATATAGTAGGTGCTTAATGCATGTTTATTCAATTGAAATTGAATTGAATTTATGGCTTGTTTGTACATGGTTAATTTCATGTTGTTTCCTCTATTAGATTGTGAGCTCCTCAAGGGCAGGAGCCTCCTTGCCTTTCTTTGTACCCCCAACACTTAGCCCAATGTCTGGCACGTTGTAGGTGTTTGATATGTGTTTAGTGACTGTGTGACTCTGGACAAGTACTTAACTTCTTTATCCTTTGGTTTCTTTATCTGTATAATGGGAGTGATAATACCTGTAGTATTGGATAAAATATGAGGATCAAATAGGATAATATATGTAAAATGCTCTGCAAACCTTATATATTGGTTGGTTTTTCTGACTTGCTTTTCCCCCTTTTATGTTCTTTTCTTTTTTTTCCTTAACAAGGTAAGGGAGAGGGAAGTGATATATTCAAAAATAACAGTGATGTAAAAACAAAAACTATCAATAAAAATCAAATATTTAATAAATAAAATGCAAAAATGTTGCTTCTTGGACCATCCAAATGTGGATGTGACCACAGATGGAGTTGGCGTCCCACTGTCTTCCCTATACTGTGCTCATGGGAAAGCTGTCTGGGCATGAAGTCACAATTGCAATTTGCAGTTCTGAATGACTTTTTATCTCCTTGCCTTAAAATGGCACTGTTCTTTCTGATATAACCTCTCTCTCATAGCCTGCCTTCTTCTGTCAGACTGGTCCTGTGACTAAATCCCTGCTGTTTTGATAGCTTAACCTTTCAATTGTGTTTTAGTTTGTCCTGACATTGTCTTCTCAGCCTGTTGGGGCATCCTACCCTCTCAGTAGGTTCTCTACTTTGGGTAGGGCAGTATCCTCTTTGTTGAATGAGTAGAATCTGAAATGTTGATGCCTCAGGAATCTTTCCAGTCCTTCCTCCTTTTCTGCTTTTGATGGTTCTATCTTTAATAAACGAATATACAAGCATTTATCAAGCACTTACTATATACCAGGCAGTGCGCTAAGTGCCAAAAATAGAAAGAAAAATAAAAAACAGTTCCTACTTTGAAAGAGTTGCCAATCTAATTGGTGAGACAATACATATATAAATAGGTACATCCAAGATACACACAGAGTAGGTGGAAGCTTATCTTAGAGAGAACGGCTTTGTTTGGCACAAGAGTTCTTTGCCTCTTTTCTGTCATGGACCCTTTTGGCAGTCTGATGAAACTGATGGACTCCTCAGAATGTTTTTAAATGCATAAGACCATAAAGGATACCAATCTTATTGAGTTCAAAATGTAATTTTTCCCATGTAAGTTCATAGACCCCTTATAATCTATCAGTGGACGCCAGGCTAAGAAACCCTACTTTAGTAGCTGGAGGTGGCAGGGGTGGGAGACCCAGGACATGTCTCCTGTAGAAGACAGCACTTGCTTTGAGTCCTGATGGAAGGCAGGGATTCTAAGTGGCAGAGGTGATGAGGGAGACAATTCTAGATATGGGAGGCAACTACTGCAAAGGCAGAGACAGGAAATGTAACATTGTGTGTGAGGCTGCATGAGTAGCATGGCTATATCATAGCATGTACAGAGGTAAGTAATGTGTACAAAGACTGGAAACATAAGACAGAGACAAGTTATGAAGAGCTCTATTGCTATGCTGTGGAGCAAATGGTAATAATAATGACCATAGCCAGAAGTTACATAAAAGTTCTTCTTAAGGAGTCCAGACATTGATGAAGATTTTGCAATGAAATGGTGGGAACTGTGCAATATATCTTTACTGATGTTAAAAAACATAGCCCCTATTAAATACCTAGAAAGACAAGATCAAGTGTTCATAAGTATACACCAGAACCTCAGTATCCCTTATTTACTAACAGACAACAAATTTCTATTCTGTCAATGAAACCCCCAAAATATACTTGGAAAGACAATAAATAAATAAACTATCCTGGACTGGAGCATCATCACAGAGAAAAGTGTTTTCCATAATTCCCAAGATATAACAACCCATAAAAATTAAGAAGAGTATTTTAAAATAAATATCACCAAAATAAATACTAATATCATGAAGTGAAAAGTTCTCAACATATATAAAGAGTAAATGGAAAAAATTAAAACCATGTAGGAATATGATGAAGTACTTATCTTCCCATCACCCTGTTACCTGAATTGTCCAAAAGATGCTTTCAGTGATCCTGTTGAGGATAAGCTTATATCCCAATATTTCAGTTTTAAGGAGCAATCATTTTTGTCAACCTGTGCAATAACTCACTGAATATAAAAGAATAATAGTATGACAGCAATTTGTCCCAGGACCATTTCCATCTGAACTCTATCACATATGAGAAGAAGAATGATAATAATAATAGTAACTACTGATACATTGAAAGGAAGGAAGAAAACATTTATTAAGAGTCTTTTTGTCTTATGACCCCAGGCAAGTCACTTAACCCTGTTTGCCTCAGTTTCCTCATTTGTAAAATGAGCTGAAGAAGGAAATGGCCAATCACTCTAATATCTTTGCCAAGAAAACCCCCAAATAGGGTTACATAAAGAGTTGGACATGACTGAAAACAACAATAAACTATTTGCCAAACACTGTGCTCAGCAATCGACAAATATGATCTCATTTGATCCTCACAACAGCCCTGGGAGGTAAATGCTATTATTATCCCCATTTTAGAGTTAAGGAAACTGAGGTTAAATGATTTGCCCAGGGTCACACAGCTAGCTAGTGTCTACATCTGGATTTGGACTCAGATCTTCCTGACTCAAGGTCTAGCCCTCTATCCACTACCCAGCTACATAGAAAAGTTTAGAAAGTGCTTTATATATACACATCATTTGATCTTTACAATTACTCTGTGAAGTGCTATTAATTTCCCCATTTTATAGATGAAGAAACTGAGACTCAAAAGGACCAAGTGACATAACTAGTATGGATTTGATTTGAAACCAGACCTTTCTGATTCACAGAATAATTCCTCTCTTCGATCTCATTTTAGTCAGCTCACATAGAAGCCTTATATGCTTTTGTGTCCTATGTCTTATCATCTTCCTAAGGGGGTCTGAAAGTCAGAGCACAGGCTTCCCCAGATATTCCTTTGAACTGACTCTGGAGATACTGAGAGGTATGGACTGTCTCATTCATTTGGCTCCAAAGGCCTTTCAGGTCTCTGAGTTGTTCCTTTGGCCCTAGCGTTTATGTCATATCTCAGAGTCAATCATTTGTCCATGTTGGTACTTTCAGCTTGGGTCCCCTGATCTGGGAGAGCTGCTTAGACCAGCTCTAAATTGCAATGATTCTGTGCAATTGCCAATTCTACAGGTGTCTATTCTTTAGATACTACCTTTTGAGGTATGTCTTCAATATATTTCAATGGATTGTCTGCAACCCTAGTGAGAAGGAAGATCATTATTGATTAGTTCAGTCCTTGGGTGCATGGGCTAGGCTCTGTCTGAACAGAGCTGGTGAACAATGAGATGCCACTCTTTAGATCCTAGAGTACATAAACTCCAATGAATGTTGTTTGTATTCTCTTAGGTTACTCAAGTAAGGGAATAGGAATTCTGAACTATTTTGACTTCTACTAGCTTTCCTAATCTTTATTTTTTTTTAAAGCAATTGGGGTTAAGTAACTTGCTCAAGGTTACATGGCCAGTTATTTCTTGGTGGGTGCTAAGTGTCTGAGCCCGGATTTGATCCCCAGGTCATCCCGACACTGGAGCTGGTGCTCTTACTTGCTGTGCTACCTGGCCGCCCCAAGCTTTCCTAATCTTAACACTGGTTTATCTGATCATGGGTGCTGACAACAGGAAGAGACTTGTCTTTCTGTTTGTTTGTTTTTCCCTCATTGGAATTATCTTCGTTAGGAAATACAGCTAATTCCTCTGAAATATGCCTTCCCATCTTTTCAATTTTCCTTGGTCTTACCCTCCTTTTGTTGTTTCTGGAACAAATGAAATGGGCATCCCAGTCCTGACTACTGTCACTGCTTTGGTGACCCAGTTAAAATAGCATGTAGCAGGGGGAAGCTGGGACACAGAAAATGGATTCTCAGACTAGCCAAGGGTAGCAAGAGAAGTCATTTGAAAACAGCCCTACTGGGCTTCCGTGGACACAAATTCCCCCAAATAGCACTTAAATGACTCCCAAATGGATCTCAACAAAGTTATCCACCCCACAGCTTCTGTGCAAAGTGGTCCCATCAGTACCTTGTAAAATCCAGCTTGGAAATGTATCCCAGTCAGCCTCTGTGCTGAGTAGTGACAGTTACAAATCCATCCTAGTGACAAAGAGCAAGGAGAGACTAATCTGGGAGTGGGACTGGGGCATGAGAGGAGGGTCTGTCTACAAGAGCAAAGGAACAGAATAAAAAACAGCAACAGACCCTGCAAACAGCAATTGGGGCAGTGAAAAGCCTTTCCAGGATTGCCAGCATAGGAAGGTATTTATTGACTTGGCAAGCATTTATTAAGCATCTACTGTAAGTTCAGGGTCAGGTACAGACAGTATCAAGAGCCCCACCTTCCACCCCAGATGGTGAGAAGATAAAAGGACTATGTTTTCTGCTTTTGTTTTTCTTTAAAAGAAAAAATGAGCAAGATAGTACCACACTCCCCCCCCCCCCGAAGCTAATGCTCTCCTTTTAGGGATCCTACAACCATGGATCAAGCAACAGATGCTTATTAAGCAAAAATTATGGTCCAGGCACTGTGTCAGGACCTGGAGATATAAGGACAAAGCATGAAACAATCCCTGCTCTCCAGGAGTTTATCTTCTAATGGGAGAGACAACAAACACATATAAAAATGTATACAGCACAAATACAAAGCTAACACACATGCATACAAAGTAGTTACATACAAAGTAGTTTTGGATCAGGAAAGGCTTCATGCAGGAGATGGTGCCTGAGCTGCATCTTAAAGGAAAAGAAGCACTTTATTAGGCAGCAGAGGTAAAGACAGAGTACATTCCATGCATACAGGGTGGCCTGCAAGGTCTCAGAAAGGCCAGATGGAATGTCACCAATGAGGAATAGAGAAAAGGTCAGTTTGACTGGATCACATGGTACAAGCAGAATAATGTCCAGTGGGGCTGGAAAAGTAGTGTAGAACCTGGTTATGTAGAGTAGTGGTGTCACACTTAAATAGAAATGAATCCTTTCAGGCCACACATTGACATCAAAAAACCATAAATGAACATTATCAATGTTGTAGAGTATTCTTACTTATTTTGTTAAACATTTCCCAATTGCATTTAATCTGGTTTGTCTACATTCAGGAGTTTTGTGGGTGGGCTGTTTATTTGATCCCTCTGATGTAAGGCTTTAAAAGCTAAACAGAAGAGTTTTATATTTTATTCAAGAGGCAAAAGGAAGCCACCGCAATTGGTTGATTAGAGGAGTTACAGACCTTAATGTCTGTGATTAAGGAAATTACTCTGGTAACAGTATGTAAAATGGTTGGGGGTCGTTTAGAGACTTGAGGCAGGGAGACCAATTAGGAGGCAATACTCTAGAAAAGAGGTGATGAAGAACTGAACTAAGGTGGCAGCTGTGTGAGTGGAGAGGAGTCATTTGTGAGAGATATCGAGAGAATACAGATAAGGCAGCTGATTGTATATATGGGGTGAGGTAATGTAATGGTAGAGAATAATGCCAAGATTATGAAGCTGAGACACTGAAGGTGGTGCCTTTGATCAAAATACAGATTTGTATTTGGAAGAGAGAGAGTCTGGGGAAAAGATGAATTCTGTTGAGTTGAAGATGTCTCTAGGATATTCACTTTGAAATTTCCAATAGGCAACTGGTGATATGGGACTGAAGCTAGGAGACCTGGGCTGGGTATGTAGGCTGGGAATCATGTGCATAGAGGTGACAGCTAAACCCATCAGTATGGATGAAGTTACTAACAGAGTATATCGAAGAAGAGAAGAGGGCCCAGGACAGAATCTTAGGAAACAGCTGTAGTGAAGAGGAGTGGAGATGGGGATGCACAATGTCAATGAGCCAATAGAGAAGACTAGGAAGGAGAGGTAAAACAGGTAGGAAGCAAACCTGGTGAGTGGTGTCACAAAAACCCAAAGATGAAAGCATATTCAGGAAATGGTGGTCAACAAGGATTAGGACTGGAAAAAGATTATTAGATTTGGCAATTAAGAGGTCATTGGTAACTGGAGAGAGAGGAATTTCAATTGATTGATGAGGTTAACAGCCAGATTACAAAGGGCTGAGAAGTCATTGAAAGGAGAGGAAATGAAAGTGGTGAGCACAGACAACTTTTTCTAATTTAGCTGGGAAAGGGAGAAATATAGATGATAGTTGAAGTGCTGGTAGGGCTAAGTGAAGTTTTTTTAAGGATTGGGAAGACTTTAATATGTTTGAAAATAGTAGCAAAGGAACCAATGGATACAGAACCAACTATTTAAGAATCTCACATCCAGTGAGTTGTACCTGTTATTCACCTAAGCCTCCATGAGGGGAGGGAAAGGGCTTCAGTGAAAAGTAGTCTTCCTGGGAAGAGGCAGCATGACTCTCCTGAACGGCAGAGTGAAGAAAGAGCTTTGGCAGACCAAACTCAACTCTTCACCCTCCATCCCCTGTGGTGAAATTATGACAACCCACAAATCTGTCAACTACTTTCCCCTTCAAGCTGGGGGTTTGCAAGGAAAATTCTTGAATCCACAGATAGAGGACAGTACTTTCAGGGTCAGCCTAAGGGGTAGAGGAATGGGTCACTGGGCAAAAGGAAAACATTAATTCAAAGAGATTTCCTGGATCTTAAAAGAAATGGGAGCCAGAAGCTACTCCTTCCTAACGGATAGAGGACCAATTCAAAGCTAATCAAACCCAGGGGCATTTTAAGGGTGCATAGCTGGATCCTATCCCCCTACAACCTGCAGACACCAGGTGGCTCATGGTGTCACCCTCAAGATGGGGAGGCTATTGGAAGCCAGGAAAATATGTCATAGCCCAAATTGTTTCAGTTCTTCTAGGTTGTGGTAAAAATGACCTCAAAAAGTCTAACCTTGTACACTTTTTCTATGCTGCTTCCATTCATCAGTATGTACATCATAAATGTACTAGTAAGACTGAAGCCCCTGTGCTTCTCATCCTTTATAAACAGACAGTTGGTGGTACTTCATTTCATTACAACCACTTAAAAAAAGTCAGGAGAAACAATGTCCTTAGGGTTATTTCATTTCAATCTTCTCTCATCACTTGTAGTCAGACTTGCCCTTGTTCACTCAAGGAGAATTCCCCCAAAGTTTGCCCTCCCACTCCCTCCAGTGAATGCCTCCTTACACATCATGAAAAAAGTACAATTATGACATGCTGCCTCCCACTAATGAAGGAATTCTAAGTCACTAAGCCCCATAGGGAGTGAGGGCAATACACCCTGCTGTGTCTTCTCATTGGCTCTGCTGAAATGTGGTTTACTCCCCAAACTGTCGGCTCACTGGTCACACAGATCACCTCCCTTTTTCCTTCATAGTCCCCTGAGGAGGAAACCAAGTGACCTTTGGTCTGGTGTAATTCAAACAGGAATGTGGGACCTCAGACTTCAGCTCTCATCCTGCCTACACACAGTTCCGAGGAAATGGAGATGGGAAGAGCATTTTCACGCATCCCTCCCCCCAACCCCCAGTCAGCTTTTCTATGAATTGGCAGGGGGGGGGGGGAGATTCTGGAAGAGAAGTTGCAACAGAACTTTCCCTGTCCAGTCATAAATGAGGGTTATAGAGTTTGGGCATATGGACTCCAGATTCAATTAAGCTCCTGGAGCCCCACAAGATTTGGCCCAGCAAAGCAGGGAAGAAAATACCATGAAATAAATGCTCAGAGCCAAGATCTCCTTATTCTTGAACATCTTCTGGATGTGCAAGGTGATTATAGATGCTTTGTTCCTTAGAGCAAGTTGCTGAAACTGGGGAAATTAAAAATCACTACAATTTGCTTCATGTTTGCAAATAACTAGGAGGTTGCTATAACTTAAGTCATGACCTTTTTGGTAACAGTTCCATCAATATGGTAAGAAGGCTACAAAATTGGCATCACTACTAAAAAGGGGTGTGAGAGGCAGGATAGAGAGGCAGAACCTCTCACTCACACTGTGCAGTTTGTACCCAGAAAAGCCCCAGTCCTATAACCACATCTGATGCATGAAAAATAAGTCATTTCAGAATCACTAGAGGACTTCGAATACTCCTCACTTAATTTCCTGGGGTTAAGATAAAAGAAACAGAAAACCCTCAATGCCAAATAGTAACACACTTGCAATTCTTTAATATGCCAATAATAGAAAAATCCTTCAGGAAGATGGAAATTTTATTTTTTAGTTCTGCTGAGTAAAATGTTCACAATTTCATATCTTTTAAAATATTTTCTTCCCAAACTTTGACAGTGACTAAGTATTAGCAACAGGAGGAATTGGAAACTTTAGAAGTTTGGCTGGTTTGCAGCACTAAGGGAAATGATCAAATATATACAGGCAGGCTGGGGATGCACGAAACCAGTAAAGAAATCAGCAAATAGATTTCAGGAACTAGAATTCAAAAGTGACTAGTAGTGTTCAGAACTTACCCACGTGCCGCCCCCCCAAAAGAAAAACCAATCCGACAAAAACACCAAAGGAAAATCTTTCAGGCTGGGAACGAGCCTAGAAAACACGTGCTGAACTGACTTGTTGGAAAAGCCCCGAGCCAAGGAAAGGGGCTGGGCTAATGCTTTTTCCTCCAACTTTCCCATAACGAGTTCCCCTCCACGCCCCTGCTTCTGCCTCGGTCCCTGCCCCCGCAGGTCCCTTCAGTTCAGTGTTTACAAATCTGGTCCCAAGAACCCCAAAGCAAAGAAAATACGAGACAAACTGCAAGGCCGAGGACAGCAGCATCCCGCCGGTAGACGGGCGGATAGCTAGCTTCGTTCCAGCTCTCTACTCAAGTTCGAAGCGCATCCTCAGGAGGCTGGACTCCACTTCCCTTCAGGTTCTCAGAGGTCCCCCAGCCAGATGTCATTACCGAGAAAAGAAGCCCCTGGGAGAGGGGTGCACCTCCAAGGCTGGGGGACAGAGGACCCCCGTGCGGACCCTGAGGTTGGGAGGGGGAGAGCGTGAGGTGGAGTGTTGGAGAAAATCAGTAGCCTCGCGGTCGGACCCTTTACCACCTACATTATATCAAACTGCCCCCCCACGACCCCTGAAGCCCCCCCACCCCAATCCAGGGGAGGGGGCGCTTCCCACAATGCCCAGCGTCCTCCAGCCCTCACTTCCGCTGTCCAGCCACCCAGCTAGAGGGGCGGAGGAGACCCGAACCCAGACCTCCAGAACACTGGCCCCTCCACGTTACCCCTCCCCCAGCCCTGCACCTAGAACCAGAGAAGAGACACACCGCAGCAGGGGGGGCTTAGGGACGGGGGCGGGGCTAGGAGCCAGGGGCAGGAGGGGCGGAGCTCAAAGAGGGTGGTCGAAGAAGAAAAGGAGCGGAAAGGGGCCAATCAAGAGCGGCCGGGCGCGCGCCGGGGGGCGGGGTCAGAGACCGCGAGCGCTTGCCCGGCGCCTTTCGCGGGCGCGCGCGAGGCAGGGGGCGTGTGTGAAGGGGGTGGGGGGGGTGGCGGAGCCGGCCGGGGGCGCGCTAGGCTGAGCGGGGGCGCGCTGGAGCGGGTCTGACTGACGGACTGACTGAGAGCGGAGCGAGCGAGAGGAGCTCCAGCGGCGACTCGGACCCGGCACCGGGATTCTGGGGGCGACGGTCAGGGGCAGGGGACGAAGAAGAGGGCTTCGGGCTGGACGAGGGTCCGTCGGCCGCGGCTCCCGCTCCTCCTCATCTTTCTCCTCCTCCGGCGGCCGCCCTCGCTCCCTGCCTCCCCCCCGCCCCATGGGGTAACAGGTAAGCGGCGAGCCCGGCTGCTCATTGTCCGCTCCGGCCCGGCCCAACCCGGCGCCTGCCCTCGCCTCCGCTCCGCTCCTGGGCCGGGGACTCCCCTCTGCCCGGTGTCCCTGCTCCTGCTCCCCCTCAGCCCCGAGGGTTCCCCCGGGGCTCCGGCGCCCGGAGCGAAGGACCCAGCGCCCCTGTGCGCGGGGCGCCCCCTGTGGCCGGGCGGCTGCGGCAGCGGAGCAGAGGACCTGGGGCTGCCGGGGCTGGGGGTGACAGGCACCGGCTGCCCTGACCCGGCCCGGGAACGACCCCACCGCGGCGACTGCCGCGGTCTCCTTTGCCCCCTCTCCCGGCTTTGCCCCGCGCCCCGCGGGCAGGGCCGGGGCGGAGGGAGAGATTGGAGTCCGTGCCTCCAAGTCCGTCCTGTGCCCCCTCCCTCAATTGCGCTCGGCGGGGGTGGCAGCGGGTGGCAGTTGTCTCTCACTCCTCCGGGCTAGCGGAGGGGGTGGCTGGAAGGCACAGTGATTCCCCTCCCTCCCTCCCTCCCTTCTTTTTCCCCTTCTCTGCCACCAGGTCTGACGGCGCCTCACTCCCATTTTATACCCTGGCAACACCTCTCCCTGAACCGCTTTGAACCCCCTGGGGCCACCGGGCAAGAACCACCAGCTCTCGGGGCTGCGGGGGGAGGGAAGTTGGAGGATGTCTGTGAGAGTGAGCGTGTGTGTGTGTGTGGGGGGGGGGTGCTCATGTTGTACTGGAGGGGCGGGGGCGGGCGGACACTGAGACTCTGGTTTTGGAGGAGGGCTGTTACTGAAGCGAGGTAAGTCTGGTGTGTGCCAGGGTTTAACCCCACACCCCCTCCCTCCCCTTGTGCCTCCTCCTCCTCCTCCTTCCCTCCTCCCCGTAACCTCCAAAAGGGGAATTTTCCAGCCGGTAATTTCTGCTGCGTCAACACCCAGCTCTAGGGAGAGGAGACAAGGGGCATTTTAGTAGCTCCCACTGCCCATGAGAGGTTCCTACCCAAACCCCAGAATTAAAATTCTTCCCCCAAAACGCAGCCTATAGGCAAGTTGCACCAAGAGTTTCTGAAGAGTCTATGTCTCAAAACTGCCTGGAAAAAGGGGATGAGGTAATACAGAGAAGCTTGTGTATTTCTTTCTCTCTCTCAGGCCTGTTTTGGGTTATTGTCTCCCCCTAAAGCCAGACACAGATCGCCTGGCCTTGCCTCCATTTTAATTACAGGCTGAAATGGGGGAAGAAGTGACCCTAGAACAAAACTGCAAGATCATTTCTCTCCTCTTTGGTGAGGCAGCTAATTGAATGTGAGACTTAACCAAAAGGGCTGAGATTTCTTTATATGTTAGGTAATAGATTCAGTGGGGGTAGCATTCTCTTCTCACCCCTTGCCACCCCAAAGGCATGTTCTCTAAGGAGAAAAGAGGAAGCATTGGACTTAAAGGTGTGTTTGCAAAATAAGGGTTTGTAATGCTGGGTTGGCTTTGTCTCCCTGTAAATAGACATGTCAGTTTCACAAAGTAATACAAGTAAGTGTCTGATAACTCAATCCCAGATGACAGGGAATGAAGCTGAATTTTCAGGTACAGAAAGATTTCTAGTTTATTTATTTTTTACCTTCACAAATTTAGTATCTTGTTTGGTTAATACACCACACACGCAAAACCTGTCGGTAGCTGTACTTCAGTGAAATCTGAATGATGTTATAGGAAAAAATGCTTTTGACACTTGATAAGGAAATATAAACAAAAGAAAGTTTAATGGAGATTAGCAGTGAATTTCCTCATGCTTTCTATTTTACAATCTCAGTGATTCATTCAGCATGGATTACAGTGACAAGATTATTATCAGCATTGTTTAAAGAAATGCTAATTAGAAAACGTGTTTTGCAAACAGCATTGAGCAGACACCTGTACTGAAGTTCTCACTTGCATTTTAATTGTATCAATTGCTTTATTTTTTATATTTGATTTATTGTAATATCTAACTTCCAGCTTTTTAAAAGAGTTATTATAGGTTCACTTCCTACTTAAGCATCTCAACCTTTATTGTTGGTTTATGTTAGGCATTTTCTCTAAGAATGGGAAATATCTTTTATTCATAAAGAATAATTACAGTAAGGATTTCGTAGTAGCAGTGAAACAAAATAAGAGTATCTTGTTGCAGAAGAGTCCTTCAATTTGATAACTTTATGGGTTGTCCTGGATCAAAAAATACTCAGAAGTATCTAATATTTGTAATTACTGTATGATTTAACGGTTTACCTGCAGTGTGGTCATATACTTCATTTATTGTTACTTAAATACAAATGTGAACATCTTTCAATGAAAAGTTTTGTAATTATTTTGGTATCTTTCATAAAAGGGGTTGCGGTCATAGCATATTAAATGTGGTAAAGAACTATCACTGAGGTATTTGGAGAGTGAAACCTAATATAGAATCTATTGCCCAGTGGGCCAGCCTGAGAACTACAAAGGAAAACTTAGATTTGTATTTACAGGAACTCTCATTTACCTGTTCCTGAAAATAGAATTTTGTTTTGATAAGATAATTGATTTTTAATTGAACATTTTTAGTCGGTTTTGTGTTCTGATATGTTGTTTCCTCATGCTTAAACCTCAGTTAATTTTATGTCCTCTTTGATAGATGTAAACGATTGCTGTTTATCCTTATGTAGTGAATTTCACCACCCCCTGCAGTTATGAAACAACCTCATTATATCACTGATTCATTTATACTTTGGGTCAAATCTTGTCTCTGGTGTCCATAGTAACATATAGTGTATCTTTCTCACCAGTAATGAGTGCCTGTAACATGGATGTGATTCTTGTACCTTAAATAATTTTATAACAGGATTCTACTTTATGTCTGTAAATCTTGAAGCTTCTTGAATATTTTAAAATTGGATTAATTTTGGGTACCTTGCTTCAATGTTAGCAAATAACTTACAAGTGTTAATAAACAAATTTACTATTTCATCATCTGAACTTTGAATATTGTCCTTTAACTGGCTTTTTCAGATGTAAAGAGAAATTGGGCCAGGTTGTCCCTGTGGTCTGTGTTTCTGGGACGGTTGTACTTGGTCTTTTCAGAGGGTTTTTATGACAGTTGTAAGCTTAGGAAAATGAGTGTAATGAATGCTAAGTAGAGGGGGAAAAATCCTGATAAGCCCACAAACTTGATAAAGTTGTTACTTTTTGTGACTTTGTACATGAATCCAATTTTCATTTTATTTGGCATCATTTTCCTCTTCCATTGGGTTAAAGTAAGTTATACGTACTTTAAAAGCTTTCCCCTACTTGCTTTAGAATCCTGCATTTGTTCTTGTTTTTAGTTGTGAGCCTACTTAGACTTTAAAATTTTTTTCGTTTCTTGATAAGTGTAAGTTTTTCTCCAGTTCACATTTTGTTTTTAAATCCAGAAATCATCATATAGCAAATCATATTTTTCCTCCTGCCCTTTCTTATGATATATTTTAAGAAATTGTGCAGGGATGATAGATTGTTTAGGATACTGTTCCTATCTCTTTCCCCACACCCCAATAATCTTTCTTTACTGCTAAATATTTATTTTTAATGGTCTAAATGAGGTATAAGTGAACATTCTTATAAGTACACATTTTAAGGGAAGAGGACTTGGTTTTAAATCTCTGAAATGCTTTCTTCAGTTCTAATTGTTGTCCTTTACTCTGGTTGTAGTTCCCTAGAGTCCTTTGCTTTAGTGTGCCCAGTACAGGCAATAAAATTGCACCAGAAAAAACCTGAGGATTTTAGAGGAAAGAACTAAAGACCTTTCTTTTTGTCTTCCATCTTAAGCACTTTTTTAACATATAACCCAAAGCATTGATCATTCCCATGTTCTTGTTGAAAAAGTTTTATTGTAGTATTTATTGTATTACTCATTAACAATGACAGAAAATGCCCCACAATGTTCTCCATGACTGGCAAAAGGCATAGTAAGAAAATAAGAAAAATTTCTGAGAAAATTATGGTAAATGAGGCAACTAAAGAATGAAATCAACCAATTTTGTAGTTATTACTCAGGTGTTCCTGTAAGTATACACACACATATCTACATCTGCACTATATAGATATTAAACATATGTATATGTGTATATATACACACATATTCATATACAGTTGAGTAACTGTAAAGATGATCATTTTGACCTATAATCAATCAACAAGCATTTGTTAAGTACACAGTATATGCTACATTTTGTGCTACATAGTAGGGATACAAAGACAAACATGAAATGGTCCCTTTCTTCAAGGATCTTACTTTCTAATGGGAGATACAATATGTACCTATAGAGAGCATATGCATAATAGATACAAGGTAATTTAGGGAAGAAGTGCACTATATATAAATAAAAATCATCTTGAAATATCCTTTTTTTTTTTTCTGGTTTCTGGCTAGGTTTGTATATGCTTATTTGTGTGTTGTCTCACCCTTTAGACTGTCATCTCCTTGAGAGCTGGAACTGTCTTTTGCCTTTCTTTGTAACTCCAACCTTTAGCATATTGCTGGACACAAAATAGGTGCTTAATAAATGTTTAAGTGTTTAATAAATGTTTCTTGATTGAGTAGGTGTTGTTGAATTTTGAAGCCTATTGCAAGTTGAAGGTATAATGCCAATAATTTATTTTCCATCAGAGGTACTATGATAATGTTCTTTTATCAGAAAAGTAAATCTATCTTGTAAGTCACATCAGACCAACCCATAGGGCAGCCAGCTTGCTCTCAAGGAGCTCCCAGTCTTATGGGGAAGACGGCATACAAACAACGATGTACAAATAAGCTGTAGACGGGATAAATTCGAGATGATCAACACTAAGAAGGCAGTAGAATTAAAGGAGACCAGGAAAGGCTTCCTGTAGAAAGTGGGATTTTAGCTGGAATCTGAAGGAAGCTGGGGAAGGCAGCAGATAGAGATGAGGGAGAGAATTCCACTCATGAGGAGAAGTCAGTGAAAATACATGAAGTTTGAGAATGGAGTGTCTTGTGTGAAGAACAGCAAGGAGGCTAATGGAGTTGGATTGTAGAGTATGTGGAGGGTAGTAAAGTGTAAGAAAACTAGAAAGACAGAAAGGGTAAAGGTTATAAATGGTTTTAAATACCAAACAGAGGACTTTAATTTTCATCCTGGAGGCAATAGAAAGCCACTAGAATTTATTGGGGGTAGCTAGGTGGTGCAGTTGATAGAGTGCTGGGTCTGGAGTCAGGAAGACTCATCTTTCTGAGTTCAAATCTGGCCACAGGTACTGGGTGACTCTAAACAAGTCTTTTAACCCTGTTTGCCTCAGTTCCTCATCTATAAAATGAGCTGGAGAAGGAAAGAGAAAACCACTCCAGTATCTTTGCCAAGAAAACTTCAAATGGGCCCACAAAGAGTTGAACACGCCTGAAATGACTGAACAACAACAAAAGATTCTATTGAGTAGGAGGTGAGATGTACAGTAATTGTGTCTGCAATGCACTGTGCTAAGGTCTAGGGATATAAAAAGAGGCAAAAAGACAGTTCCTGTATTCAAGGAGCTTACAATCTAATGGGGAAGATAACATGTAAACACATTTATACAAAGTATGCTATGAACAGGTTAAATAGGAAATAATTAACAGAGGGAAGGCGTTAGCATTAAGGGTTTGGGGAAGGCTTCCAATAAAAGATATGATTTTAGTTGAGACTTAAAGAAAGCAAGGGAGGTCAATACCTGGAGTAGAAAAGGGAGAGCCTTTTAGGTTTGTGGGATAGCCAGAGAGAAGACATTCAGATATTCTCTTTAAGTCAGTGGAGTATGGACTGGAGTGGAGAGAGACTTGTGACAAGGAGGTCAACTAGCAGGTTGTTGCAGTAGTGCAGGTATGACATGATGAGGGCTTCTCACTGGTAGCAGTGTCAGAGGAGAGAAGGTGGTGTATATAAGATGTTATGAAGGTGAAATAATAAGGCCTTGGCAACACTGTATATAGGGGATGAAAATGAGGATGATACCTTGATTACAAGGCTGGTGGTTAGGAAACTGGTGGTATCATTGACAATAATAGGGAAGTTAGGTTGGGAGAGAAGAAAGATAATGCAGTTTTGGTTATGTTGAGTTTAACATGTCTATGGGATAGGGGGCGGCTACTTAGCGCAGTGAGTAAAGTTCTGGCCCCAGAACCAGGAGGACCCAGTTCGTTTTGGGCCTCAGACACTTAACACCCACACAAAAAACTAGCGTCTAACCTTGGGCAAGTTACTTAACCCCAACTGCCCTCCAAAAAAAAAAAAAGATGTCTAATCCAATTTAAGATGTAAAATAAGCAGTTAGAGACTGGAGGTCAACAGAAGGTTAGGGCTAGATAAGTAGATTTGAGAATTATTAGCAAAGAGATGTTTGTTGAATCCATGGGAACTTACAAGATCACCATGTGAAATAGTATAGAGGAAGAAAAAAGAGGACCCAGGAATGACCCTTGTGGGGTACCCACAGTTATTGGGTATTACTGAGATAAAGATCCAGCAAAGGAGATTGAGAAGGAAGGTGAACCAGGATCAAATAGTGTCTTGAAAACCTAAGTGAAGAAAGAAGAGGGTGGTTAGCAGTGTTAAAGGCTTCCAAGAAGTCAAGGAGGACGAGGATTGGGAAAAGACCATTAGATTTGGCAATGAAGAGATCATTAGTAACTTTGGCAGAAGCAAATTTTTAAAATTGCTCATTTATAAAGTTTTATTTTATTATTTTAATAATTGTTTTGAAATAGCATGTCAGATGGCATTCTTCATAGAAAAAGGTAGTGATAGTTTTCAATATATTCATATACATAAAGATCTTATAGTGTTGTGTAGTGTCAGTTGTAAAGTAGCAGTTTTCCTAGTACTAAAGGAGCACATTTAATCACTCTTTGAAATAATCACAGAAGAAAGTGTTTCTTCTTTTTCTTGAATTATTTTCAGACAGCATCATGTCACTAAATGTAACTATAGTTTGGTGAGAATTCATTTTTTTCTGGTCATAGCATAAAATGCAGAAATCGTCCTATATTCATGAATATTTTTTAATATTTGCAAGGGTTCAGAAATAGTTTTTGTTTGTAAAACACTACTTCCCCTTATCCTTTCATCCCGATAGTTCTATTTATTTTGCAATTATTATAAAAATCATTTTACATAACAATACATATTTGTCTTCACCTTAGTATTTATTATACACTGGAGGGCCAAGATAGCACTATTTTCTGTAGAGCTGAATTTTATCTAAGGTTAATCTGTCTTGTATCCCATTAAAGGGGGTCTAATCACTGAAATACCACCTCTCCTATGTACTCCTCTTTCTGACACTGCCACCACCCTGTTACAGGCCTTCATTATTTTAAACTTAGTTTGTTTCAGTAGCCTGATGGTTGGGCTCTCTGCCTCAGATCTCTTCTCAGTCCAGTCTGTTCTCCTCTCAGCTGTCAAATTGATCTTTCTGAAGTAACCGTATTTCTCACCTCCCATTCAGTAAACTCCAATGTCCCCCTATTTCCTCCAAGATCAAATATAAAATCCCCTGCCTGCCTTTTAAAGCCCTTCATAACCTGGCCCCTTTCCAATCTAATTATACCTTCCCTTCATATTCTATGTGATCCATTGACACTGGCATCCTTGATGTTCTTCACTCAAGATACTCCTTCTCTAGACTTCATGTATTTTCTCCATTTTTTCCTCCATGTTTGGACCTCTCCCTCCTCATATCTGCCTTCAGATCTCTGCTAAAGTCCCTTCTAATGCAAGAAGGCTTTCTCAGTCTTCATTAATCTTGGTGCCTTCTCTCAGAGATTATCTCCAATTTATCCTTTGTATACAGTTAATTGCGTGCTATTTCTACCATTAGACTGTGAACTCCTTGAGAACAGGGACTGGCTGGTTTTTTTTTTTTTTACCTTTCTTTGAATCCCCAAGGCTTAGTATAAAGTTTGGCACAAAATGGGGACTTAATAAATGCTTGTTGACAACTTATAATGTAGTTTTACCTAAAACATCTCTTTGCTAGATACCTAAAACAGCCCCCACAACATATCCATAAGGAATGCAGCATAGCAAGGCAACACTGTCATTATTTAGGTATGTATATTTTCCTTTTAGAATGGAATTTCAAGGTACGAGTAGCAAAAAGAAAAATGCTCTTATGTGTAATGATGAGCAAGATGTTTCCACAGACCTGTCAACATTGTTTATTGGGTGTCTACTACTTACAGATCTCTGTATTAGATGATGTTGTGACTTATAAAGGAATTTGAAGAATTGGTCATTGCCTTTAAGAAGTTTATGACCTAAAAGTGGAAACAGGATAAATACAAATTGATATACATGCACAAGTGACAGGAATATATATGTGTGTAAAAGCATGTGGCTATATGTTTACACATAAACTCAACTCTAGCTGCTTAGAGATTATATATTTAATCAGAGAAGAAAAAATGATAGGGCAAGGGGTTCTATAAGTGTTGAAGCTAGAGCCAAAAGAAATTAATCTAAAAAAATTTCATAGGGGAAATTATTCTTAAATATTTGGGTGGAGAACTGGTAGCAGAGAAATGGTGAAATTATTCTAATCAAGAGGAATGATGTGTCATCATTTGGATGTAGAAGGGGGCACATAATACTTATTCTCAGTAATCGTTTATTGAACATTTACTGTGGTCTAAGCACTGTGCTAAATACTGAGGGTACAAAGAAATGCAAAAACCTGTCCCTGATGTCTAGATGCTCACTGGAAAACAACATGTAAATGCCTATGGATGTAGAAAATATAATAAAATAAAATATAAAAATAAACAAAATATAGAAAAGTAATCTCAGAGAGAAGGCATTAGCAGTAGAAGGGACCAGGAAAGATCTGCAGAGAATGGGATTTCAGCTGAGTCTTTAAGAAAGCCAAGGAAGATAGGAGCTAGATGGGAGGAGGGAGTGCATTCCAGGGATAGGGGATAGCCAGTGCAAAGGAACAGAATTGGGAGATGAAGTGTTGTGTGTGAGGAACAGCAAAATTGACCAATGAAGCTGGATTATAGAATGTGTTGAAGGGAGTAAAGTATAAGAAGACTGGAAAAGGCCAGGGTGGGAAAGGTTTTAAATGTCAAACAGAGGACTTTATTTTTGAACCTGGAGGGTAATAGGAAGTCATTAGAGTTTGTGCAGAGAGTAGTGCTCTAGGAACAGCTCTATGCTTAGGAATATTAATTTGACAGCTGAGTGGAGGATAAGTTGGAGTGAGAAAAGACTGAAGAAGGAAGACCAATCAGAAGGTTATTGAATGTTACTCTGAAGAGAGTGGCAATGGTGTGTGTAGTAGGAGATGAAGGAGTTAGGTAAGATGAGACCAGTTGTATACCCTGTTACTTCTATATAAAGTGTAGGCAAATAAAAGACATTAAATTTGCATTGATTTTCATCTCTGTAGGTATTCCTTTCACCAGTTCAGATGGTAAACCATTTCTGATTTCTCATATTTTATCATTTTTGTCCATATCTTTACATGAGTCTTCCATAGAGGCTGCACCTTACATGCTAGGGAACTTGTTCCTTTTCTTTTAATATCTTTAACTGCAAGGGTGGCACTTGGGCTGACTTTGTTTTCTTTCATTCACTATATGCTTTTCCTATCTCCTTTTATGGTCATAGTTGTCTTTTTCCCAATTTATAGATCATAAGGTCACAGACCATTAGAACTGAAAAAAGCCTTGAGGTATCATCTAGTGTACAACCCTTTCATTTTACAGATGAAACTGAGGCTCAAAGAAGTTAGGGGATCTGCTAGCTCTGTGACCATTGGCAAATATCAGTGCTGGGATTTGAATCCAGGTCTACTGATTCCAATCTACTGATTATCACTTCAGCAGACTGCCTCATTTCATACCAAGTAAGTCATTCTTAGTAATATGCTATTGCCTACTTAAAATCTTTTATATCTTAACATTTCCTTCTGGGGCAGAACCAGATATTGGTCCAAGAGGCCAATTTAAGGTTCTGAAAAGGGAATTAATAACAGAACAGATTTAGAGGAAAATTGTTCTTAAATCCATCCATACATAGAGTGTGGTAGGAGGGTTGACAAAAAGGTTATAGGCTAGGTCAAGCCTCTGGTGTTTAGGAGCTAGCCTGAAAACTTGGAAAATGAAAAGAGTAGAGAAGATCTGAGGAATTTTATGGCAGAAAATGAGCAGAACTTAATGGTGGTGGACAGTGTGAGAGTGGAAGAGAAAAGCTGTCATTGATTTCACAGAAATTGAATGGCGGGATAGGTGACAAAAGTAGGGAGTAACTTGATAGAAAAATTAACTGTCTTTTTTAACGTATTCAGTTTTAGATAGGGTACCTGAATAGTTGTGCCTTGTATGTGTGAGAAATCTAGTCTGAGAAATCTAGATCAGGACAGAAAAAAGGTTAGGGTTAGAGAAGATCTGTGTTAGTATTATTAGGATAGAATCATTGATTTAAATGAATTAATTAGATTCTTTCCTAAAATAAACATTTTTGAATAATATACACATACACAATTACATGTACAAAGAATTTTTAATGTATTTTCTTAACTTTTGAGTTTCAAATTCTTCCCCTATCTCCATCTTCTCCCACCCTCCCCTCATCCCTCCCTGATAAGGCAAGCAGTTTTATATAGGTTATACGTGTGCAGTCATGTAAAACATATTTCTATATTAGGCATTCTGTGAAAGAAAACACAGACCTCCCCCCCAACACACACACACACACACATACACACACACACACATGAAAGACAATGAAAGATAGTATGCTTCAGTTTGTGTTCAGACTATCAGTTCTTTTTCTGGAAGTGGATAGCATTTTTCATTATGAGTCCTTTGGAGCGTCTTGGATCATTGTATTGCTGAGAATAGCTAAGTCATCCACAGTTGATTATCATACACTATTGTTGTTACCATGTACTATTTTCTCTTGGTTCTGCTCACTTCACTCTGCATCAATTCATGTAAGTCCAGGTTTTTCTGAAAGCATCCTGCTCATCATTTCTTCTAGCACAGTAGTATTCCATTACAATCATATACCAGAACTTGTTCATCTCTTTCCCAATTAATGGGTATCCCCTCAATGTCCTTCTTTGCCACCACAGAAAAAGCTGCTATAAATATTTTTGTACATATATCAGATTCTTTTCCTCTTTTTAAAAAATATCTTTGGGGGGCAGCCAGGTAGCACAGTGAGTAAGAGCACCGGCTCCACTGTCGGGATGATTTGTGGATCGAATCCGGGCTCAGACACTTAGCACCCACCCAGAAACACCTGGCTGTGTAACCTTGAGCAAGTTACTTAACGCTGATTGCTTTAAAAAAAAAAAATTTAAAAAAAGAGTGCTAGATATCTTAACATCCCATAATAAAAACTTGAAATGAGACTTTTCAAAGACAAGGAAATACTTATTTAAATTCAGTTTTGTAGTAGAGTAGGAAAAAATTCTAATCTTGAAATGTTTTAAAATTTCAGTTTAGATTTGGAACTATGCCCAAAGGGCTATAAGTCTGTGTGTACCTTTTGACACAGCAATACCACTACTAGGTCTATATCCCAAAGATATATTTTTTTAAAGCAATCGGAGTTAAGTAACTTGCTCAAGGTTACAGGGCCAGTTATTTCTGGGTGTGGTGCTGAGTATCTGAGCCCCGATTTGAACCCAGGTCATCCCGACACTGGAGCCGATGCTCTTACTTGCTGAGCCACCTGGCCGCCCCTAAGCAATTGGGGTTAAGTAACTTGCTCAGGGTTACATGGCCAGGTGTTTCTGGGTGGGTGCTAAGTGTCTGAGCCCAGATTCAATCCCCAGGTCATCTCGACACTGGAGCTGGTGCTTTTACTCACTGTGCTACCTGGCCGCCCCATATGTAGCACTCTTGAAAAATATCCTCTACATCTTATTATTATTAACGATTATACAAGTTATTGTATTCAGATATTCCAGGAAATCTGTGATCTCACATACTCACAGAATTCTAAAGTTAGAAGGGATACTGTAGTGGCTGAGTAGTTTAATCCATACCCCAGAAGGAATACCTACTATACCTGACAAGTACTCATCCAGCCTTTGTTTGAAGACTTCTAATCTTATTACTTAGTGAAGCATTCCATTCTACTTTAAAATATCTCTGTTGATAAGGAAACTTTTCCTGACATCAAATTTGCCTGTTTCCAACTTTTACCCATTATTCCTGGTTCTGCCACCTGCAGCCAAAAAGTCCTAATCTCTTCCACCTGTCAACCCTTCTAATGAAGACAGCTTTCATGCCCTTCCCACCTTCCACCCTCATCCCCCCCAACTTTTTCTTTTCCAAGCTAAACTTCCCCAATTTGTCAACCAACAATCTCATCAGTATGGTACTTCCTCTATCTTTGCACATTTTAATCCATCCATACTTGACCATGTTGTAGAACTCTTATCCATGATCTTTGAATCTGCTGTTGCAGATAAACTCAGCTTGTTGGGGACCTTCTAGTTTTTTGACATTGCATACATAACATATTCCTATATATATTTTAAAAAATAATTTTGTAAGAGAAACAAAGATGTATATAATAACATTGACAAGATAGTAAAAATTCATTTTATATTTTGTTGTTGTTGTCCAGTTGTTTCAGTTGTATCAGACTCTTTGTGACCCATTTGGGGTTTTCTTGGCAAAGATATATTGGAATGGTTTGCCATTTCCTTCTTTAGCTCATTTTACAGATGAGGAAACTGAAGCAAACAGGGTGAAGTGACTTGTCCAGGGTTACACAGCTAGTAAGTGTCTGAGGCCTCAAATTTGAATTCAGATCTTCTCAATTTCAGAGCTGGCATTCAGATGCCACCTAATTGCCCCATTATATATTTAATATACTTTTATTACTTTTTTATCACTGCTTATTACTGTTAATGTTGACTTTTACATATTACCTCTGTGTAGAGACATGGTACATTTTTTGGGTCTGTCTTCAATACTCTATATCATTTTAGTTGTATTCTCACATATATCTTTGAATTCTTCATATTCACAATTTCTCATAGTAATATTCCATTCACACATTGTAATTTATTTGAATATTACATAGCACCCTTTTATCTAAGCATTTCAAAGACATTTTTAAAATATCATCTTTGAAAACTTAGATTATCTGGGAGGAACAAATCAGAAAAGAAACATCCATTTTAGAGATGGTGAAACATGTTTGATTAAAGGAATTAGTTTCTTTCCTCATGATCTTATAGGAAATCATTGGTGGAGCTCAGTCAGATTTCCCAACTTCTTTTTCAGTTTTGTATTCACTAGACCACAAGAGGAACATGCAGTAATTTTAACTGTGCTAACAATTAATCTATCTAGTCTTACATAAAGTTCATGACAATAATCAGGACTTGATGATTCTTAGAGGGAGATATTCAGGTTCTCAGATAACATGGTGGTGACCCCTTAGGTTGGCATAGCCCTTAAATTATGTATACAGGCTTAGAGAAGAAAATATCATACCAACTTTGACCTGAGTTCAAGCCCCTTCTTTTTTCAGAGGAGCTAGTGTGGTACAATGGTGCCAAGTACCATGACAAGAGCTACTATTTGGTCCATGTATTTCTCAATTTTTTCTTTTCTTTACACTATCTCTCAACTGTCCTAGGTACATTATTGTATTCTTCTTTTTCCAAAACTGAAAAAAAATTATTTTATTTATTTTTTCTTTAGGAAGTTGTAATCTTTTTGTTAATTAATTTATTTTTAGTTTCCAACATTCACTTCCACAAGATTTTTTTTTTAAAGCAATAGGGGTTAAGTAACTTGCTCAAGGTTACACAGCCAGGTGTTTCTGGGTGGGTGCTACCGTGTTTCCCCGATAATAAGACACTGTCTTATTATTTTTTTGGACAGAAAAACACCAGAGGGCTTATTTTCAGAGGAGGGCTTATTTTAATGAACATTGACAGCAATTTTAATAAACAGGTAAATGTGAACAAAAAAATGTACCTTTACTCAATAATGAATTCAATAAAGAACAGGATGACACGCTCACTGCTGCAGCTCTGATTGGATGCAGCTCAGAGCTTGGCGTGCGTTTCATGGGGGCGGGGGCAGTGCATACAGAGGGTACCATAATGTAGTGTGTAGCGCAGGGGATCACCTTCACTACAGTAGCAATCTCAGTAGGGCTTATTTTCGGGATAGGTCTTATTATCGGGGAAACACGGGTAAGTGTCTGAGCCCAGGATTCGATCTCCAGGTCTTGTCAACACTGGAGCCGGTGCTCTTACTCCTGTGCTACCTGGCCGTCCCCACAAGATTTTGAATTCAAAATGTTCTCCCCACTTCTCCCTTCCCCCTACCCCAAGATGGTATGCATTCTGATTCAGTCTGCTTTTCCAACGCATTTTGACTATAGTGACTATCTGAGTTATCTCCTTTAAGGAAGAGTACTTAGTGACTTCATTTATTTATATTGTATGTAGATTAAGCAGCTTCAAAGACCTACATAATACTTACATCATAGAAAAAAAGAGAGTCTATGATGGGAATTATAGTTATGTAAAAGAAATAGGATGTTCAAAAATGGAAAATTTGTTCCAAGAGGATTGGATTCTATGTTGGTAGATTATGCATTCAAGGACTTGGGTTGTCAGAGTATCTATAAGGAATTTATAATCCTTTACAAAGGATTATATCTATTGTACAAGAGTGAAAGAGAAATTATTTAGTAAGAAAAGTGCTACTTAAATAAAAATGTTTTGAATTGAACTAGTTTCTTGTTAGGTTGTCACAGTGGACTCAATTTATTTCAAAGAACATTTAGCAAATGCTGACTATGCAAAGTACACTATAGCATTTAAAATCTAAGTCTTGGGGTTCTGTTTGAGATTTCCAGTATATGTTATATATTTATTTTTGTAGGATTAGCTCCAGGTGCTTAGTCCTAAAAGGTTGAGATAGTTTGACCACAATTTTTAGTTTCTTATTCTTGAGTTTTTCCTTCCTGTCATACTGTACCCCCTTCCCAACAAAACACATTTTTAACTCAATTTAAATTATAAAATGCCATGTAACATGTTTAGTGTTATTTAAAAATGTGTCTACTTTGTTTGAAGAACACTTCATTGCTTTCTTTATCTCTTTTCTAAAGTATTAGGAAACTCATTATTTTAGTGATGGCTTTAGTTTTCCTTGTTCTTTAGAAGCCATAATAATAAGAAAAATTGGTATAGAATACAAATTCTTTCCAGTAAGTTATTAGACTTAACATAATTTGTATATAGCTACACAGCCCCACCATACAATACAATACAATGCATTTATTTTAATTTGAAAGATATATAAGTAGTTTTTAGTATCATCACAAAAGCTGATTTCCTGTATTGGATAGATTGCCTTTCTTCCCAGGTTTGATTCTGGATAACTTGAGATGACCAGGTTTCCATCAGTATCCAAAGTTAACAAATAAGTGTGTTTGAAACTATACTAGAGCTTATTAACCATCTGGGATATATATATATATATATATATATATATATATATATATATATATATATATATATATATCTCTGAAGATGAAGCTAAACATACAGAATTAGAATTCTTTTGAGGTGTGTAACAAATATTTACATTTAACAATATACCATTAAATTAGTGTGTCTGTTCATGCTATACTGTATTATTTTTAATTGATTAATTTTAATTAATTTAATAATTTAAAATTTATTTTTAATTTAAAATTGAAATTTAATTTTAAAATAATAAATTTAATTAATTTTAATTGATTAAGGGATAAAACTCCCAACAAATTTATAGATTTTTCCATGAGTATTTACTGATGTTCTATTGCCTAAAATGATAGGGAAATAACTATATATTTTGTTTTCATTGTTTTAGCTTTGCTTAGTTTTAAGATCATATATTTTTATTCTTTAACTACAGGACATTTTGAAGAACTCTTCAGAGAATATTAGTAGGAGCATTTTCCCTCGATGCATTGAAAAAATGTATTATACTACTGTGACACATTGAGACAGCTAAAGAAACAATTTTCAACATTGGTATGTTTTAAGACTTTTCCTGTGTTATTAGCAGAGTAGAACAAGAATTAGGAATTCAAATAACCTTGGCTTTGGGGTTTCAGGTTTGGGTAAAAGTTGACTAAATGTGGTGAACAATTATTACCTTTTTTAAGTGTCATATTTCCCTTGCTGTTTTGTTATGTTTTTTATCTTCATAGAAATTCATAATGTGACATAACTTTTGATGTCATGAAAGTTGCTATATGGAGTTCAAAAAATAATAGTGGGAATTTTCACAGCACTCCCCATTTTGACCACATATATACTATAATATTTTGTGTCTGCTGATAGCCTCTGGGTAGCCTATAATGCTAAGTAGTATAATGAAATAGTAGTGTGATGGAGCAAAACCATCTTTAAACGTTGTTAGTATCTTAAAAACATTCTTTTGTTTTTGAAAAGTAGCTAAAAGAGGGGCGGCCAGGTAGCACAGTGAGTAAGAGCACCAGCTCCAGTGTTGAGAACACCTGGAGATCGAATCCCGGGCTCAGACACTTAGCACCCACCCAGAAACACCTGGCCGTGTATCCTTGAGCAAGTTACTTAACCCCAATTGCTTAGGGGCGGCCAGGTGGCTCAGCGAGTAAGAGCACCGGCTCCAGTGTCGGGATGACCTGGATCAAATCCGGGCTCGGATGCTCAGCACCACACCCAGAAATAATAACTGGCCGTGTAACCTTGAGCAAGTTACTTAACCCCAATTGCTTAAAAAAAAAAAATTAAAAAAAAGAAAAGTAGCTAAAAGGGGAGCAGCTCCAACTGCTTCTGTAGTAACTGAAAGTGTAGTTCAGAAATCAAATTCAAATTTGATAACTAATCAAAATGAACAAAATAAAAATGCCTTATGTTTCTAATTTTTTTTATCTTCTTAAAATGCCTTCATGTCGAGTCATCTTCCTAGAAAAGCTTTGTGAATTAGGGAAGGCATTGTTATGTTCGTTTGACACATGAGAAAATGGACACAGAGGAATTAAGTAATTTGTTTAAAGTCATGCAACTAGATAATAGCAGAGCTAGCAATAAATCCAGTACCCTTTGTCCTGTTCTTAACCTAGTGTGCCATGAACTTATTTTTTTTAATATTTTGATCATTTCAATATATATGTTTCTTTTGTAATCCTTTGCATTTTATTTTACTCATTTAAAGCATTATTCATAGAAGGGGTCTGTAGGCTTCACCAGACTGCCAGAGGGCTCCAGGAAAAGGTTAACAATCCCTACATTAGCATTATCCAGAAGAATAGTATGATGTAGGTAACCAAAATCTCTAGTATATGTCTAAGATAAATCTGTTTTTATGATTTCATAGCATTTATGTCTCAATTTTATGCCTTATGTTAGGCTATATTTTACATGCCTGTATCAGCACAATTAGATTAATATTAAATAACTAATTTGTTAAATTAAACTTTCATATGTACATAGTAATTAAGAAAACTAAAATGTTAATGTGTTTTTTTGCCTGTTAATAAAAATATTTTTGCATATGCTTTTTGCTAACAAGAAGACTGAATTAATTTTTTTTTTCAAAAGGAACTATGTAACCTTCTGTGAATGAAAATAATTACTTCTAGTCCTTTTTCCTAAGTTCTTGAGAACTCCTGTCTGAGCAACTTACTCTAAATGATCTTTTAAAATCTTAGATTTAAATCTAGTTGATGAATTGTAGGAAGCTATATGGTAAGATTTCTTTTTTAACACAAGAAATGTTTTGCTTCTGGTTTTCATTGTGTTTACAAAAAGTACAAGTTAAATTTATCTTTGCTTCTCTTTCCCCTGTGTAAAAAAGTAAGTATATTCTTAAAATTTGAATTTTTATATTAAGAAATTCTGTCACAAAATTATTTTAATATTTCAGTAATATGGTAGTGAAATTTACATTTGAAACTTCATAACTAAAAAATTTTGTAATTGACATTCCATGTTTATTTGAAGGATTATATTATGTATTTTTATTTGTATTAATATCACCCTTCTAACTAATAATAAGGATTAAAACTGAAAGATATGTAGTATATAGTCCTTCTGGTGAAGGGAAAATTGTAACAAAATAGATTTAACACTCAGTAAAATATCATTTTATTACTCTGGAGTTTATATTAGCCAATATAGTTATGTTTAATAAAGAGGATACTAGAAATTTGAATGATCAAGGTGGCTGGATGGGTTTTGGGTAGGTGAGGGGTTCTTCCCCTTCCATCCTCATCTCAGTACAACTGAGCATGTTTTTGCCCTATCAGCATTCCCCAGATACTGAGGCAAAAAGTAGACTTCTCACAAAACCTGCTAAGACAATTTGGCATAGGCCTGATTATTGCATTCTGACACATTAGTGTATGCAAAAATGGAAGATCATTCAGTTAGCAAGTATTTATTAAATGCCTGCTATGTGTCAGACACTGTGCTATGTGATGGGTATACAAATGCATAAGCAAGACAGCCTTTGCCTTTAAAGAGCCTGTGTTCTACTGAGTGGGATACATGGTCACAAGCAAATATAGTATGTATACAAAATAAAGTGACTCAGAGGGGGAAGCAAGCAATGATGAGGAAAAAAAAGTTGGGCTCAAGAGCAAAGTGTAAAAGTGTACCTTTCCTGAACCATCATTGTACCTTAACTCAGAACAGAAAAAGAACTCATTTAAGATGATAGTCAAATCCAATAGATTATTTCTTATATCCCTTACTGCATGTACTACTACCTTGTATTGTTATTATTAATACTTTGTTTGTATGCCCTGTCTCTACAAGTAGACTGTCAAGTCCTTGAGGCAAGGGCGCTGTCTTTTTTCTTTTTGTATCAGTAGCACCAAGCACAACGTCTTGTAAGCAGTAGACATTCAAAGGTGTCTTGATGAAGGTGTCATTATGCCATTACACAATTTCTTCTTATGCTTCAGATAAGAGAATCTAGAGGTGGCTCCTTAAAAATTAGTAGCTTTTCTTTAAGTGTGATGTAATTTAAAAAAAAGAAGTTTATACTTTATGTACTGCTACTGATCTTAAGGGAATGTTTCAACAAGTCAGCATTAAAGGATGAAAAGGTTCACTTGTTTGGTACTAAATTCACATTCAAAATCTGAAATTGATCCCTCACAAATTAGGGAAAACAGTGTTTGGTACAGTGAGGAGGTGATCATGTATTTCTTGTCTCACCTCTTTATTTTGAAAGTGTCCAGCATATTAATGATTTATCTGTATTGCTTTCTTACCCCAAGAAGATCACCTAAATATTATTCCCATTAAAGAAAACATGTGAAAAGTTAAGGTTCAAACCATGAATCTGTATTGTGGAATTTTCCAACACTGAAATGTTTAAGGTTCTAGCTAGAGTGAGGGAAGATAAATATAGATTTCTCACATATTCATGCTAAATTTAACCTCCTGGCTGTTAGTTTCCTCTTTCCTTAATCTGTCCAATACAAGTAACATGGGACATACATTCATTTTTGTTGTTGTTTTTAATTAGAAATTTGAGCAACCCAAGGGAAAAAAATAACTTGAGAAACATATACCTCAAATTCATTTACATTACTCAGGTCTTCTAAGAGTTTACTCTTCTGAGAGAGATGGTTTTTTGTATAATCACAACAACCCTATATTCTGTTTTTCTCTACTTATTTGATATAAATGTTTCCATATATTGACAACAACTTGTTATTTAAAATAGTTTTATCCTGTTAGGTTAATATATGATATTTTACTTAGCTAAAAGAGGTCATCAGGTGTTTGGGTTGTTTCTTACTTTTCACTTTTGTTAATAGTACTACTGTGAATATAGGATTATAGATAAGAGCTGGGAGGAAACTTAAGAGTCAAACCCTCTAATTTTACAGATGAAGAAACTGAGACCCAGAGAATTTAAGTAACTTGCCCAGGGTTACACAGCGAGTAAATATCTGAGATGAAATTTGAATTTAGGTCTTCATACCTCCAAGTCAGTATTCTGTTCTCTTCACCATGCTACCATCTTCATAAATTTTTTATGTTTTGAGTTGTTTGCTTGAAATATATTCTCAAAAGTGGAATTACTTGATCAAATGATATAAACTCCTTTTTGGCTCGTTACATATTACCAGATATTCTCCTGAAAACTGAAGCAGTTTTGAATGACACCAGCAGTATGGATGGACATGTTTTCCTTCAGCCTCATGAATATATCCATTTTATCCCTGTTTGATAGTTTTGTACACTTTCAGTTCTTATTTGAATTTTTTTCTCCCAGAATTCAGTTTCTTATAGGTGAATAAGAGAAACAGCATTTATTAAGCACCTACTGTGTGCCAGACATTGTGCTACTTTACACATATCTCATTCGATACTCACAACCCTATGAGGTAGGTGCTACTATTTTACAGTTGAGGAAATTTGGGCATACAGTGGTTAAGTGATTTGCCCAGGGTTACACAATTAATAAATGACTTAATCTGAATTTTAACTACGATCTTCCTGACTCTAGGGCCAGCATTTGTGCCCTGATGAGTCAATTTTATTTTTTTTATGGCGAGCTTAAGTTACAGGTAATTAGTGTTATAAACAGTGGTAGAAATGGAATAGGGGAGAAAAGAAGAGAATAGTGTATGGGAAACAGTATCATTTAGCTCTACCAACATTCACATCGTTTAGTAGAATTATAAATTATTTTATTAATAATAGGATTAGGATTATTTTCATCCCAAAATCTCTGGGAAGAATTTGAGTTTTTAGGTAAGTAGGAAAAAAGGAATAAAGAGACTGAAACTTTATTCATCATTTAAAAAAATTTTAATTTGTTTTGTTTGATGCTTTTTAAATGTCATGTTTGTTGCTATCCACTTCTCTTATACTGATCTTCCCTTCATAACAAAGAATTTTGTAACAAAGAGGACTAAAAATTGATTCAGCAGAACCAACTACCACATGGACCATGTTTAACAATGTATTTTTTCTGGATTTTTTAAAAAAACAGATTCTAGGTTGATAGTAAAAGCATATTTTTGTTGCTATTTTGATTGCAACCAAAGGGAAATCATGGAATAATTTATATGGCCAGCATTTCCATAGTGAATGTTTAGTAAGTATTTTCCTTTTTCTTTTATTCTCAAACTTCATTTTTTAGTGGTTTTACTTAAAATTCAAGTGATATTTTTTAGCCATATTTATCCCTACTTTTTAAAATAAGGTAAGCTATTAATCATAACCTAAACAGGGGTTGTTTAATGGGCATTTCATGTATATATCATAACGGTAGACTTACAACTCCAAAGATCTATGAACAGTTCTTTTCACTTTTTATGAATCATAAAAGAATTTAATTTAAAAATAAGGGAAAAATAGGTAGAATTTTATACTTAGTTACTAGGAATTGTCTCAGAGACAAGCATATGCTTACTTTCCAAAGCTAACTTTTCCAACTGTGCTTATTCTTCTAGGATGTTTTAGAACACTGCTCCATCAGTTATTCCCTCATTCTGTTGCATCTTTAATATCTCTTCCACCAGCTTTCTCTCATCTGTCTGCAAATGGGCACAGATTTTCTTTATCTTAAAAACCAAATACCAAAGCTCTACTACTCTATTTCTCAAGCTAACATTCTCTCTCCTTCCTTATTTCTTATATATTCCTCCATCTCCTTCCACATCAACTTGTACTCCCAGGTTGGCTCCACAAGAGAATAATTATAATTTCGGATTCAGGAGTACTCTTTGTATCTGTGCTCTTAATTCTATAACTCATAAGGCCACACTAGTATGTAGCCAGAAGGTACAGTTAGCTCAAAGCAAAGGCATTTACTGAGATGACATAGTATGACCAATAGTAACAAAACATTCTCCCTGTTAACCTGGGGCACATAGTTATAAAACTGCATGTAGTATCACTGGGCAAAGTGGGTACATACTTGTAGAGAAATTTATTCATAACTCAATTTTTAAATTTTCAGTATGTCCATCCAGAATATATGTAGAAGTGTACCAATTGTATAGGTAAAAAGCCAAAACCATAGGCTAGTAAAGAAAATGATAATTTCTGTATGTAGGGGATTCAGTTTAGTTAAGCAGGCATTTATGAACCACTTCTTATTTGGAAGACACTGTGCTAGGTCCTAGGGATGTAATAAAAACATAACAAGCCTTGTTCTCAAGGCACTTATGTTCTAAGAGGAAAAATCCACAGCATCACCTTCTTATCCATAAAGTCAAAGATTTCATAAAGTTTTAAAGTTTGATAGAATTTAGTGAATATAGAGGTGTAGGGGTTATATATAACTAAACAGGGATTTTTTAATTTTCAAAACTTGTATTTTTTACATCCCCTTCATTTATCAATATCTCCCACCCATTCCTTCCAGAAAGTCATCTCTTATAATAAAAAAGAATTTTAAAAGCCTTGTCTAGCAAAACTAGCCTATATATCAGTCAAGTCTGACATTATATACAGTGTTCTACAGTCTTCCACTTCTGTAGAGGTCAAGATTGGTCATTATAATTTCACAGCATTCAGTTTCAGTTATTTTGTTGTTCTTTCCTTTCATATTGAATTCATCATATATATTTTTCCTGATTCTGTTTACTTCACTTTGCATCAATTCATATCTCTTTCCTTGTCTCTCTCTATTAATTTCTTACCATAGTATTCCATGGTAATTTGCCACAATTTGTTTAGCCATTTCCCAATTAAGCATTGTGTATTTTTTCAAAACTAATACTATCAACAGTGAAAGTGGTACTAGCAAATTGAGTTGGTGCTTAAGTTAACTTCCATTTCCCAGGCATCCTTTTTGGTCTTTCTCCTTTCCTCTGTCCTTACCATTAGGGATCCTCCTGAGGAAACTCACAGTAAAAGGTCAGGAAAAAGATGAGAAATTAGTATGATCATAAGATTCTGGAGCTACAATGATAAAGGCCATTAAATGAAAAATCCCTTAATTTTCTAGGTGAGGAAACTAAGGCCCAGAGAAGTTAGGTGACATCTAGGATTCAAATCCATTATTTTTCCACTTTACCATATTGGGTCAATTAGAGAAATAAGAAAACAATGAGAGTATGGTATCTTGAATCTAAAAGAAAGAAAGAGTAGCCAGTAGTGAGAAGTCAACAGTGAGAAGCTGTGGAGGTCCAGGAAGATGGGATCTGAAAAAATCCATTGGATTTTGTTGATTGAAGTGTCTTTGACCTCTGAAAGAACCATTTCATTAGAGTAGTCAGAGATACAAAGGAATAAGAAAAGGGTGAATAATGTAGAATTGGCAGCATAAAACCTTTTGACCCAGCAATACCGATACTAGGTCTGTACTCCAAAAGAAACTGAGAGGATACCCATCAGTTGGGAAATAATTGAACAAGTTGTAGTACATGATTATGATGGAAAGCTATTGTGCTATAAGAAATTATTGACAAAAGGGATGGTTCCAGAAAAACCTGGGAAGGCATATATGAGTTTATGTGAAGTAAAGTGAACGAAACTAGGAGAACATTGTACACAGTAACAGTAATATTGTTATGATAATCAACTGTGAAAAACTTTAGCTACTCTGATCCAATACAACAATCCATGATGGTTCCAAAGAACCTGTGATGAAAAATGCTGTCTACCTCCAGAGAACTGATGAACTCTGAGGGCAGATTGAAGCATATTTTTTTCACTTTCTTTGTTTTTATTGCTTTTTTTTGCAGCATGGCTAATGTGGAAATATGTTTTGTATGACTTCATATGCATAATGAGTATCATATTTCTTGCCTTGTCAGTGCATGGGGGAGGGAGAGAATTTGGAACTGAAAACAATGATTTTTTAAAAAAATTTTAAAAAGAAAAAGTATTGGCAGCATTGGGAATAGATAGCTTTCTTTTTAAAAGAAGCTTAACAATGAAGGGAAATCAGGATCGAATGGTAGCTGAATAAGGTAGAAGGGTTGTAGCACCACATTTATCAAAAAAAAAAAAGATTGTAGAAACCAGCAGATGAAAAGAAGCCAGTGCAGAGAAATGGAGATGGAAAAGACTGATGGGGCAAGATGCTAGAAGGAGACTGGAGAATTGAATCACTGAGGAGTAGAGGTAACTCCTTCTGTGACTTGAGGGAAGGAGAGTGTAGGTGATGATACTTACAAATTTTAAGGATGGGAAGAGAGGAGCTGAAGGAGTTTTGGGAGTGTGGTACCTGTTAGGCTCGAGGAAAGAAAATTTTTGAAATAATTGCTATAGTGAATTAGATAAGGAGTTGTATAGAGTAGGGTTATCAAGTGACTTAGAAGGACTAGCCGAAGTGTTATGTGCTATGAATTTATAATGGACAAAATAGGATCAGTTTCATTACTTTAATTTATTTTAGTAACATTCAGCAGACCTGGAGTTGGAGCCAAGAAACTGGATGGTGGGAATAACGAAGTGATGAAGATTTTTAAGTCAGGATAGATCAAGGCTGATTATGGAAGCAATTAATACTAGAATGGAGGAGGTCTGAATGAATAAAGGTAGTAGCTCAAGGAACTAGAGGTAGTGTTAAGATAAGGGTAGGTTTAGTATGAATGAGATAGTGGGATAGATGGAAGTATGGAAGGAATTTGACATTTAAAAGTTTTGGATCTTGATGGTGTTAATTTTTGAGATATGGAGAGATGTAAAGAGTAATCATGCCATTTGTAGCTGGAAAAGGAAATCATTGGAATTCAGGATATTGATGAATTGTGTGGTAGGTTTTAGAGTATGCCTGCATGGACCACTTGCAGCATGCCAAAGGATTTGGGTGACCTGACCAAGAAAAATACAGAGGATGTTTTCCTCTACATTTTTTGCGGGCTACCTGAAATCCTTTGGTTGTACTCCAAGTGGCCTGCAGGCTGCTTAAGACCCATGGGTCCAGGTTGTACAGTCCTGTTTTAGAGGAATCTGTACTATGAATATTAAATCCCAAGAAGCTACTAAATCAGATATTAATGTAATTGAAAAAGTTAGGAGAATGACTGGAGGTAAGTAAAAGGACAACAAGAAGAATGGGAAAAGATTGGCATAAATGAATTACATGAAGCCATGATCATGAGGAATTCGGAGAAACATAGGAAGCCTTTCATGAAGGAAACAATGAAGTAAACAGAATTAAAACAACATACATAATGATTAAAATGATAGAAAAGGATACTAAAAGGAAGGTATTTTGAATAAAGACAAAACTTGATTCCAGGGAACAGAATGAACCTCTCAGCAAGGTGAGGGGCAAGGGTTGGGGAGAGGCACACAGTAAGAGAATATTGCATATGCTGTCAGATATAAGGGCAGCTAGGTGGCACCATGGATAGAGTAGAGCACTGGAACAGAAGCCAGGAAGACTCATCTTTCTGATTTCCTATCTGGCCTTGGACACTTACTAGCTCTGTGACCCTGGGCAAGTCACTGAGCCCTGCATCTGAAAGGCCTGATATGATATGTTCTATGGGGTCACAAAGATTTGGACATGACTGAACAACAACAGCAGTCAGATATAACCACTTTTTTTTTTACCTTGTTTTTTGTTGTTGCAAGAAGGGCTTCACTTTATGTGGAAATTATTGTTACATAAAAATGAAAGATATCATAAAATTGTTAAAATTTTAAAATTGATTACGTTAATCTCGAAAGAGGGATGGCCATTCAGGAATAATGGTAGAATAGTAACCTGAAAGAGGTGAGAAGTGTGCTTACTTTTCTAAGTCCCGGTGAATCATAGGGAGTAGCAAAAGAGTAGCCTTTAATGAAGAGGGTTGCAAGAAATATGATGTCCTCTTGGGGAGAGCCTGCAATTTAATCTTGTATACAAGTTGACCTAATTTTTGTACAGTATTTTTAAATTTAAAAAGTAAACTTATATCTAAAATTGTTACTCTCTACAAGGTTTTAACTATAAAACCCCACTGCTTAATGTTTCTTTATTACCCTTAAAATTTATGGAAGATAATAAACAATCTCCGTACCACTCTATTATTGAGAAGTAAAAATCATCTAGTTAAAGGAGGTCCAGACTGAGGTCTTGATGGATCAAGTAAGAGATTGATTTTCTTAGAACTCAAATATTTGTTTACAACTAATCTCAAAAGAATAGCATACCTTTTACTGTACTTGCTTAAATATAAACTTGACTTTAATGAAGTATTTACTTTAGTGCTTCTTAGTAGATGGCCTGTTGAGTAATATCTTTGATAGAAAGCATGGGCTTATAGTGAAAACAAATTATTTATAAGAATGTTTTTCAAAAATGGCTGGATTCAAATTAACCTAGGTACTTGTGCTATATTATATTCAGTGGGCAAATTTTAATTTTTTTACTCCTTCCTAGCTACTACTCCTCGAAATACCTTTACAATGCCCATTTTTGGGGTCCCATTTTTGTAATTCAACACTGTAGAAGCTACTTAGGCAATAGTTATATTATAGTTGACAGTTCTGTTAACAGTACTAACTCTGGATATTGTGAACTGCATGTAAAAATAGGAGTGATTAGATGCAATTTTTGCCTTTTCCATGCTCACTAGTTGAAAATTTTAGGGTAAATATAGCACTACAAAATGTAAAATCCTGAATTATTGTTTGTCCTTGAGTGGAAAATGAAAAACATTAGATATAGGATGGTCTTGGTAAACACAGATTTCCACTGATGCTTGAGAAACGTATTTGTACATTAATTGTAATGTAATAATATTTATTTTATTTAAAATTATAAAAATTATTTAATTATAATGTAATAATTATTTAATATAAAATACAATAAAAGTTGATTGATTATTATGTCAGAGTAAAAGGAAATTTCATGAATGAAACTGCAAGTAGACCCAGCCAGATGTGTAAAGAGACAAGTGTAAACCAATCTGGCTTGACTGGGCAGAGTCCTTATGAATCCCTTTATGCCCATTGCTCCAAACCCTGCCCTCCAACCTAGTGGATACAGAAGTGGTTGGAGACTCAAGAATATTTTTCCTTTTATCCAGTTCTTTGAGTCCTCCTCAGATCATCTGCTGTTACTGGTTAGTGAGAGGGAAAGAAATAATAACAAAATTTCTGGGACACTGTTGACACCCATTCCTTTCCAGTGTCAGCAGAGGGAGCACAGAGATAGACAGGTAGCAAAAACAGCAGCAAATAAACTTGAATCAGGTATAAGATTTAATAGGTTGCCATTGTTTGGACTTAAGTTTATTTGGATGTGATGGTGATATAAAATCTATTTGCACTGAGTTTTTAAAGAAAATTATTAGGACAAATAACCTGACAGTATAGTTCTCTGGGGACAAAAATTACTATCCTGGACCTTGATTTAGTACTTTGCATACATAGAGTGCAGCAAATGAAATATATTCATGACAGTCTTCAAATTTCATGGTTTTGGTGAGTTTTTAGACCTGGTGATTTATATGGTCCTTATCCATGAAGCATTAACTGTTGTATGATTGAGTTGGAATGAGTAATAAATGTATATTTTTACTATTATAGTTTGTTTGTAATTTTTAAAAATAACATTAAATTTGAAGTCTTTTTACTGTAAAATATAAGTAGAAAGGATTTCATTTCTTGCTGTGAAGGTGACCTCATGTGACTGCCACCCAGGGATTGATATTTTTAAAGTTATTGATTTTTTTAACCATGTACTACCAGCATCATCTTCTTCATCAATTAATATTTACTGTGTTCTTATTAGGTGTTTAAGAAGGACATTCCTGGGTGAATCAAAATATATTCTCTCAAGGTGAATATTGACTAAAGCAAAATACTGATATATATTATTTTTATTTATTCTTTTTCTTAGGATTATTAGAATCTTGGAGGGATCTGTTTTTATTGGGCTATCCAGATGAACCAGAGGTGTTGCTTTACTTTTCTTTAACATGATATCTTGACCCTGGATCAATAATAGTTGGCCCTGGATCAAGAAATTGTTGAGTCAAGAAACTAGCACTCAGTTCCTGTTATATCCTAGGATTATAGTGTAAATCCCAGCTCTGCTATTTACTGCCTGTAACCCTGGACAAGTCATTTAACCTGTTTGGTCCTCAGTTTTCATATATATAAACTAAGGTGTTAGATCAGATGATTTTTAAGATTCCTTCCATCTCTGAGTCTATGATCCTATGGTTCTAGTACAACTCTTTCATTTTAAAATTAAATAAACTGAAGTTTAGAAAAGTGAAAAGTCTGGTGTCCAGTGTCATACAGTAAGAAGTATACCATAATTTGGACCCTTGTCTTCCTTCATCCAAAGTCAGCATGGTTTCCCAGTACACCATGTCAATTTTCACTAAAATTTTGTTGATGTCAGACTACTGCTCAAGGCTGTAAGTCCAGGGACTGTCATGGTTTTTTTTTTTAATATTCCCCCCAAAAAAGATACTGAATTCAAGTACTAAGAACACAAAGAAGAAAACAAAAGAGTCCTTGCTCCTTGAAGATATTATATTATTTTGTGGTAGGTAGGGGGATTTGGGAGACAGTATTAACACTAATATCTAAGTTAAAAAAAAAAATATATATATATATATATACAAAGGAAATACAAATTCCTGGAAGCAGGGGAGGGCACATAAAAAAAATCACTCGTGAAAATCCACAGACTTGAGGGGGGAGACACAGTAGAGTGCATTTGTATAAGTATCAAAAGAGGAAGAAACACACTTTGATATAATGATGCAGATATTCTACAGTCTGACAGGACAGCTAGAGGAATTAGAAGATGAGTTCCTAATAGTTCATAAAGCTAGTACAGAAGCAGGATATATTTATGATGAGAGAATTCAACTATCTAGAAGTTTGCTGAAGGTCTGTCTGTGTAAGAAGCAGGGAAACATAATTCTCAGCTTCCTTTGTGTCTAACCTCTCAAAAGGTAAAGAAAGTAATGAAACAGTAATAAACTGGTATTTGATTAAAAACCATGAGAGGCAGTAATGATGTCATTTTAGCATTTATAGGGGAAAACTGCTGGTAATAGTTTGGTGTTTACATTAAGACTCTAGAAGAAAGAATTTCAGAGTCCAAAGATAATATAGAGAGGATCCAGTGACCCTGAGAGTGTAATGGGAAGTTAGTTTGAGTCAGAAGGGAAACTCTGAAAAAGTAAATTCTGGTGATAGTGTCAGAATTGATTCTGATAGAAAAAGGACTGATATGACTGATGAGTAATCTTACTAACAAACTTATCATTTAAAAGTACACATACACACACACGACTGGCTATGAGGATCAGTCCTTACAGTGTATATGGATTTGCTCTCCTGGTGGGTTATACAGAACATGTACAGTATACTCACTTGCTGCCAATCCAACCAGTGGAACTTTTGAGAGCCATTTCCTGACCATGAATGATGAAGGGGCCATGAATAACTCACTTTGTAGTGATGAAAAGTCTTCTGATTGACTGAGGAACTCAAAATAATAACTCAGTAGAGTCTGAGCCAGAACTGAGTGTTCCTGCTAAAAGGTTCTAGCATAACTTGTAAATGAGGAGGTCTGATTACTTCAAGCCTTTCCCCTACCTGGCAGCTATGTGTTAGGGAATTAAGAGCCAGTAGAATGGCAAGGTCCTATAAGAATATTTTCCTCTAGTATAAGAATATTATAGTCTAGAATGAATCTTAGTCTCATTGAAGTAGTTTATCAAAAAAGGGGTAGAACCTCCTACTTTGAGAGCTTGGGAGAGAGGACAACAGAGACAGAGCTATTAAATTCTTGTTTTGATTAAATGAAAAAGCATTTTGTTAGGTGCTTTCTTTGTGTTGGGCACTGTGTTAAGTACTGGTAATGGAAATAAAGCAAAAATAAATAAAGAAAAGGGGCGGCTAGGTGGCGCAGTGAATAGAGCACCAGCGTTGGAATCAGGAGGACCTGAGTTCAAATCTGGCCTCAGACACTTAACACAAAAACTAGCCATGTGACCTTGGGCAAGTCACAACTCCAATTGCCCCTCCAAAAAGCAAAACATTTTTGTAAAAAATTTAAGGGGCAGCTAGCTAGGTGGTGCAGTGAATAGAGCACCGGCCCTGGAGTCAGGAGGACCTGAATTCAAATCCAGCCTCCGACACTTAACACGAAAACGAGCTGTGTGACCTTGGGCAAGTCACTTAAACCCGATTGCCCTCCAAAAAGGCAAAAAATAAAAGAAAGAAAAAAAATAAAGAAAAAATAAAAAAAGATCTCACCTTCAAAGAATGTACATTCTAATATAGGAAGACCACACATACAGAAGAGTGGTGGCCAAGGAGGTGTGTTTGGTCAGAGAACCCATAGGGATAGTGAGTGGAATCTTAAAGCAATTGATTGACATTTCATTTCCTGGAAGAAAAATGTTGAATTGATTACTGTTTCAAAAAACAGCAGAATGATGGGTTAAGGTTGGGCTGAAAATAGTGCAGTCTTACCATTCAGAAGTCCAGGGCAGGAGTTGGAATACCCAGTTGAAGGCAGAGACATGGCATAAAGATGACCAGGGAACACCAAGACTTGGTAACTGATTTAGAGAACATTAAAGAAGTCCATGCCCGTTTTCATCATCCATGGCCATGATCTTAAACCACCTTTGACATTACCTATATGATCTTCCCTGACCAGCCAGCAAGCCAGTCTCTCTTCTTTTGAGTCAATACTGAGAAAATCCATGGTTTTGTTGGAGTGGGTACTTCACCGATGCAAACAACAATCCCTCAGTGACTTAGTAGGTACTCTTAGGGAGCTGCTGCAGCTATAAAATGTATCATCTTGAGATCAACCTCTGAATTTAGCTATGATATTTCTCAGATGATAACTATAGTCTGTAACTAAGCCCTTAAAGCAAAACCTTTCTGCTTGGTGTAAGGCCTATCAGAACTTGTACTTTGCTGGCATATCTTTAAAGAACCTAAGCATCACCTACTGAACACAGTAAAGAAACATAGTAGAACTTCAATAGGGAAGTAATTGTTTTTTAACTAAGGGGGAAAATAATTTTGTGAGCTCACTGTTAGGAAAGATATTTGCAAATTAGAGCATATCTTAAGGAACGTGATTGGGATAATAAAAAAACTAGAAGGGGCAGCCAGGTGGCTCAGTGAGTAAGAACACTGGCCCCAGTGTCGGGATGACCTGGGGATCGAATCCGGGCTCAGATACTTAGCACCACACCCAGAAATAACTGTGTAACCTTGAGCAAGTTACTTAACCCCAATTTCTTAAAAAAAAAAAATTAGAGACCATGTTATATAAAATTGGATTAACTTACATGAATACAACTAGAAAATGGTACTTAAGAAAATAAAGGAATATTTAAATAATTGGAGAAATATTAATTGCTCATGGGCAGCTAGGTGGTGCAGTGGATAGAGCACCAGGCTTGTAGTCAGAAAGACTATTATGAGTTCAAATCTGGCCTCAGACACTAGCTATGTGACTTTAGGCAAGTCACTTAACCCTTTTTGCCTCAGTTTCTTCAGCTATAAAATGATTTGGAGAAGGAAATGGGAAACTACTCCAGCAGTATCTTTGCCAAAAAAGCATCAAATAGGGTCAGGAAGAGTTGAACATGAATGTAAAATGACCGAACAGCAACATTGTTCATAGTTGGATTGTACCAATATAACAAAAATGTTACTGCCCGATTTAATTTACAGATTTAGTGCTATTTCAATCAAGCTACCAGTGAGTTTCTTTAAAGAACCATGTAACAAAATTCTTGTGAAGGAACAAAAGATCAAGAACTACAAAGGGAACAGTTTTTAAAAGTAGGATTGGAGGGGACCTACCAGATCTAAAACTATGGCTTAAAGCAATAATAATCTTTTTTTTTAATATTGTACTGGTTAAAAAAAAAAAAGAAAGGTTGAGCAATAGAACACTTTAGGAAAATAAGACCTGGAAACAGTTTAACATAGTAGCATGGTATTTGGTGAATACAAAGTCACAAACTACTGGCTTAAGGAATCCTTATTTGATAAAAAAAAAATGAGTTAACTGGAAAACAGTCTGGCAGAAATTAAAATTAGACAACAACTTATACTTATATATCATATACCACAAAGAACTCCAGATAGATTCATTATAAAACATTATTTCACAAAAAAAAAATTAGAGGGGAAAGGAAGAAAGTACCTTTCATAAAAGTGGCTAAGTAGTTAATTCTCAGCTGAACAAAGGATAGAGGTGTGATCATTGAAGATAAAATGCAAAGTTTTGCTTACATAAAATTGAAAAACTTTTGCACAAGCAAAATCAATGTCATTAGAATTAGGATAGAAGGGGCAGCTAGGTGGCGCAGTGAATAGAGCACCAGCCCTGGAGTCAGGAGGACCTGAGTTCAAATCTGACCTCAGACACTTAATACAAAACTAGCCATGTGATCTTGGGCAAGTCACTTAACCCCAACTGCCCTACCTTCCCCCCTCCAAAAAAGCAAATGAAACAAAACAAAAAGAATTAGGATAGCAACAATTAGAGAAAAAATCTTTGTAGCAAATTTCTCAGATAAATTGCTGATATCAAAGATGTAAGGAAATTGGTTTGCAGTCAGTTGGACTAGAGGATGAGATGATCACTAAGAAGCAAAGGGAGTCTATTGAGAACAAGTCATGTAAAACTAGTCTCATTTCCTTTTTGGACAGTGTCATTAGACACTATAAATTAGAGGAGTACTGTGGAGGTGGTATATCAGGATTTCAGCAAGGTGTTTAACAAATTCACTCCTTACATTCTTGGAACAAGATAGAGGAATATGAACCGAATAATATGGTATTGTTGGGTGGGCTTAGAACAG
Organism: Petaurus breviceps papuanus; assembly: GCF_028583685.1. NCBI lineage: Eukaryota > Metazoa > Chordata > Mammalia > Diprotodontia > Petauridae > Petaurus > Petaurus breviceps. The sequence goes on along the minus strand of NW_027187360.1, from coordinate 24,808,128 downwards.
GATGACTGACTGACCAGAACAAATAAATGGTGATTAATGAATCAATGTCAACTCTGTAAGGCAGTCTTTTCTAATAGAATGTCCCAGGTCTTTATCCTCAGCCTATCTGTAACATTTTTTTAAAATCAGTTATGTGTTTACATGAGGGCATAGATGGTATGCAACTCCACAAATCCTATTGTGGGAGAAACTCCTAGAAAATTATTGATGTGGAAAAAATACTATGGTTTTTACTGGTCTTCAGGGTACATGTGAATCAATAGTGTGATGTGACAGCCAGAAAAACTGACACAATCTTAAGTTTCTACATTAGAAATATAGTTATCTTAGGTGGATGAGTGGGATAATAGTCCCACTATTCCAACATTTCCTCCCTCCCCCATTCTCTTGAAATATCAAGAATTTCAACTTGTCCCAAACCATTTTCTCACTGCCTCAAATTTCAACATGCCCCAAAACATTTCATAGGAAAAGACCATTGTGACATTAGAAAAGTATGTTTATTGCTCTAAATCTAACTTTGAAGATGCTAGCTTTGTGACCCTGGGCAAGTCACTTAACCTTGTTTGCCTCAATTTTTTCATCTATAAAATGAGGTAAGGAAGAAAATAGAAAACCACTCCAATATCCTTGCCAAGAAAACCCCAGATGGTGTCGGGAAGAGCCAGACTTGACTGAAAACAATTGAGCAACAAAATTTAAGAGCTACTTTCCATTTGGGTTGTGGCATCCATATTCTGGTAACTAGGACTCTGCCCTAGGTCAGGTAATTGTCCTTGGATAGTGAAATGTATTGCTGTAGTCTAACTTTTAAGAGCTATTTTTTTTTGGAGGGTAGTTGGGGTTAAGTAACTTGCCCAAGGTCACACAGCTAGTTTTTGTGTGTGTGTATTAAGTGTCTGAGGTCAGATCTGAACTTAGGTCCTCCTGACTCCAGGGCCAGCACTCTACTCACTGCACCATCTAGCTGCCCCTAAGAGCTATTTTCCATTTGGGTTGTAGCTTCCACATTTCAATAACTGGGCCCCTTCCCTAGGTCAGGTAATTACCTATTAATTGCCCTTGGGTAGTGAAATTTGCCCTAGGGTTTGAAATTTTAAGGTATCACTGACCAGTTGTATTCCCCTCAAGAAGATTAGATTAGGTTTGGTGATGGACTTGGTGTAGCCAGGCAGAACTTGTGATTGGGTAGTTAGGAGGGAAGGAAGAGCAGGCGTCCTTGAGCAAGCAGTTTAAATATCTCCTTTGGCTCCTCCAGCAAAGACTGAAGTGTGGGGGAAGGGAGGGATAGATAAACTGCCCAGGTTGTAGGGTAAGGATGGAGATTATCTTTATGAATGAGATAGGCCCCTTAGTGTAGATATAGCAGGTGACCCTTAAAAATTAGGGTTAGCCCTTCAAGGACATCTCATAAAACATTTTGCCACTTGGGAAAAAAATGCATACAGTGACCAAAGGCACACTAGAAGTTCTCACTCCTGTCTATGATTGGTCAGATCAATCTTCTTTGGTCCCTTGGCAGGGATGGAAGTCTTAACAAAGTAAGGGAGGGAGCTATGGCTTCCCTAGACTTAGAAGTAGTGCTGACCTGGGGATTAGAACTAGATGCTAGTCTTTGCTCCAGCACTCTTTGGGTCTCTATTTTCCTTTTACAAGATGAATAGGTTGGACCAGCTCTGACAGTCTGTGAATCTAAGACAAAAACTCTATTTGATTTCAGCTTAGCTCAGTCTGAGTTTTAATAAGAGTCAGATGAACTTTTCTGTGTGACATAATTACTTTTTCAGTAAAAATAAATAAAATTGAGTTGGACTTAATGATCATTAGTAATGAAGATAACACTATCATTCTTGGAAAATATCAGCAATCAAATGCCCAGTGACTACATTCACTTTCCTGGTAACCTCCCAGACTAAAACATCCTTCCTTGACCACCACTCCCGTGTGTGTGTGTGTGTGTGTGTGTGTGTGTGTGTGTGTGTGTGTTTCTTTTCTTCAGAATGTAAGTTCTTTGAGGACCTCTTTCTGTATTTGTATTCTCAGAGATTAGTACAATGCTTGGTACAAAGTAAGTGCTTACCAAATACTTTTTTTGTGGGTTCATTCTTTGTTCATTCATCTGTCCATTAAGTTTTCCCTAAGGTCCCTTCTAGCTCTAACTTGATACTTTGAGAGTTTAGGGAGTGAGGTCAGTTTTAAGATGTTTAATCTCCCCTCCAAAATCATTTGTCTCTTTGTTATAAAGGTTGCCATTCCATTCCTACACCCCAGTAATAAGGCTTTTTTGAATGAAAAATGTAAAGAAACAATTGTTTGTTAACTCAATGTTAAGCTCAATTTAAATAGAAAGTTGCGTATTGACTCTCTTACTCTGGAATAGGATGGTGGTGTGAGCAGCCTTCCCAGCAAAGGTTTTGTTCCCTGGAGGTCCCTGTTTCCATCTTTGAGATGACGTCTGGACTGACTCCTTCCCCACCCCATTCCCCCGTGGCAAATTGAGGATGGCTTTAATGCCCTTTATTCTGGGTACAATTTATGAAATTCCTAGTTGTAGGTTTTCTCCACATTTGCTCCTTTCCCATCTACTATTTTTTTTGGTGTATATTTATTTTATCATTCTCATATCTGAGTTCTATCTATCTTCCTTCTCTATGTGTATCTTCACTTCATCACTCTGCTGGGTGATTGTTAAGATTTATTAGAGCAAGGAAAAATTTATCTAGTAGCTTTGTACATTTGTCTTGGAACTAAAACTTCCCTCAAGTTACAACATATGCTTTAATACTCTGTGTTTGATAAAGACACATCCTTGTTTTCAAGTAGCAGTTTATATGAGATGGTTTGTATCCCCTCCACCCCCTCAGTAGAATGAAAGCTGCTTGAAGGTAGGGACAATTTCATTTTTTACTTCATATTAGCAGTGCCTGGAATATAGTAGACATACTATGCATATTGAATTGAATTGTGTTATTTAGGTACCATCTGCCAAAATGATGCTCTTAATGAGGTCAAAAGATCCTGAGTTCACCAGATTCTTGGAATTTGTTGTGTTCTTGGAAAGGGGCAAGATAACAGACTTTTGAAATATCTGATACTATGCATTATCAACAAATAACTCTATAACCTCTTAAATCACTTTAATGAATTTGAGTGTTTCATCAGTTATGTATCTAGGAAAGGAATAGTGTTGTAATATTGTGCCAAAGCAGAAACACCTAAATCTCTAATACTCTGGTTTATTAATATATCAACAAAAATTTGAAGGTAAAATAACTGTAACTACAACTATAGTTAAAGTAATAGTTATATAACTAAAGAGCAACTATAAATAATTATAAAAATGTAGTTGTGACCACACTAGTAAACAGATATTTCAGCCATTTAAGAAGGGCCATTAAAAAGGGCTACCACAGTGTTCATTTACCCACTGTAACTATGAACACCACTGGTTACAAAGAATATATTATTTAAAAGTAGAATTTACTAATTAAAGGTAGTGCCCATGTTTTCCTATATATATATTTCCTACCCTACTGCTGCTTTTTTTGCTCTTTTAAGAAACTATTTTTATTATGACCTTATATACCAAGAAGAGCATTTATATAATCAAAGAAGAATGCAAAAAGAGAATTCTATGAATCTTCACTTCACACTTCTTGCTTTTAAAATACTTATAAATTCTGCATGTTACTTCCAAAATCACATTTTTTGAACTACTTTTGTTTCTGCATTAAAAAAAATGTTACAGTAGCCCTCTTTTTTTTTTTTTTTTTGGACATAACTATTTCTTGTTCTCTCTTCTCCCAGGATCTTCTCCTCCTCCCTCCCCCATTAACTGAGAGAAAGAAGGGAAAGGAAGAAACTCTTGTAACAAATAAGCATAGTCAAGCAATCTACAAAGTGGCCAAATGCAAAAAACGTATGTTTCTGTACCTTCTATCTATTCCTTCCCTCTTTTACTTCTTATTTACCTCACCCCATTCCAATTTGTTTCCCTGAAGTGTTTGAAATATTTCTACACCAGGCTCTGGGTGAGTGTGTGTGTGTATTTGTATTGTGTGGGTTTAGTACTCTGTCCATTTCTGATAGGAGTGAGGTTCATCTGGTGCCCACTACCCCATCTGTTCTTCCATGTTTATATATTCTTCTCACACATCCCAGTATTATGAGAAATAATATTATTCACTTTCTAATCCCTTCTTTTTCCTTTCTATGCTAGTGTATTCCTTCTTTTACCTTCCCTTCTCTTATTCTCTTCAAAACCTCAGAATAGAACCAATCCAACCTCCCCAACTACACAAGAACCTCTATTTTATTAACCTTCCTCACTTCCCTTTGAAAACATTAAAGTTCTGAAGGCACACCTGTTTCTTCTCCCCCTATTAGAATGTTAGCATACTGTATCATCATATAATTCCTTCCAATCAAATAAATTTACCTTTCTAAGTTTGTCTGGACTGTTGTACTTATTTTTCAAAGTCCCTGCTTAGCTCTGTTCTTTTCATCAGAAATGCTCAAAAGTCCTCTATTTCATGAGTTATTCCTTCTCTCTCTCTCATATTCCTTCTCTCTTCTCTTCTCCACCCCCATATACTCAACTGGTGGAGTAAATTATTCTTGGTTGTAAGCCTTTTGGAAGATTATATTCCGAGATCTCTTGTGGTGTTAGTGGTTCTAGGCCTTGTGTGATCCTGATTGCCCTTGGTTACTTGAACTGCTTCATTCTGGTTGTTTGCAGTACTTTTTTTTTGATATGAGAGCTTTAGATTTTGGCTATGACATTCTTGAGATTTTCCCTTTTGAGGTTCCTTATAGGAGGTGATCAACCAGTGGATTCTTTCTGCCTTCACTTTGCTTTCTGATTCGAATATATCTAGGCAGTTTTCATTTATGATTCATTGAAATATAGAGTCTAGGCTCCTCTGTAGTGAGTTCAGCGATTCTTAAAATAACTCTTCTTGACCTGTTTCCCAGGTCAGTTGTTTTTGATGACAGATATCTTACACTTTCCTCTATTTTTTTAATCTTTTGATTTTTTTCCTCCTAATATTTCTTGTTGTTTCATGGAGCCACTGATTTCTGTTTGGTCTAGTCTAGTTTTCAGAGAATCTAATTCTTGCTTACTACTTTATTTTCTAAGCTACTTTATTCTCCTTTCAGTGATTTCCTTTGGAGCTTATATTTCATTTTATTTATTTTTCTTCATTTCTTTTAAGTATTCATGTAGTCCTTATGGAAAATCCATTTTTCCCCTTGGAGTCTCTGTTTGCAGTTGTTATGAAGTTAGACTTTCATTAACTTTTGACACTGGCTGATATTTTCTTTGATGTATGCATCTTTCCCACTGTATTGGGGTTTTGTGCCAAGGTCAGACTATGCCTCCTGATGTACCACTGGGTCCCTGCTTGGTCTCACTCTGGGTTCTTGGGCTGACTTCCATCTCTGGGGGTCAGGTTTTTCTGGATCTCTGAGGTTCATGGCTTTGTCCAATCTCAGGACAGAGTTTTAAGGACCTTTAGAGCCTCAGGGTCTGTGCTGTCGAAATCTGAGCACTGCTGATCTGAAGTGGCAGATACCTCTCTAGTCACCTGGGCCTTTCTGACCACCTTGGAACTTTCTTAGGAAAGTCCTTGGCTCTTCTTGCCCCCCAAAACAGAAAATCTTGGAGGCTTCATGTCTCTGGTTGTATTGGTTGCACTGCTGGCTGGTTTTGCTGGGGTGGGAGCAGAGGGAGACCCCTTTCCTAAGGCTTCTGGCCTTTTGATTGACTTTTCATGCGGTTCTGGGGTGGAAGAAATATTTTACTGTGTTTTCTTATTGGACTTCTTGATCATTATTTAGTTTGCTACCAACTGCAGACTTTTGTTTGAATAGGTATTGGGAAACTGGGCTGTGTGCCTTTTGGTGTTGTGACAGGAACAGATATTTCACTTTCTACCTCACCCAAATGAGGAGCCAAACTAAAATCTTCCCCATACATACTTACTTGGTAATTTATTTTTTTATTCAGATCCTCTATCCATTAAACTATTTATATATCCATTTTCTTTTTTCCCATTGTAACTTTCTTTCCTATGTAATTTTCACCTCCAGATATTTTAAAATATCTTTCACTTTACTTTGTGTCTTCTTTATTCTTCAGAATAGGGAGGTACTACACTCCTCAAGGGAAAACCGAAATTATTTTTGTTATCAATAGTGCATTTACCTTTTTAAGAACTGCATGGAGGTGGGGGCGCTAGGGGGCGCTGTGAGTAGAGCACTGGCCCTGGAGTCAGGAGGACCTAAGTTCAAATCTGGTCTCAGACACTTAACACAAAAACTAGTAGTATGACCTTGGGCAAGTCACTTAACCCCAGTTGCCCTCCAAAAAGAAAAAAAAAAGAACTGCATCATTAGGGGTGGCTAGGTGGTGCAGTGAATAGAGCACTGGCCTTGGAGTCAGGAGGATGTGAATTCAAATCCAGTCTCAGCCACTTACCATACACACAGAAAAACTAGCCATGTGACCTTGGCCAAGTCACTTAACTCCAGTTACCCTACCTTCCCCTCTCAAAAAAAAAACCAAACAACTGTATCATTTCCAATTTAAAGTCCAGAGGCAGGGATCTCAAATTACAAGGATTTTTTAGTCTTTATAACTGGTGTTTGTATTGTTACTGCCTAAATCTATGGTTCTTTTTTCACAGACTAGTTAATCTGATGATCTGTTTTTCTGAATAGAGAGCCAAAGGCTTGTGTGATAATGTTTGAGGGGGCTAAAGCTTTGAGCTGGGTTTGAGCTCCCCAGTCTTGAGTGTGCTGTTATGATTCTTCTTATGTTCTTTATCACTCAGCATTATGTATCACTAACCTTAACAAGGGGTGGGAAAATTGTAATAATAATTTTAAAAATATTGTTAGCAGTAGATAAAAATGTAAATTTAAAAATATTGTTAGCATAAATAAATTTTTTTTAAATATCACAATAATGAATGCTACATACAGTGAGGTAGCTACAAATATGTCTTAATATAAAAAGGCTATTTAGAATTGCTAACAAAAGTGACCTTCAATTAAAAATTCCATACTTCAGATATTCTTAACATCCTTATCCTTCTTATTTACATTATCCTTACAAGGAAATGCCCCCCTTGCATGTTCCCTTGACATGTCACACCTTAAACTTCTTATCCCTTATCCTGTGAAGGATTTTTGTGGGACAATGCCAACTTAGCTTTATGTTAAAGTTTCATCATCAGTCATAGAAATTCTTCAGGAAAGTATTATGTTCTTTAAAATTTTACTTCCTTTCATATAATGGACTATAGGGTCAAATTTCCTGGTAGTAAATTATGCTAAAGTCAGGTTAATATTTATCTGTCTTAATTTGGCATTGAAGAATTGTATTCTTGGAGATATATGAATATGTAGCCTAGGAAGGAAACAATTGTTAGTGTGATCAATTAAAAACAAAAACAAGCAAGCTGGGTTATTCCTATTTTTTTTCTTTTAAGATGAAGAAAATGTTAGGGTCATCCAATAAATTTTCTGAGTTTAAGTCATGGAAATTAAACTGTAGTAACATAATTTCCTGTGATAATTTGAAACATATATATATTAGGAAGGTGTTAGAAGAATTCTATAGGGAAGTCAGAACTTGAAAATAATCAGTATAATCTTTCTTAGTGTCCTGTAATTTTTTTTTTTTACCAATAGCCCATTAACTTTTAACAGGTTACAGCTGCCTGGATGCTACTAGCAAGCATTTGCCTTTTGATTATTGCTCTACAAATCCGAGGTGTGTTTTTTAAGACTTAGAAAAGTTTTATAGGCATTGAAAGAAGATATTGTTCAATTTCAAAATCACTTCAAAATTTTTTACTTAAAAACTTTTACTGTGTTTAAAGAAGTTTTTGGACTCTTTAATGTTTCCTGTTTAATATATTTTTTTCTTACAGATTGCCACTTTTTTCCCCCTTTTAGTATAGAACTCCTATGATTAACTACTTTCCCCCCCCACACACACACACTAAAGGACTTAATGAGAGCTAAAGTGAATGTACCAAGCACAAATTCTGGTTTTTCTTCTCATATACACCAAAATAGGCTACCACTTTTACAGAAGAACCACTTTTCCTGCAAGATGCATCCTGATCAAATTAAGCTGTGCTTTTTTAAAAAAAAAAAAAAAGCAACTATCATTTCCATGGTTCCCTCCAAATTCCCTCCAAAGTTGAACAGTTTGAAAAAAATCCCTCATAATAAATATAAATTGTCCAGCAAGACAAATTCCTACATTGACCACATCCAAAAATCTATGTCTTATTCTACATTTTAAATCCATCACATCTCTGAAAAATGTGGGTGGTGTGCTTCATGGTCAGCCTTCTGGACTTGTAGTTTATCATTACTCAGATTTCTAAAGTCCTATTTAAAAGCTGTTTTTCTTTACAATATTAATATTGTAAAAATTGCTTTCTTGGTTCTTTTTACCTCACTTCAGTTCAGAGAAATCTTCCCAGTTTCCCCTGAAATTGTTCATTTTGCCATTCTTATGACATAATAACATTGTTATGTTTGCATTACCATGATTTGTTTATATTCACCTATAGAGGGCACTTCATTAGTTTCCAGTTCTTTGCCACCACAAAAATTGCGGCTATAAACATTTTTGTACATAAGGGTTCTTTTCTCTTTCTTTGATCTCTTTGGGTTTTCACCTAAAAGTGGTATATCTGGATCAAAGGTTATTCAAAATTTAATTACTTTTTGGTCATGCTTTCCAGAATGATGGGACGAACTCATAACTCCATCAACAATGTGCTGCTGTATTTGTTTCCCTTCTTATCATTTTCCTCTTTTGTTACCTTTGCCCATCTGATGAGTGTTAAGTGGAGCCCCTTAATACTTCAATAGAAATATCTCTAATTATTCATTATTTGGAGCATTTTTTATGGCTGTTGATAGCTTGTATTTCTTCCTTTGAAAACTGCTTGTTCATATTCTTTGACCATTTATCTATTGGAAAATGGCTTTTAATAATATATATTCATATCAGTTTTCAGTATATCTTGGATATGACATTGTTATCAGAGAAACTTGATGCAAAGATTTTCTTTCAGTTACCTATTTCCTTTTAATTTTAAATGCATTTGATTTATTTATCTAGAACTTTTTTCATTTTAATATAATCAAAATTGATCATTTTATCTTTTGTGTCCTCTTTATACCTTTTTTGGTCATGAGCTCTTCCCCTAGCCATAGATTTGGAAGGTAATTTCTTTTTTGCTCTTTGAACTTATTTATGATGTCACCTTTTATATCTAATTTCTGCCAGAATACTTTCTAGCTTTCTTAACAATTTTTGTCCAGTAGTAAGTTCTTACCCTGTAACTGGAGTCTTTGGTTTTTTAAACTCTACTTTGTATGTTCATGTATTTTTATGTGCCTAATCTGTTCCACTGATCACCAGTACCAAATCTTTTTCCTGATTATTGCTTTCTAGCATAGTTTGAGATCTAGTACTAGTAAGCCCCTTCTTACCTTTTTTCATTTTTGCCCTTGGCATTTTTGACCTTTGTTCTTCCAGGTTAATTTCATTCTTTTTTTTCTGACGAAGTAATCCTTTAACTGATATGGTATAGAAGAATTAAATTAATATTTCTCAATTATTTAGGTCTGTATTTCAGCAAAAAAGTGTTTTGTAGTTAAATTCATACATATAGTTTTTGGGTAGATAGGCTTCCAAGTATTTTATACTTTTGGTAGTTATTTTCAGTGCAATTTCCCTTTCTATCTCTTCCTGATAGGTTTTGTTGATAATATACATGAATGTTAATGATTAATGTGGATTTATTTTGTATTCTGCTGAGCCTTTGCTAGCTTCATTATTTCAATCACTTTTTACTTGACTCTTTAAAGTTCTCTGAGTAAACTAACCATGTCATTTGCAAACTATGATAATATTATTTCATCTTTGACAATTCTTATTTTTTCAATTTCTCTTTCTTGCTTTATGGTTATAGCTAGCATTTCTAGGGTTTTATTCAATAGTGGGGATAATAGGTGTCATGGCTTCACTGTTGATTATTGGAAAGGCCTCTAACAGTTCTCCATTATACCTAATATTTATACCTATTTTTTGTGTCATTATTTATTATATTAAGGTAAGCTCCTTTCCCCCTATATTTTCTAGTGTTGGGTTTTGTGGGGGGTTTTTTTCCAGCAGAAATGGTTTTAGGGGGTTGTCAGAAGCCTTTCCAACATCTATTGATATAATCATGTGGTTATTATTTATAGTATTAATATGATTTATTATATTTCTAGTCTTATATTAGTTAAATCCTGGTATAAATACAATCTCGTAATAATGTATGATCTTTCTAATGTTTCATATCTTATTTGCTTAATAGCATCAATGTTTATTAGTTTATATTGATCTATAGTTTTATTTCCATGCTTCATTTCTCCCCAGTTTAGGTATCAGGAAAATATTTGTGTAATAGAAAGATATTAGAAAAGTTCTTTCTTTTCCTATTATTGCAAACATTTACATAAAATTACAATTATTTGTTCTTTGAATGTTTGATAGAATTCACTTTTAGATCCATCTGCCTCTGGAGTGTTTTTTACTTTGGTTGTTCATTTATGCTTAAATTGAGCAATCTAAATAATGTTTCCTTTTTCGTTAATCTTGAAATTTTATGTTTTGTAAATATTTATCAGTTTCCTCTTTTATGAGTTTTGTTGGCATATAGTTGGGCAAATAGTTTCTGGTAATTTTATTTCCTCTTCAGTTGTGAATTCTCCATTTTTTATTTTTGATAGGAACAATTTGGTTTTCCTCTTTTTGAAAATGAGATTAGATGATTATTTATGTTATAGTTTTTTCTTTTTAACATATATTTTATTCGTTTTAAATCTAAAATCCACCTTCCTGTCTCAAGAGCACACTAGAAGTTAAACTCATTACAAACATGTACAGTCAATTAAAACAACTTTCCACATTGCACCAGGCCAGACCTGCACACCTTGTCAGTCGGTAGGGGCCAAAATTAAAATAGACTAAATTTCTTCAGGCTGCAGGCAGGTTTTTAAGCAGCTCACTTTCCAAATAAAGGTATAATTAGTGATTTAAACTATTTTGTGAATAAACCATTTTGTTCTAAATAAAGAAGGAAATTTCAATTAATATCAGTTTATTACTTATTATTTAAGATTTTTATTTATCATGAAATCACATTAGTGTTAAAAAAATTTGCTTTGCTGCACTCACTTTGTTCCTGTTCAACCCCAGTAATGACCAAAAACACAGCCAAAAAAATGACTCGCTCCTCTCATACTAGAGACAGACAATGGTTGGTTGCCACTGTCACATGGCAAAGAGGAGAGAGTATGCAGTGGCAACCTATTTGCCAAGTTACATGATGGGCACAGTAGTGACTAGTGGAAGGTAGGTTAAGCAGGGAACAGACAAAGGACTTGTTACATCTTTATTTTCTTTTATGTCCTCTACATTTTTCATGGGCTGCCTGAAATCCTTCAGTGACACAAGTCGTGAGCTGTATGTTGTGCAGGCCTGCCCTAGGCCAAAATAAATTTCTCTCATTCTGTACCTGCTTGAAATGAGTATTTCATCTCTTAAGAGGCAGGTAGCATGTTTCATCATTGGTTTCTTGTTCTACCACCATCATTTTCACTAAAATGGTAAAAAGTATTTGCATTTATATTGAGGAAAAATAATGAATAAAACGCAAAAGCTGCTTTCTCTAAATACTGCCCAGGACCTCCTCTGCTAGAATGTCACCTGTATGTCCAGAACCCCTTCTTCGGCTGCTCTTCTGTGACCTAGAACTGTGCAGTGAACAAGAAAACTGCCTATTTCCCCATCTTAATGTCTCGTGTGGGTCTGAGATATCCCATTAACTCTGATGCACAGCCCTCCTGTGTTATGGAGTGCTTTGAGCGCAGGAAGTTCCCCTACAACCTGTCCCTAATGTCCAAAGACACAGTTTTTGCTTTCTTAATTCTGAGCTAGGATGTTCAGATGACTGACTGACTTTTTCTGGATTTCCCCATTAGGATTAAGTCTGGCACATTTTCTAGATCTGTTTAGAGGAGTTTTTTGGAAGAGAGCTTGCATCACTACTTCTTACCTCACTTGTCTTGGTTCTGCCCCATTAATTCCCCCCCCCCAAAAAAAATTCCCTTGTTTTATTTACTAATTCAGTTTTTTTGCTTTCAGTTATTAATATCTCCTTTAATTTTCAGAATTCCTACTTTGTTGCTTAGGTAAAGGCTTTTGATTTTTTGTTCAAGTTATTTTTAGTTGCTTGACCAATTGGTTGATTTGTGCTTTCTTTTGCTGATGATAGCATTTAGAGATATACATTTTCCCCTAATTACTGTTTTAGCTATATTTGATGAGTTTTGGTATGTTGTCTCACTACTGTCATTTTTTTTGATGAAATATTCTATTGTTTCTACATTTTGTTGTTTGACTCATTGATTCTTAGAATTATATTATTTAGTCTCTAGTTACTTTTTTCATTCTTAAATGACCCTTTATTTAAGAAAATTTTATTGAATTGTGATTAGTAATATATATTTAGTAGTTCAGCTTTTCTACTATTAAATTAATTTTTGAATACTTATTGGATCTAGTTGCAAACAATATTAGAAAAATAGAGCCAGTGCATCATCTTAATATATACTTCTTAATTATTTTAGAAAACACTAATGTTTATACTTAAATATATTGGCTTACAGAATTAATCCTGTATTAACTTCTGCCGCTCCTTTTGCTACCACCATCATTTTCACTAAAATGGGGGAAAGTATTTGTATTTACTTTGAGAAAAATAATGAATAAAATGTAAAATACCATAATTTGTGTGTAAAGTATCTGAAGCCTTTTTGTATAAAGGAATATAAAATTACCTTCAAAATACCAATTCTAATGCCCTTATATTTCACTGAATTTTTTTAAAAACACTAATAAGCAGAAATTTCCTTTGTATTTGGAAATGCTGTTTTTAGTGTTTAAGTTGAAAAAAATTTTTAAATATAGTTAATGGGATGCCTCAAGATGAAATAGAAAGTCTTCAAAGAGATTTGTGTGACTACTCATTGTAGAAATTGTACACAAAAATCATTCCTCAGATAACAGGTTTCTTAAAGCTATATTCAGTCACCTATTTTCTCTTGCCCAACATCTGCCCTCATACTGTGAGATTTTATTATACATGGTTACTCTTCCTCAAACACCATAACCACCCAGTTCCTAAACTATACATTTCCTCCCCATGACTTATTCCTCCATCCCACCTCAACCACCCAGAGAAGTGGTTATATACTTGATCTTACCATCATCTCCAAATACACTACCTCCATGTTCAAAAAGTCCCAAATCCCCTTACCTTATTATAATCCATTGGGTTTCCATCTCTCCTTACTAAACCCTACTCTTCATCTACAATGTGACCTTCAATCCTTTGATCCCTCATTTCTCTCCCAGGCCATCAACCCTGTACCAGCCACTCTACTCCTTTTTCCTCATCTTGGCCTCTTATGAACCAGTTCATCTATACACTATCTTCTTCTCTTGAGTCCTTAAGTCCCTTTATCATATCATTGTTTGCATCCTGCCTGTAAGCCTTAGCCTTGGATTGCTCCAACCACCTGCTACTTTCATTTCTTACACACATGCAGGTCTGTAGGTGTAGAAAATCACACAACCATTCTGATTTGGTCCACTACAAATTAATGCTACACAATCACAACTGGGCCTTCAGTGTTGCTAGATAGTTTTAATATACTTCCCTTATCAACTCACTCTTTAGAATGGATCTTCCAAATCTTTTCACCCCTCTTCAAACCTCCCATAATTTTCTCCTTACCCTCTCAGCTGAGAGCCTTGCCTCATGTTTTACAGAAGAAATTGAGGCTATTTGCCTTGAGCTTCTTCTTTTCTTCATCTTGTATCATTCATATGCCTTCTGTCACTATCGCCTATCTTACCTGAAGAGTTAGCATTCCTCCTTACCAAAGCTTATTTGTACCTGTGTAAGTGATCCCATTTCATCCATCTCTAACAGATTATGCCTTCTATAATCCTTATTCTTTTGCTTCAATCTCACCCTGTCTGCCGACCACTTTCCTACTACCTACAAACATGCACCTGTCTCCCCCATTCTTAAAAAACTCTCACTTGATCCTTCCATCCCCAATAACTATTGTCATATTTCTTTTCTTTGTGAATCAACTCCTTGAAAAGGCCATCTATCAATGAGTATCTCCACTTTCTTTCTTCTCACTCTCTACTTAACCTCTTACAATCTGACTTGTAACTTCATAATTCCACCAAAATTGCTCTCTCCAAAGTTACAAATGATCTTCTGCTTAAAAATTTTTTTCACATTGATATTTTTAAAATTTTGAGTTCCAAATTCTCTCCCTCCCACCCATCCCCCACTCATTGAAAAGTCAAGAAATGTGATGTCAATTATACATGTGAAATCATGCAGACATATTTCTGTATTAGCCATGTTGTAGGAAAAAAAGCAAGAAAAAATAAAAGTGAAAAAAGTATGCTTCAGTCAGTACTCAGACTCCATCAGTTCTTTCTGTGGAAGTGATAGCATTCTTCATTCTAAGTCACTTATAATTGTCTTGGATCATTATATTAATAAGAATGACTAAGTCATTCACAGTTGTTCATTGTACAATATTGCTATTACTGTATACAGTGTTCTCTTGGTTCTACTCACTTCACTTTGCATCAGTTCATATAAGTCTTCCCATATTTTTCTGAAGCCACCCTGTTTGTCATTTCTTATCACACATTCTTACGATCTCTTCTTAATTGCCAATGATCTTTTTTGCAATAATCATTTTCCTTGACTTCCCTGTAGCCTTTGACACTATTGATCACCCCGTTTTTCTTGATACTATCTTCTTTCTAGGTTTTTAGGTCACCATTCTCTTCTGGTTCTCCTGCCTATCAGACTATTCCTTCTCAGTATCCTTTGCTGGATTTTCATCCATATTATGCTCTCTAGCTATAGATGTCCCAGAGGATTCTATCCTGAGTCCTTTTTTCTTCTCCCTTTAGAGTATTTCACTTGACGATTTTATTAGCTCCCATGGATTTAATTATAATCTCTATGCTGATGATTTTCAAATCTAAATATCCTCCCCTAACCTCTCTGCTGACCTTCAATCTTGCACTTCCAACTACCTTTCAGACATTTCTAGCTGGATATCCAGGAGACATCTTAAATTCAGTATTTCCAGAACTATTTATCTTTCTCCCTAAACCTTCCCCTCCCCACCCCCACAAGTTCCCTATTTTTGTAGATGACAACACCATCGTCCCAATCCCTCAAACTTACAATCTAGGCATCATCCTTGACTCTTCACTATCACTCTTCACATATACAACCTGTTGCCAAGTCTTGTCAATTTTACATTTGCAACATCTCTCAAATAATCCATCTTCTCTCTTCTGCCACTGCCACCATTCTTATACAAGCCCTTATCACATCATGGCTCTATTATTTTTTAAATGTAATATTTATTTTTTCCCAATTACATGTAAAAACAATTTTAACATTCTTTTTTCAAATTTTGAGTTCCAAATTCTCTCCTTCCCTTTCCTCCCCTCCCCTCCCCCCATTGAGAAGGTAAACAATTTGACATAGGTTATACATATGTAGTCATGCAAAACAAATTTCCATGTAAGTCCTTCTGTGAAAGAAAACAGAACAAAAACAACCCAACAAAAATAAAATAAAGAAAAAGTATCTTCAGTCAGCATCCAAACTCCACCATTTCTTTCTCTGGAGATGGATAGCACCTTTCATCATAAGGCCTTCTGAATTGTCTTGGATCATTGTATTGCTGAGAATGACTAAGTTACTCACAGTAGATCCTCATACGAGATCCTCATTACTGTTACTGTGTACAGTATTCCCCTGGTTCTGTTCATTTTACTTTGCATCAGTTCATGTAAGTCTTTCCAGGTTTTTCTGAGAACATCCTACTCATCATTTTTTATAGGACAATAATATTCCATCACAATGATATACCATAACAGTTGATGGACATCCCCTCAATTTCCAATTGTTTGCCACCACTAAAAGAGCTCCTATAAATATTTTTGTTCATATAGGTGCTTTTCCTTTTTGATTTTTCTCTTTGGGATACAGATCTAGTAGTGGTAGTGTTTGATCAAAGGGTAGGCATGGTTTTATATAGCCCTTTAGGAATAGTTGCAAATTGCTCTCCAGAATAGTTTAATCAGCATACAACTCTACCAGCAGTGCATCAGTGTTTTAATTTTCCCATGTCCCCTCCAACATTTGTCATTTTCTTTTTCTATCATTTTAGCCAATCTGATAGGTGTATTCTGGTAGCTGAAAGTTTTTTTAATTTGTATTTTTCTAATCAATAGCGATTTAGAACATTTTTATATGACAATAAATAGCTTTGATTACTTTGTCTGAAAACTGCCTGTTCATATCCTTTGTTAGTTGAGAAATGGCTCTAATCTCTATAAATTTGACTCATTTCTCTCTATATATTTGAGAAATGAGGTATTTATAAGAGAAACCTGCTGTAAAATTTTTTTCACAGTAATGATTACCAACTATATATTTCCCTCCATCCTATTTTCCCCCTGTTTATCCTACTTTTTCTCCTTTCACCCTATCCCTTCTCAAAAGTGTTTAGCTTCTGATTTTCACCTTCCCCAATCTGCCCTCCTTTCTGTCAGCCCTCCCTTCTCTTATCCTCTTCCCCTCCTACTTTCCTATAGTAAGATAGATTTCTATACCCAACTGAATGTATATGTTATTCTCTCTTTGAGCCAGTTCTGATGAGAATAAGGTTCATGTTTTCCCCACCAACTTCCCCCATTTTCCCCTACCACTATAAAATCTACTTCAGGCTCTTTTATGTCAGACAATTTATTCCATTCTACCTCTCTTTCCACTTCTCCCAGTGCATTCTTCTTTCTTAATCCTTAATTTTTTTATTTTAGATAATCATCCCATCATATTCAACTCACATCTGTGCTTTCTGTCTATGTATATTCTTTCTAACTGCCCTAATAATGAGAAAGTTTTTAGGAGTTACGAGTATCATCCTCCCTTGTAGAAATGTAAATAGTTTAACCTTATTGAATCCTCTATGATTTCTCTTTCCTGCTTATGTTTTTATGCTTCTTTTGAGTCTTGTATTTGAAAGTCAAATTTTCTATTGAGTTCTGATCTTTTCATCAGGAATGCTTGAAAGTCCTCTATTTCATTGAGCATCCATTTTTCCCCTGTAGGATTATACTCAGTTTGCTGAGTAGGTGATTCTTGGTTGTAATCCTAGTTTTTTTGCCCTCCAGAATATTATTCTAAGCCACTCTGATACAATCCTTTAATATAGAAATTGCTAAATCTTGTATTTTCCTGACTGTTGCTCCACAATATTTTAATTCTATCTTTTTGACTGCTTGCAATATTTTCTCTGGAATTTGGCTTTAATATTCCTCGGAGCTTTCATGTTGGGATCTCTTTTAGGAGGTGGTTAGTAGATTCTTTCAGTTTTAATTTTGCCCTCTGGTTCTAGAATATCAGGGCAGTTTTCCTTGATAATTTTTTTCCTTAATAAGTGTAGTTTTAATTTGGTAAACATTCCAATAGACTTTTATCATCTTTCTTTCCTGTTTATACTTCCTCTTTAGATCCCCACTGCCCCCATTCAATCTCTTGCCTTGTTGTTCTTTCTTTTTTTCCCCCAATTTATTTATTTATTTTTAGTTTTCAATGTCCATTTCCACAAGATTTTGAGTTGCAAATTTTTCTCCCCATCTTTCCCCTAACCCTCACCCCAAAATAATGAGCCTACTGAATACCCCTTCCCCCAGTCTGTTCTCTCTTACAGCCTCCCTCATCTCTTCCCCAACTTTCTAGTAGGGCAAGATGAATTTCTATACCCCAGTGCATGTATATGTGTGTGTGTGTGTGTATTCTATACCCAGTGCCTATACCCCTTATTTCCCAGTTGCATGTAAAAAAATTTTTTTCAACATTTGTTTTTAAAACTTTGAGTTATAGATTCTTTCCCTTCTTCCCCCTCATCCACCCCCACTGGGAAGATAAGCAATTCAATATAGGTTGTACATGTGGAGTGATGTAAAACATTTCCATAGTGATTATATTGTAAAAGACTAACTATATTTTCCTCCATCCTATCCTGCCCCCCCACTTACTCTATTTTCTCCTTTGACCCTGTCCTTTTTCAAAAGTGTTTGCTTCTAACTACCCTCTCCCCAATCTGCCCTCCCTTCTAACTTCCCCCCATTATCCCCTTCCCCTCTACCTTCCTATAGGGTAAGATACCCAATTGAATGTGTATGTTATTCCCTCCTTAAGCCAAATTCAATGAGAGTAAGGTTGACCCATTCCCTTTTACCTTCCTGCTCTTCCCCTCCATTGTAATAGTTTTCTCTTGTTTCTTTTATATGAGATAATTTACCCTAATCTATCTCTCTCTTTCTCCTCCCAGTATATTCCTCTCTCACCTCTTAATTTTATTTTTTAGATATCATCCCTTCATATTCAAGTTATCCTGTGCCCTCTGTCTATGTATACATATATACACATATGCACACACTCACACATATATTTATACACACATATACCCTCTTGTATATACATATGCATAGATAGATAGATAGATAGATAGATAGATAGATAGGCCTATATATTCCCTTCAACTATCCTCATATTGAGGAAAGTCTCATAAGTTACAATTATCGTTTTTCTACATAGGAATGTAAATAGTTCAACTTTATTAAGTTCCTTATGATTTCTTTTCCCTGTTTACCTTCTTATTGATTCTCTTGTTCCTTGTACTTGAAGGTCAAATTTTCTGTTCAGCTCTGTTTTTTTTTTTCATCAAGAATGCTTGAAAATCCTCTATTTCATTGAATATCCATATTTCCCCCCGAATCATTATATTCATTTTTGCTGGGTAGGTGATTCTTGGTTTCAGTCCTGATTCCTTTCACCTTTGGAATGTCATATTCCAAGCCCTTTGATCCTTTAATGTAGAAACTGCCAGGTCTTGTGTTATCCTGATTGTGTTTCCACAATACTCAAATTGTTTCTTCCTGACTGCTTGCAGTATTTTTCCTTGAGTTGGGAACTCTGGAATTTGGCTGACATTCCTAGGAGTTTTCTTTTTGGGATCTTTTTCAAGAGGTGATTAGTGAATTCTTTCAATTTCTATTTTGCCCTCTGGTTCTAGAATATCAGGGCAATTTTGCTTGATAATTTCTTGAAAGATGGTGTCTAGGCTCTTTTTTTGATCATGGCTTTCAGGTAGTCCAATAATTTTTAGATGATCTCTCCTGGATCTATTTTCCAGGTCAGTGGTTTTTCCAATGAGATATTTCACATTGAATTCTATGTTTTCATTTGTTTGGATCTGTTTTATAGTATCTTGATTTCTTATAAAGTCATTAGCTTCCAATTGCTCCAATCTAATTTTGAAGGGATTATTCTTTTCAGTGAGTTTTTGAAATTCTTTTTCCGTCTGTCAAATTCAACTTTTTAAGGCATTCTTTCCTTTGGCTTTTTGGGCCTCTTTTGCCATTTGAGTTAATCTTTTTTTTTTTTTTTTTGCTTTTTTGGAGAGCAATTGGGGTTAAATAACTTGCCCAAGGTTACATGGCTAGTATTTTTTTGTGTGGGTGTTAAGTGTCTGAGGCCGGAACCAAACTCGGGTCCTCCTGACTTCAGGGCCAGTGCTTTACTCTCTGCGCCACCTTGCCGCCCCAGAGTTAATCTATTTTTTAAGGTGTTATTTTCTTCAGTGTTCTTTTCTTTGGGGGGGGGTATCCTTTAGCAGGCTGTTGACTTGCTTTTCATGATTTTCTTGCATCATTCTCATTTCTATTTCCAATTTTTCCTCCACTTCTCTTATTTGATTTTCAAAATCCTTCTTGAGCTACTCCATGGCCTATAACCAGTTCATATTTTTCTTGGAAGCTTTTGATGCAGGAGTTCTGTCTTTGTTGTCTGCCTCCCATTCCATGCTTTGATCCTTTTTGTCCCCAAAAAAGAATTTTGTGGTCTGATAGCGCTTCCTCTGCTTGCTCATTTTGCCAGTCAATTACTTGACTTCTGAGCTCTTTGCCACAGTAGAACTCTGCTTCCAGATTGGAGAGAGCTTTTTTCCCAAATCACTGGGATTTTCACAGCTATCAGAGCTATTAGGAGGGTGCCCCCTCTACAGTCCCCACAAGCTCTGGCACACTGGCCACACACCCCAGGACTACCACCCAACACCATGATCCAGATTCAAGCATGTCAAAGCAAGAGTGATTACCCTCTGAATGGTTGCTTGGTCCCCCTATGATCTGCAGGCCAGGAGCTCTGGAGGCAGCCACTGCCATGCCTCCTCCACTTCTTGCCCCAGGGGCAGCAGTCAGATTGTGCTCTTCCATCACCGGGATCCAACAGAATTCCTCACTGACCTTCTACTTTGTCTTTGGCATTTTATGGGTTGAGAAGTCAGGAAACCACCACAGCTGCTGGTGTTTCACTCTCCTGAAGTCTGCTCTGGCTGCCACTGGTTGGAGCTGCCCTGGGGCCAGAACTGTGTGGCTCACATGGGACTATGCTAGGCTCCCAGTCTGGTGCAATAGGCCTTCCTGTTGGCCTACCAGGCTGCCTTCAGCAGGAGATTTGTTTCTCTCTGTCACTTTGTGAGTTCTGTAGCTCTAAAATTTGTTTGCGTAATTTTTTTACAGGTATTAGGAGTGGTTGGAGGGGGAGCCCATGCCAAGTTTGTGCTTTTACTCTGCCATTTTGGCTCTGCTTTGGATAATTTCTTGAAAGATGATGTCTAGGCCCTTTTTTTAAAAATGGCTTTCAGGTAGTCCAGTAATTCTTAAATTACCTTTCCTGTATCTATTTTCCAGGTCAGTTGTTTTTCTAATGAGCTCTTTCACATTTTTTCTATTTTTTTTCCATACTTTTGATTTTGTTTTATTGTTTCTTGATGTCTCATGGAATTAGTAGCTTCCACTTGCCCAATTCTAATTTTTAAGAAATTATTTTCTTCAGTGAGATTTTGTACCTCTTTTCCCATTTGGCCAACTTTGCTTTTCAGGGCACTCTTCTCTTCATTAGATCTTTGTGCCTCTTTTGCCATTTTACCTATTTTGGTTTTTTAGGTATTGTTTTCTTTAGTATTTTTTTAAACCAAGCTGTTGACCCTTTTTTCATGGTTTTCTTGTATCACTCACATTTCTTTTCCTAGTTTTTTCTCTGCTTTTCTTACTAGATTTTTAAAATCCTTTTTAAGCTATTCTATGGCCTGGGACCAATTCATATTTTTCTTTGAGGGTTTGGATGTAGGAGTTTTGTGTCTTCTTTTGAGTTTGTGTTTTGATCCTCCCTATCACATAGAACTTTCTATTGTCAGGACCTTTTCTGCTGTTTGCTCTTTTTCTAACCCATTTCTTGACTTTTAACTCTTTGCTAAAGTATGCTTCTGCTTCCTGAGTGGAGGGGGCATTGTCACAGGCTTTAATTTTTTTTTTGTGCAGCTATTTTCAAAGGTAATCCTCGGGACCTGTAAGTTTTCAGTTCTTCCAAGGTAGTATGATCTCAAGAGAGGTGTGCCACTGCTCTTCTGCTCTGTGTTTTGACCTGTGAGTGACCACAAGCACTCTTTTCTGCCCTGGAACTGTGATAAGAATCTCTGCTCCCCTGTGGCTGCAAGCTCTGCTGGTGCTAGTGCTTCTCCTTGCCCTGGGACTGAGACCCAGGACTGAAACCCAGATCCAAGTATGGACAATGCAAGAGTCTTTCCTCCAGCACCAGAAGGGGGTGTAATCTCCTTGTAATCTCCTTCTGACCAGTTGTTTGACCCCCTTTGGGGTCATCTTTGGGCTGAGAGGTCTGGAAACTGCTACTGCCCCCACTGATTCAGTTGCTCCCAAGGCCGGCTCCTGGTTTGTTGTGGCCCAGTCTGCACTGGTGTAGCCAACACTGGCCTGTCCTCTTCTCTCACCATGGTGTAACAGATCTGTCTTGTTGATCTTCCAGGTTGTCTGTTGAAAATTATTTCACTCCCTCCTTTTGTGGGTCCTACCACTCTAGAATTTGTTTTGAGGCATTGTTTAAAGGTATTTGGAAGGGTTTGAGAGAGAGCTCAGGCAAGTCCTTGCATTTTCTCTACCATCCTGGCTCTATTTCTGTCATGCCTTTGTTACTGCAAAGGTAGCTTACTGATGGGTGTAGTGCCAGTGCAATATTTACAATGTCCATGATCACAATCAAGACTGTGACTATAAATATCACACGTTGTTTGACCACAAAATATACCAGATTCTCCAGGTAGAGGACAGAACTGGAAAATTTATTTAGACACCAAAACACTGTATCCCAAAACCAGCAAGCCGATTCCATCATAGTACCAAAGATATTAAGAAACCATAATAACACTGAGAGCCACAGCATCCTTCAGCCTTCCCACAAACCAATACAAGATCGATATCTACTCATGAGCCTGACTCCTTGCCTGAGTGTCTTCTCTCCCCCACCCTCTCGCTAGCTCTGACCCCCAGCTTCCTGTGGGCTCTGCTTCCCTTCAGCAAACTGCTCCCACCACAGGCTCCATGTGACTACATTCAGCCTATCAGAGAACAGAATTTATCTTCACAGCAGGGAAGCTTTCTATGGGCTCTGCTCCACCATTTAGCAAATTCCCTCCATCACAGGCTCCATGGATTACATTCAGCCTATTAGGAGGCAGAGTTTACTTGTAAAGCAGGGGAGGTCTTCAAACTCCCCCCTAGCTCTGTTAAGGGGCAGGGAAGATCTTCAAATTCACATTCTCATTACAGTGGGTGTACCTGCCTCAAGTCTCTCCTCACCGCAATCCATCCTTCATTTATCTACCAAAGTGGTTTCCTAGCTCAAGTTTCCAACCATGTCACCTCCCCCTAGTTCATAAATTTCAGTGGCTCTCTGTTGCCTCCAGGATTAAATACATAATTCTGTTTAACATTTAAATCTCTGCATAACCTATCCCCATCTACCTTTACAATCTTAGTACACATATTATTATATGAATATTCTAGCACATATTCTTTGACTTAGTGACATGGGTCTTCTGTGCTGATCCATGAACAAGATACTCTGTCTCTCAGCATCTGGCAGTTTCTCTAGTTGTTCCCCATGGCTGGAATGCTCTCCCTTCTCATCTTTACATCTTGACTTTACTGGCTTTCTATCTTTTATAGAAAGCCTTAACACTTCTAAATTCTAGTGCTTTACCTCTTGTAATTAATTACCATTCATCCTGTATATAGTTTGTATGTATTTGTCGTCTGCCCAATTAGATCATGAGCTTCTTGAGGGCAGGTAATGTCTTTTGCCTCTTTTTGTATACCCAATGCTTAGCACAGTGCCTGGCATAGAGTAGGTGCTTAATAAATGTTTATTGACTGTCAAAAACTGTAGAGTAAACTCCTACTGTATCCTAGGCATTATGCTACATATAGGGGATACAAAGACAAAAATGAAATATTCCTTACCCAGAAATTTATACTATAGAGGGGAAATAAATATACATATAAAGAAATTAAAATATATGCAAAGTAAATGCAAAATAATTTCTGGTGAAAAAAGAGGGAATAGCAACTAGGAAAGATCAGGAAAGTCCTTTTGTAGGAGATTACACCTTAGCTGAACTTTGAAGGAAGCTAGAGCTTCAAAGCATCTAGATGATAAAGTGGATAGAGTGTTGGACTTGGAATCAGGAAGACCTGAGTTCAGATTTGGCCTAAGACGCTAACCTGTGACCCTGGGCAAGTCACGTAATCTCTGTTTGCCTTGGAGCAGGCAGGTGGCTCAGTGAATAGAGTATTGGGCCTAGACTCAGGAACACCTGAGTTCAAATTCAACCTCAGACGCACACTAGTAGTGTGATCCTGGGTAAGTCACTTAACTTCTGTTTGCCTAATACACTGGAGAAAGAAATGACAAGCCACTCTAATATCTTTGCAAAGAAAACCCCATGTGGGGTCACAGAGAGTCAGACAGGACTGAATGACTGAACAGCTAGAGATTCAAAAAGGCGATGATGAAGAGTGTACCCCAAGCATAGGAGACATCTTGTGTTGTCATAGAGATGAGAGGTACAAACATTGTGAATGAAAATTGTCATGTATTCCTCTTGAGGATTTTGAAAAATATCAAAGTTTTCACTTCAATATTTTGGATTACAAGTGAACATTATTTCTATAAATAACTTCTGCCTTTGATTTTACTTTGTCTTAATCTGAAGCATATATCAATCTGTCTATTAACTAACATGCACAGTGTAAAACAAAATTCTATTGCTGCAAGGGTTTTTTTTTATTTTGACAAATGTCATATGATCTTAACTACTCCAGGTTTGTAACTCAAGTTTTGGATCTCTATGAGCTTCTGGTCCTAAGCAAGCCCTGTCATTGGAAGCCTCATCTAAAAATAGGTCATGCAGCATTCCTTTTTGGGCACATGAATAATTCAGATGGGGAATTTGAGGCATTTACATTCTCTGCCTCAATTCCCCTATTCAGTAAATTGAAGATAGCACCTAGTTTTTATTTTGTTTTTCAGGAAAATTATGAAGACTAATGGGATGATCATGAGGTCATTGGAAAGATTCATCAGTTCTCCCTAAACTTGAATAATGTATTCCTTGTACATTTTAAATTTTAAATTAAGAATAATCTAAGTCATATTTAGCAATGAAAATCTAAATTTGAATTAATTCAGAAAGGCCTATGGGTTCTTCAGGACTCTTAAGAAATTTTAAAAGTACAGAATAGAGGGGCAGCTAGGTGGCACAGTGAATAGAGCACTGGTCCTGAAATCAGGAGGACCTGAGTTCAAATTTGGCCTCAGACACTGACACACTTACTAGCTATATGACCTTGGGCAAGTCATTTAACCCCAATTGCCTTGCCTTCCCCCCTTCAAAAAAAAAGGTACAGAATAGGACATTTAGCAGGTAACTGAGTCTGGTTGACATCTATTCAGTTTGACATGGCATCTTATTACTGATGTCCTTGCATTGAGACATTCATTTGTTTAAAAAAAATAAGTTAAAAATGTGAAAAACAGGCAATTGAGATGCTAAAAAGAAGTAAGACTTTATGCAGCTAGTATGATAATAAAGGTAAGAAATGAAAGGATCAAAGAGTCTAGTAAGAAATATTCAAGGAGCACCAATATAAGATAAAGGTTGTGTTTTCCACAACAGTAAATGTAGTAAAGTATTACCTCATGCTGCTTTTGTGGTGAAGTATCCAATGAAGTCCAGAGCATTTTTTAAATTAAAATTATTCTTTAGATATGTATTTTTTAAAAAGGTAAAAACTTAACTCATTTTTTTTCTCAGAACAGCTTCATAGAAGGAAGTATCTCAGTTGCTTGATAATGCTAATTTATTGAGGGCCTACTTTATGCTAGGCGTTGTCTTTCAGTAACTCATGTTCTAATGATTCATCTTAAGTTTTTCTCTCTCCACAGTATCCTTCATGTCATAGCCTTCTGTCTAGTCTATAGTTCAGTGAGACCAGAATATTATATTCTATAGAACACATTCTACAGTATTCCAACTCTTTCTTTACTTTTGTGTATGTTTTTTGCCTGTTGAATTCCTACATGGTTTTTGGAGTCCATTCAGATGATACTTCCCCTGTCATCATCAGGAAGAGGTAGCATAACAGGGTGCTGGATTTGGAGTCAGAATCTGGGTTCAACTTCTGATTTTACCACTTTCTACCTGTTGCCTTAGCAAGTCATTTAGCCTCTATGAATCTCATTTTCCCCATATTTAATATAAAGGAATTGAGCTAGATGTCCACTAATATCCCTTCTAGCTTGAAATCTCTCTTCCTAAGCAGGCTTTTCCATGAAGCCTTGAATTATCTCCTCGGCCATTAATAATGTGGCCCCTTAGACACTTAAGTATTATTTTGAAGTATAGTTATTTTTGTGTGTCTTTTCTCTTTTTACTAGACAGTAAATTCCCTGAGGGTTGGGATTACGTTTAGCTTTATATATCCCCTTGTTGTCAAGCATGATGCTCTAAAGACAACAGATGCTTTAAAATACTTGTTAAATTTTAAAAATTGAAATTTCATTTATATTTTAAAAACTTTTTAACCAAGTATAAGGGCAGCTAGGTGGCACAGTGAATAGAGTGCCAGGCCTAGAATCAAGGAAGACTCATCTTTTTAAGTTCAGATCCAGTCTCAGACACTCTACTAACTGTGTGACCTGAGCAAGTAGTCACTTAACCCGGTTTACTTCAGTTTCCCCATATGTAAAACAAACTGGAGAAGGAAATGGCAAACCACTCCAGTATCTCTGTCAAGAAAGCTCTAAATAGGGTCAGGAAGAGTCACTGAAAAATGACTGAAAAACAACCATCAAGTGTAATGATTGATACATATGATATAGGATAGATTTAATTTAACAAGAGAGCTACTTTAGCTTTATTTTCCTTTTACTTTGGTGGAGGTGGAGCTTGTGATTCTGAGCGTGAGATGTCTGTGTATATAGGATTCATCCAGAACTATGTGTTTGCTGTTGCAGTTTTAAGTCTCGTACTTCAGATCTTTCTCTTCACCTCTGCCTCCCCCCTTTTCCTGGCTTTTTTTCCAAGATTCAGTTCGAATTTTGCCGCCTGCAGAAGAAGGTTTTTCCTGGTTCCCCTTGCTGCTAATGCCTTCCCCCTGAGATTACTTTCCATTTATGCTGTGTGTGTGTGTGCTGTGTCTGCTGAGTTATTTATGTGTTGTCTCTTTCAGCAACAGGCTCTTTGAGGGCAGATTGAGTGTTTTTGCCTTTCTTTTTATCCCAGTGTTTACCACTGCTTTGCACGTAATATGTATTTGATAAGTGCTTGTTGACTGACTGACTGACTGACTTGGACAAATCACTCTGCCCTTCATTTACCTCATCTGTAAAATTAAGGAGTTAGGCTAACCAAGCTCTAAGTTTTTTCTGACTAAGTTCTACAACCCTGTGATCTAATTTAAGGTTACATACCTCTGTGGCCCTGCTTTTCCCAATAATGTGATTTGATCAAAACAATATCCAGCATATGTGTCACATTAAGAATTTGCAGTCTGTTCTAGGTAATAATTTTTGTTTGTGGTGACAGGTTAATCCAGTGAAAGTTTTAACTTTTCTTCACTTGAATTTGACTGTGTTCCATCAGTGCTACTGCAAAATTTGTGCTTGTACCTGCTAGTAATGGTTTCATTTTTACTTTTGCAGGGATTATAGAAGGAAAAACAGAGATTTCCAAATGAATAACAGAAAGGAAGATATGGAGATTGCCTCCCATTACCGTCATCTTCTTCGTGAACTCAATGAGCAGAGACAGCATGGAATCCTCTGTGATGTTTGCATTATAGTAGAGGGGAAGATCTTTAAAGCTCACAAAAATGTTTTGCTTGGGAGCAGCCGCTACTTCAAAACGCTATACTGCCAGGTACAGAAGACTTCGGATCAGGCTACAGTTACTCATTTAGACATTGTCACTGCACAGGGCTTTAAAGCCATCATTGACTTCATGTACTCTGCTCACCTTGCTTTAACCAGCAGGAATGTTATTGAAGTGATGTCAGCTGCTAGTTATCTTCAGATGACTGATATTGTGCAAGCCTGTCATAATTTTATAAAAGCAGCTCTTGATATAAGTATAAAGTCTGATGCATCTGATGAACTTGCAGACTATGAAATTGGGGCTCCTTCCAGCAGTAGTACTGATGCATTGATTTCAGCAGTAGTAGCTGGTAGGAGTATTTCTCCATGGTTAGCTCGGCGAACAAGTCCAGCAAATTCCTCTGGAGATTCAGCCATTGCCAGTTGTCATGAAGGAGGAAGCAGCTATGGGAAAGAGGATCAGGAACCAAAAACAGATAGCCATGATGACATTTCATCGCAGTCTTTGTGGACTAGTGACATGGGATATGGGTCTTTACGTATTAAAGAAGAACAAATTTCACCATCACATTATGGTGGAAATGAATTGCGTACTGTCAAAGATAGTTCAGTACAGAACACTTTCTCAGAACAAGGTATAGGGGATGGTTGGCAGCCCACAGGCCGTAGAAAGAATCGAAAAAACAAAGAAACTGTACGTCATATTACCCAACAGGTAGAGGATGACAGCCGGGCAAGTTCTCCAGTGCCATCTTTTTTATCTGCTTCAGGATGGCCATATAACAATCGTGACCCAAGTAAGCTTTTCATTTTTAAATCTATTTAACTACAATAACAAAGAAAAATGCTCGGTAATTTATGTTGAATTACTTCTTTCCTTTTTGGAGTAAAGGAATATTTGAGTAAGTGGAATAAGTCAAGATGTTGGTGTAGTTAAGAGCATTAAAAACAGATTATGAAAATTTCATTGCCTAAGATGTCAATAATGATACTCATTTGGTGAGCACAATTATCCATTTAGTGGATTACATAGCATATAAATCTCAAACTAGTTTCTTTCTATCCCCCAAAACATTTGATGGATGCCTCTCCTCATGGTAAGTGGGTATTCTCAGAGATTATAAAGTTATATTTTTAATATTAATTTAATATAAACATAAACATAAAGGCATTTCTGCCAGAGAAAATAATTTAGTTTATTTTAGAGTCAAATGTAAATAACTTTGGTGTATTTAAGTCTTTTGAATCATCAAATTGATGAATTTTCTCCATTAGTACATTTGAGAATTGACTCTATTGGAGACAAATCTGCTGTTACATAATTCTTGTCTATACCAAAGAATGATACAAGCCCATGAACCTGGACGTGTAGCAACAGTTATATGCATAACTAAGGAAAATTAGTGAGACAATTTAGATGCACTTTTATAGATTCTCAATTTGAATGTTATATTTAGGTTAGTAGGAGGTTTTCATTGTTTGTCCTGTAAGCACCTTTCATTAGTACTAAACTCATTAACTTAATTTTAAAAAGTGACACATTTCTAAATGAGAAAAAGGAACAATAAATAGGAAAGAAATATGGGCAGAAATGGGTTGCTTACCTTGTTCCTTTTATGGCTGCCAACATTTCTTATTCTTTATTCTGAATATAATATACCTATTACTTTTTTGGTGTAAAGTCAGTGTTCAGTAAAAATGTCACTTTAATTGGTAATGTTTTTTTCTTAGAATTATATTGTCAAATATTCCAAGCTTAGGTGAATTACATGAATGAGACACTAGTGTTACTCTTTTTCACTGGATGAATGTGTGGTATTTTCTAAGTAATTCAAATTCTAGTAGGCATGACTTTTGACTTTACATCTTTATGTTTCATTCCAAATTTTTCTTAAACAATTTATTTATTATATGACCAGGGCAGGAAATTCATTATGACATATCATTTATAACCTTATTTCTTCTAGTCTTAAGTGGAATAGCTAAAGATATACAAACAAGTGAGAATTTTTTCTATAAAGACACTTTTCCTTTAGTTCTCAATCAGCATATTTGTTCCAAAAGAAGAATTAAATTTGCTTGAAAATTTTCTCTCAAATTGTAAGAATTAAGATATCATATGATATGGAATAATATTTTTTCTATTGACTATCAAAAGGGATAGTTATTTGAAGCATTAAAGGAATAAGTGATTATTAATTGACATATAGTTTTCTGTATAACCTTTTATCAACCTTGAATTCACAGGAGAAGTAACAGTAAAATAATATGTCCTTAGAAAAAATCTTTTCTGTTGTGGAGTACTCAAATGGCCATGGAGACTCTTAGAGGTGATTGAACAGTTATTAATGTGGTGGTATCTTTTGTGCTGTATGTAGAACTAGAGCACACTGTGATATTATTCCATCATGTCACTTGGTGTTGAATAAAATACCTAAACCAGAGCAATTTCATCTAAGGGTATTTATAACATATTAGATGATCATATTATTACTAAATAGGACATGTTTGAAGCTACTGAGTTTTCATATTTTTACCTTGGTTGTTTAGCAGTAGAAGGTTTTTTTAGAATCAAACAAGTGATTTTGACTTCATGTACTTCATGTAGTCTTAAATCCCTTGAGTTGCCAAGGAAACCATAAAATGCTTCTGCTTGGATTATTTTGAGTTGCTAAGAGAAAAGGTCTAAAGTTGGTGATTTAATCTTGTGAGTATTTTTGCTCTCTTTATTGGGCAGTTAGTCATGTAATTAACATTATGACTGTATACCTGGTCATAGTATTTGAGAGTATTAAATGTTGCACCTGATAGAAATCAGTTTATCTTCATTGAAGGTTTATGTAACATTCCTAAACATGTTTTTTTTTTTCCCTTGTGCAGTTTGCTGAAAGGAGAAAAAAAGCTGTCTCTTTTCTAAAGGAATGTGTTCATAATGTCTTGCTAATAATTCAAGCTGACTCAAATAGTTCTGATTCAGGATTCCTTTCTAACTAAGGAAACTACTCCCACTCATAACACTTTGCTTCTCATTGCCTGAAGCTTTCAGTGATTCTATTACCTATTAACTTTTAAGAGTAAGACTGTTATATTACTGTGTTAATGATTCTCAAAACAAAGCAAAACACATTTTAATTATTAGATTCCAAGGAACTACTCTCATTGAAACTTATTTCTAAGTTTCCTCAGGTAAATAGTTCATGGCAAAGAACAGTTTAACATGTCAATAATTTGTGCACACATAGTTATGTCTTAAATAACAGTACAAGTAAGCCTACTTGGCACAACCTATACCTTCCAGAAATGTTAAATGGAAATAAAATATTTGTAAATTGAATTTTTAAAAAGTACATGAGGGGGGCAGGTAGGTGATGCAGTGAATAGAGCACTGGCCCTGGAGTCAGGAGAACCTGAGTTCAAATTCGACCTCAGACACTTGACACACTTACTAGCTGTGTGACCTTGGGCAAGTTACTTAATCCCAATTGCCTTGCCTTCCCCCCTTCAAAAATAAAAGTACATGAGGGAAACTTAGATTTTTGTATTGAATACTTTTTTTTAAGTATTTATTTTATAAGCTACAACTTTTCAGTGCCAGATTTTCTTAAAGTGAGTTGTAATTGTGATAGAATTTTTAAATGTTTAAAAATATACTTTCTATATCTATAAGGCTGCAAAATTTGTGTGCACAGTATCAAAAGTTTAATGGAACTTTGGGCTTTTGGTAGAATCAGGAAACTTTAAAGGACTTCACTAAATAGTCAGTGTCTTAAAGTATTTCAGTACGTTAAAGGGGTCCATGATTTCATCAGTGTTAATATTCCTTCCTTGGACATAGATCCTAAGTTCTGTATACCTTAGTAGACTATCTTCATGAACTAATGTGGCTAAAAGCAATCATTACCTAGTGACATTGTAGTGCTGAACTCCTGTAAACTGAGGCTAGTCCTTTGACAAGACAGTCCATTGTTAACCTATACTCAAAACTTTTCTAGCTTTGTAGAACCTACCAGAGTTTTTATCCTGGTGCTCTGGGTTATTTCTACTCCATGATGAGGCATTGCCTCCTGCCTTCCATTGGCATTACACATCTCTCATCCTAATAAGTGTTTACTCATCTCTTATTTCACCACTATTTTAGAATTTTTCCCCCCTTGTTTTTTGGCCTCTTGAACATTAAACCTAATTTTTCCGTAGGATATGGATATAACTGGATTATGTTCATAATCGATTATTTGAAGGGAAAGGAGAGAGACAGACAGACAGACACAGAGAGAGTGCACCACACTGGCAACATTGCTTGCTTTTGGTTGGCCTTTTTTTCTGCCATAGAATTATTTCAGAGTAAGAGAAGAGAACTGTCTAATTTTGTGGAAGGAAGAAGGGAGACTGTTCTGAGGGATAAGGAATGCCCTTAATGTCCTTCTACTTATTTTCTGTCCTAAGAAGCCATTTTAGTACTTAACTAAAAGTTATTCTTTTATATCATATAGGATATATGTGTATACATACATATGTGTGTGTATAAAAATTTATATAGAACCAGCATGGTGCAATGTGAAAAGCAGTGAAATTGTTTTTAGTAGACCTGGGTTCAAGTTCCAATTCTACTACTTACTAGCCCTGTGACTGTGACTAAACAAAGCTTCCTGATTTGTATATTGGAGATAATATTTCTACCTACTCCCCAAAGTAAGGATCAAATGAGAGAAAATGTGTGAATTGCTTTATAAACTACAAAATGTTTTCTTTTTAAAATCTATTTTGTCATTTTATTTATCTTTTTATTAAATTAAGTTCAGAATTTCACAATTTTATAAACAGATTAAAAAAATAAATTTCCCCACTTCCATCAGGCTTTGTTCATCTAACACAGTGTTCATTAGACCTTAAGATGGAGTCCTTGTGTCTCATTAGAACCTTTCTGATAAGTGACATTCCACATTGATTCTGTTTTAGCTTTGACTTCCTGATGAGTCAGGTTATTAGTATATTTGAAAGAATGTTGTAATTATTTATAGCTGATGACCCAAAGTGGGCTTTTAACTATTTTACATTAAATATAATCAAGCCACTTTGTTTCATAGATAAGTTCTGTATTTTAGGAAGCACGATGTCACAGATGTTTCAGAAACTTCAAGTGCTGAAGTTGGGAATTTCTCCTTTTCTGCCATAACATGAGAAATGCCCTTCAAAGGTTATCTTTTGGAGACCCTACCTGAAATACTGGGGCCAGCTAGGTGGAGAAGTGGATAGACTCCTGGGCCGGGAGTCAGGAAGACTTGTGTTCAAATGTGGCTTCAGATACTTACAAGTTATATGACCGTGGGCAAGTCACTTAACCTTATTTGCCTTAGTTTTGTCATCTTTAAAATGAACTGGAGAAGGAAATGGCAAATCACTCTTGTATCTTTGCCAATAATACCACAAAAGTGGTCAAGAACAGTTGGATGTGACTGAACAACATATAGAGCTTACTAGTTCCAAAAATTTAGGGGCAGTTAGATAGTGCAGTGAATAGAGCACCGGACCTGAGTTCAAATGTGGCTTCAGACACCTGATACACTTACTGTGTGACCTTGGGCAAGTCACTTAACCCCAATTGCCTTGCCTTCCCCCCTCCAAAAAAACATTTAGTTAAAGATGAATGTGGATATATTTCTTAGTACTTGGGAAGGGAGTTGGTCAGAGTACCAGACCAGGGGATTTTCCTTCATACAGCCCCACTTTTGAAATCATTGCAGATAACAGAGACAAAGATGTGTTGATATGTTAAATGAAATGAAAAAAAGAGTCTTCTTCCTTTATAAATTTTCCTTAATGGAACTGGAGGATAGTTTGCCATTGACTGGCAAAAGATTGGCTACACCCCTTTTGGCCTTTAAAATACTAGCTTCTCAGTTCTGGAGGCAGTCAAGGCAGGAAATTTTATGGAGTATAACTTCTAACAATCTACAACAAGGGTGGGGAACCTTCAACCTCAAGGCCACATGTGGCCCTCTAGGTCCTCAAGAACGGCCCTTTGACAGAAAACAAATTTCACAGAACAACTTACCTTAATAAAAGGATTGGTTCTGTAACACTTGAACTCATTCAAAAGGCCCAAAGACCTAAAAGGCCACATGTGGTCTCGAGGCCACAGGTTCCCCACCCCTGGTCTAAAGAATAGCCACCTGTGGAGAAAGAAACAAGCTATTGAGAAGGAATTGTTCTTTCCTTTTCGTGGGAAGAGAGAGGGAATTTCTTTCCTTCTAGTTGTCCATGGTATCCTACAACAGAGCTTCTTAGCCTATAGGGAACTTCATTCCCATAAGAGAGCAGGCCCAAGGAATCAAGTGGAAACAGCAATTCTGAGGACAGTGACTCCTGGCAGTAGAGAAGAGAACCAACTATGAATTCAAGAGAAAATTATCCCTGACCCTTTGGAGTTGAGCTTTGAAGAGGAACTAGTCCAGGAAGCCCATCTGAACAGCCTGCCTAGCAGAGATGCTGTGCCTAGAGAGGAGTATGAAGACTCCACAAGAAGAGAAATGACACCAGGGGCCCTCTAGTGCTAACAGTGAATTGTCTTGGCACATGTGTTCCTTCACTACCTGTGTTCTCTGTCAATGCCCCTACTTTTCCTACAAATATGATGTGGGAGCAGTAAGCTGAGCTTTATGGGTCAGGTCAACAAGCATTTATTAAATACTTACTATATTGCCAGGCACTACGCTAAGAGCTAAGTAAAGACAGCTGCTCACCTTAAGGAGCTTACATTCTGAGGGGGGAAGACAGCACATAAAAGGAAACTGAAAGGGAGGACTGGGAGCTGGCCAGGGAGGGTGTGTTTCCAAGGTTAAGAGGTTTTTATGGCATGGTGGGAGAAAGTAGAGAGTCAGGGCAGGAATGAAGCCTGAAGGGATTTTTTTTTCCTGCAGTAACTGCTCTTAGTATGCTATGAAAGCAAAGAGGCTTTGCTTTGAGCTAATTGTCTTTAATAGCTATTAAAGGTGAATGTATGAGAGGAGACTCTGGAGCTTTAATTTTCAGAGTATATGTCCACAGAGAGCCTTCAAACCCAGTGTAGCAGTCATGCCTTCAAGGGACCTAACCTGTGAGTCTGAATTGGGAGGTCCATACCTAGATGGAATATTACCTGTACATTACTTCTTCCATACTTCCACATACTTGTATGTGGAATGTAAAAATTTCTTCAGTAATACATAATTACTCTTTTTTTAAGCCAGAATTAATGTCTTAAATGAAACTTGACAAACTTTCTTTACTCCCTTTGCTTTCCTTAATGTTGGTATCATTATGAAGGTTTTTTTGTTTCCCTGATATTATTTAATCAGCATACATTTAGAACACAATTTCTAAAGCTCTCTTAGGGAGCTTATAAAAACTTATCTGCTCAAAAACCCAACATAGCACTAATGTTGTTGGTGTTTATATTTTTTTATGTCTGTGAATGGATGAGTGGGTAAATGTTAAGCACAGCTATAGCATGCATCAGAAGGACAGTGTTTAGTTAGCCTCACTTTATCTAGACTGAATTTCTGAGGTGCTTTATATACCAAGCTTTTTTAGAGACAACAGTTTCTTCTGACAGTTTAGGAATTGTTGCTTTTCCCCTCTCTGAATTGTTTCTCTTTCTAAATATCTGCAGGAGTCACCATAAACAGGTTTTTCTTAGGCTGTGTTTTGAAGTATTGGTTGTTTTTCCGCATATTATTATTTCTCCAATTGATTTCAATTCATTAATCTATGGAACTGGAAAATGAGCTATTATTTTTAGTTATCTTGTTGATCAGTTTTAAAAAATTCTTTTTATAATGCCCTTTCATCATATCTCTGATTTATTTGTATTACTCTGTAATCTTTTGGCATTTTTCCTTCTATAAACATTTTCATATTTTTTCCCTCATCCTAGTTTTGCTCCAATTAAATTACATATAACCTGAATTTCTTAAAAATTTTAAAAATTTGACAGGTGATTAATCTATTAAATTATTGCCTGTCATCATACCCTCCTGCTGAGTTTTGAACAAGGTTTATTTACTAGATTTCTTTTTAAAAAAAACAACCAGCTTCACTTTTTTCTATTAAGGTACAGAAATGAGGCAAGACATTTCAGGGCAGTTTTTCTATACTCCCTAGAGAAACTGTTGTACTGATCATATAGCATTCAGATTTCAAAAGAACTTAAATGGTATTTAACAGGACAGTATAATGAGACCAAGTGATATGAACTCTAAATAGAAATGGGAGCCACTAAATCGTATATAAAGATCCTCCTGGGCTGTATATTGACTTAGAAAACCACACATGTTTATATGTTTCTTTTTCTGTTAATACATCAGCACATTAAAATCAGATCAGAACTAGATTTTAATCTGGATTAGGAGCATTTGAAGTGTTGTGGTCCACATACCTCCTGTAGGCTGAGCACTTGACACTTTTGTAGTAGAGGACTTTAACACTTTAATATTAACAACTCTTATGCTGAGGTCTATAAGATCCTGATAGTAAAAGTACCTCATGTGTTATCCCTTATATCAGGCTAGCTATCTAGTCATGTTTCATTTTACTACTCTGCCATCTTTTTGCCAGTTGCCTTACCATGTTACACAAAATGCCTCCCACCCCATCTGTAAATGTATTTTATAGACATACATTTCAATAAATATGATTATATTTTACTTTTTATAAATTACTACATAATAAATATCCCTTGAGAAAATTCATCTTCTTTAGAATTGGTGTTTCTGCTGACCAGTTTTACACATGAGCAAACTTTTAGGTATATAATACTAAGAATATATATTGATATTATTTCCAAAAATTAGTGCAGACCGAGTCTCAGAAGCTATCAGTGGCAGTAAATTTAGCATTTTAGCACCAGATTTTTTCAGATACATGTCTTATCAATTCTTTTCCTGTTATCCCCCTGGAGAATAAAGAGACTCTTTAAGTAAACTTCTACCTAGTGATCTCCTAAGAAGGTGTTAAATTTGATTTCTTCTGTCCTTGAATCAAATGGTATATCCAAGTAAGATGGATAGTATCCTGGATTTGGAGTCAGCAAGTCACATCCCAGCCCTAAGATATTTTTAGCTTTATGCACTTTAAGTTTCTTAATGTTTCTGAGCCTCAAATTCCCATCTATTAATTGGGTGTGATTATGCTTGTATTTCATAGGAGTGCTATTTCTTCATAAAGTTCTTTGTAAACTGTAAAGTGCCATATAAATGTGAGCTTTTAACTTTCCTGCCCTAGATGAGATCCTGTTTGATACTTCCTGTTTGCTAAAGAGTGAAGTCTTCGCCTCTGCTTAAAGAATCAGAAGCTTGATCTTTTTTGCCTCTTACAGTTGTCTTTATTTCTCTAGATGACAAATCTTGAACTATTCTTCCCTTTATCTTTTATTTCTTCTCCCCTGTACCCAAATAACCACTTTTCCCCTGTAATTTTACATTATTCATTTAGCAGCAAGCATTTATTTATTATATTCCTACTGTAATGGCCCAACCCTGTGCACTAGTCATTCATTCAGCTAACATTTGTTAAGTACCAGACACTGTGCTGAATACCTGGAGATGCACAGAAAGGCAAAAATCAAACAGTCCCTGCTCTCAAGGAGCTCACAGTCTAATGGCCAAGAGAGCGTGCAGACAACTAAGTACAACAAGGGATAGAAAGGAGGGAAGGCACTAAGGTTAAGGATGACAGGGAAAAGTTTCTGGTAGAGGCGGGACATCAACTGAGACTTGAATGAAACCAGAGAAGCTGGGAGGTACAGGGGAAGAAGCTTAGGAGACAGTGATAGGAAACTCTTGAGGTTAGAAGATGAGCATCTTGCTTAAGGGATGACAGGGGAGCCAGTGTCAATGGGTTGAAGAGTATGTATAGGGGAGTAAAATATAATATGCCTTGAAAAGAAGGAAGGGCTTTGAAAGCCAAACAGAGGATTTCATATTTGACCCTGGAGGTAATAAAAAATTAGTGAAAAGTTTTGAATGAGGAGGTGATATTGGTCAGAACTAAATTTTAGAACAAATTGACAGTTGAGTGGATGATAGAATGGAGCTGAAAGAGACTTGAGGCAGAGAGACAATCAGCAGACTATTACAGTAGTCAGTCCTAAGGTGACAAGGGCCTTCCCCCATGTCAGAGAAGAGAAGGGGGCATATTATGAGAGATGTTATGAAGGTAGAAATGACAAGACTTGCCATATTGGGGTGGGGTATAAAAAAGTGAGATGTTACAACATAACACCTATGTTGTAAGCCTGGGGGAATGGTGATACCTTCAGTAGTAAAAGGGAAGGTAAGAGGAATGGAGCATTTTTTGGGAAAAGATAATGAGTTCTGTTTTGCGTTTGATGTCTATGGGACTTCTAATTCAAAATGTATAATAGGCAGTTGAAGATGTGAGAATGAAGTTGTGAGAAAGAAGTAAGAGTTCCATAAGCAGATCTGAGAGTCATCTGCATAGAGATGATAATTGGAACCTTGGGAGCTGATGAGATCACCAAGTGAATAGTATAGAGGGAGAGAGCCCAGGACAGAGCCTTGTGAAACACCTATAGTTAGCAGGCATGATATGAATGTAGATCTACAGAGAAGGAATGATGAGATAGGTAGAAGAAAACCAGGAAAGAGCAGTGTTATGAAAATATTAGAGAAGAGGGTAATCATCAGTATCAAAGTTTACGGAGTGGTCAAGAAGGATGAGGATTGATAAAAAGCCATTAGATTTGTCAATTAAAAGATCTTTGGTAACTTTGGAGAGATGAGTTTTAGTTAAATGAATGAGATCAGAAGTCAGACTGCAGAGAGCTAAAAAGGAGTGTGAGAGGAAAGGGAGTAGAGGCATCTTGTTATTGATGACCTTCTTTACAAGTTTTTCCATAAAAGGGAGGAGAGATATTAAATAACAAATTTTAGGATGGATAGATCAAGTGAGGGTTTTTTGATGTTGAGGAAGACATGGATATATTAGTAGGTAGTAGGGAAGCAGCTAGTAGAAAAGTACAGACCAAAAACAAGAAAGAGAATAGGGATGATAGAGAGGGCAATCTACTAGAGAAGATGGGATGGAATAGGATCCCTTGTGCATATAGAGGGGTTTCTTTGGCAAGAAGGGCCACCTCATTATGTGAGAGAGGGATGAAGGTGGAAATTGTGATAGAAAATATCCCGGATATATGAGTTGAGGATGAGAGAAAAACAGGAAGCTCTCAGCAAATGGCCTCATTTTCTTTTTCAGTGAAATATAAGATAAGATTCTCAGTTGAGAGGGTGTGGGAGGGGAAACTATGGAAGGCTTAAGGAAGGATGAAAAGGTCTGGGAAAGCCACTGTGAGAAGTGGGATAGTGAGTCAATTAGGAAAGTATAAAAGGATGGTCCTGTGTGTTCTGAGGGTCCAGTTGAAATTACATAACATAAATTTGTAATGGATACAGTGAGTATGGTTTAATGATTTTTTTCTCCAGCTTTGTTCAGTAGCACTTGAGTAGGAACAAATGAAGCAGATGGTGGGAGTAATCCAAGGCTAAGGTTTAGAAGAGCAAGATTGACAACAGGGTAAAGTGGGAAGAGATTCAAGAGACAAGAACAGTGTAGAATTCAGCTGTTGACTAAGGGGTCAAGATGGAGAAGGGAGGAGAGTGTAGCTAGGGAGTGCAAGAGGGATGACCTAGGGAAGAACTAAAGGATCTAGGGATTGGAAATGATGGTGAAAATGAGGAACAAAGACTGGGGATGCAAGACAGTGAGAAAAGTGGAATAATGACATCTAGTTCAAAGGTGTGAACTCTGTGTG
This sequence comes from Petaurus breviceps papuanus, assembly GCF_028583685.1. Classification (NCBI taxonomy): domain Eukaryota; kingdom Metazoa; phylum Chordata; class Mammalia; order Diprotodontia; family Petauridae; genus Petaurus; species Petaurus breviceps. Next base: position 24,768,822 of record NW_027187360.1, on the reverse strand, counting down.
TAGACTTTGGGCTCCAGTTACTCCTAGCCATCAGGTACTGGTCCCCTCCTTGGAGAGCATTTGCCTAATCACTAGTGATGACTTTACTTAAGTCATATGATTCCATCGGAAATTGTATAATCCTGTGGTTAGTCAGGAGGGGTAAGAAGGTGAATTCTTTTTTCAAAAGTCATAAAAATACATTTTTTGTCAATTCTGTTTTGTTTCTAGAGAATTACTGAGCACCAAGTAGGGTGCTATATGATCAGGCCTTTCAGTTTGTTTGAAAGTGCTATTCTTACATTAATGTTTTCCAGTTTACTAATACATAATCATAGACTATAACTTTTTCAGTTACTGGTAGAAATTCCAGTCTTTATTGGAAAGATGCTGTTTCCTATTGATTTTTGTTAGAATTGAGCTGGGCCTGGACTTTAAGTGACCATTCTTATAAGCAACTTCAATATGTATCTCTTCTTCCATCTTCCTTCCCTTCTCTCAAAAATCACTACATTTGAACTGAATTTTCAGAAGAACCACGGTTAAAAAAAATTTAAGTTAAAATTAATTCTAAAGTTTATGGGTTCATAAATGCAGAAGTCTGCTGCTGATTTTTTTTATTTAAAGGAGAAAATTGATCTAAATCCTTTTTCTATTTTTGTACCCAATATTTCACCCCTGACAGGGAGTATAATAGATCCTTTTTCAGGCGTTAATCACATGGTAGGCTACCCCTTCTAAAAAGTAAGGAAAAAATAAAACTTATTTCACTGAAAAATCTGTATCTTTTTCTTAAACCTTGTATTTTTAGCTTAGCTATGATGGGCTAAAGGATGGAGGTTCATTTTGGGATCTTATCTGAAGTTCTCTTTTTCTTCTGTTCTGAAAGTCAACCACTTGACATCCTGTGGAATATGAATGCAGTTCTTTGCTTGGTGTACTACAGAAATGAATGAAGGGGCTGGATATTATCTTAAATGCAAAAAAAAAAAAATGAAGTAACAAGAGCTATTAACCCCAGTTGGAATGCTGTACCTGTGATGCAGAAATACTTAGAGGTAAACCTAAACTTTGTAGATGAGAATCTTATATAGTAAGGATAGTAAATTAAAATGGAGGGAAGGTGGTTTACATCGAAAAGATCAGTGTATTTTTCTAACGAAAAAGTAATAATATCTATCCTTAAAACAGATTTTAAGGATGTGTATTTCTGAAGGTTCTCTAAATAATGGTGCTTATATAATATTCATTTTAAATTTAAGTAGGATAGACAAAAATCAGCTTTTAAAAATGCCATTAATTTTTTAGCAGTTGTGAAAATTATTTGAAGAAACTCAGTTTTAATTTGAATTAAGCAAAATACCACTATAGAAATATATATTTATCAAAAATTGAAAAAGATAAATTATTATAAAGCCAAATATGTAGGTTATTAATGCTTATAAAATTATAATTCTTTCTAAATTTATTTTTTTTAATGTTGAATTGAAGTTTCTTGTGATTGTTAACACACAAACTGCTGTTTTTATGAAGATTGGTTTGTGCTGGCTTTAAGGAGGTTCCAGATTTCTATGGCCTACAATACCACCTTTAGCATTCTTTCCTTGCAGTTTAAATCAGCTTAGTCTGTGTTCTACATTCCACTGGCCAAGGAAAATGCTCAAACCCCAAGTTTTGGGTTTGTTTGTTTTTTTGACATTTCTCCCTTAAATATACTTGGTATTGATTTTTGTTTTTTAATATATAAGAAAATGTTAGGCCAAGTGGTTGAAACAGTGGGACATAGAGAAATATACTCAGACCTGTGTTATCTATCAGTAATTCATTGAAGACTTTAAGTATTTTCCTGGGGAATTGTTTTCCTAGCTACCTGAAATTTTATTTTAAGTAAAATTAATAGAATGTAATCTTTTCAGGAAGAATATGTAACTATTTTAAATTTTCATGATGAAAGTTGGGCTATTTTCAAGTCTTTGGAAAATCAAATGATTGCTTTAAATCCAGGTCAGGTTCCCCCACATACACACACACACCCTGGTTGTAAAGTGGTTCCACCCTAAACTGGTTTTAACTCAAAGTTCTTTGTCTATTTCCCTTCTCTACCCCGTATTCCAATTTCCCCAGACTCTAAAAGCTGCCTTACTCTTCCCTGTGTTGAGTCATATTTCTGCTAAGCTGTTTTAACTTCCCCAGATCACAGAGTACACTATCCTTCATTGGAGTGCAGTTTACACCACTTTAATTTATCCTTTTCTTAAGTAGAGAATATCCAATTCCATTATCTATTTATAGCTTACTTTAAAACAAAATAAATGTTATACTATTCATCTTCTTCTTTTAAAAATTATTTTATTATTTTAGGTATAAACCCTTCTGATTATTATTTTAAAACTTTAATGATGAACTGAATATTTTAAATACTGTAATAGTGAGAATAAAGCATTTTTTCCATACCTTTATTTTTTATTCCTACAAATGATTTACCCAGGCCTACGAAGGACTAGTCTTGTATTTTATGTAGGGAGGAGTTAACATTTGTTTGCATTCACTAGTCATCCATATAAAACTTAACAATAGCAATGCACGAAAGTAATCTTTTCTAAGATTATCCATGGTGTTTCATGAATCATGTTAAATGGTCTTTGAAATTATAGCTTAATCTCATGAAGTGTAGAATTAAAATTTTGACACGAATTTCATAATATAAGGTCCAGAAATGTTTCTTGTTGTTTATAATCTTACCACGTGTAAGTATTGACTAGACAGTTAATTATAACTGACATATTTTTACCTTGTGTTGTTTTTAGTTGTTCTTTAGGGGAAAATAGATTTATTTGCAACAGTCTATCATCAACATATAATACAATCAGATTTCAAAATGAGAGGGGAAAATATCCTAAAGGGAAGTATGTAATTTTAAGCTGGGTCCTTGTGAATTTGGTTTGGGGGAGGGAGTGGTTGACTAATTTAGAAATAGATATATAACCTGGATTTTTTTTTCTTATCTCAGGGACCAGTCATGCAACAATCTATCATTGTCCTTTGTGTTTAAAGATGACATTTCTGGTGATGTTGCTACCCAAGTGTGCATGAGCAGCAGTCTTTTCCACACTGAGACTGACCTCAGATTAGCAGCTGTGGCCACTACAGGTAGAATCCTGTTTTAACAAGTACAATATTATTCTGATGTCCAGTTACATATAACAGTGCTATTTCATGTCCAACATTACCACCCATATCAACTCTGCTAATGTAGATATAACAGATTAGATTAAAGGAAAATCCTGTGTAACAGATCATTCACAAGTCTTTATTCATTTAAAATTAAAGTCAGTCTATTTGACCAAGATATCCTTTTGATATTATATCTTAAGTCCTTGTCTTTGAATAGCTTGTTCACTGTTAAATATCAATAAATTTGACATGTTTTCAAAATTTTTTTTATTGGCCTCCTTCCCCTCTTTTTTTTTTTTTTTTTGGTAAAGGGGTCTCCCAGTGGGACCTGGAAGGCTGCTAGTAGTGCTTACTAAACCAGTGGCTACTAAAATTCCTGATGTTACATGCTAATAAAGTATATTTTAGGAAGAAATAAAAAGTCTAAGACTTGAGGTAAAAGAAACTGGATAAAGAGTAAGGTAATCAGTTGATTAGAAAGAGGCAAAATGAGGTTAAGTAAAGGCAGGAGTGGATTCTAGTCATCTGGGGAACATGGATCTATCTCACACCATATAGAAGAGGAGAGTAATTAAAAATAACATATATTTATATAACACCTTAAGGTATACAAAGTACTTTTGTGAGATAGGTAGTGCATTATACTCATTTAACAGATGAGGAAATTAAGAGATTCAGCCATTGAGATTTGAACTTAGGTCTCTCCATAATTCAAATCATTATTCCTTTCATTTTGCCACATTTGCTTTCTAAGAAAGATCCCCTGCCAAGAAAATAAATATTATAGAGGACTCCCCCCCCCCAAAAAAAAAGCTTACTGGAAAGCAGATTTTTGTATATTCCTTTAAGGAAAAATGAACTTGTAGGGTCAGAGTACAGGGGTATTATTAAATGATCAATTATTTTGCTCCCTTCATTTGCTTCAGACATTTGACACCTACTAATGTTGGGCAAATATTTATTAAGAGTACAGACTAACAAATAGGGCAGGAGAAAGTCTGTAGGTATCAGAAATGATTCTTCCCTTCAAGGTGCTCATAATTTAGGTAGGATACACACTTAAACAGAAAACAGTACTGATCTGTTGTTAGTCCTTTGGCATCATAGTGTTGAGATCAAAGTACATTGTGTTCAACTGTGTCTGATCAGACCAACATGAACTCAGATGGCTTTACCATGGGTCAGGCACAAATAGTTTTAACATTTGTAATGGAGATGTCTCTAGATTTGTGCATCTCATACAGAGTGTAGTAAAGTACTAGATTGAACAATACAGTCTATAGAACTCTAGAACAAGAAAAGATTCTTGGTGATTGGAATAGTCAAAATAGTCCTTTAGAACAGATCCATACTATCAAAAATTGAATGGGATATATGTCTGAGACTATAATGGGAAAAAAATTACCGTTGTGGAATGGCTAGGCAGCGCAAGTGAATAGAGTACCAGCCCTGGAGTCAGGAGGACCTAAGTTCAAATCCGGCCTCAGACACTTAACACAAAACTAGCCTTGTAACCTTGGGCAAGTCACTTTAACCCCAATTACCCTGCCTTCCCCCCTCCAAAAAGAAAAAAAAAATTATCATTGTGAAATTTTGTAGGATGTAGGATTTATTACTTATCTTTTATTGATATATTTTGTTTTCATATCACCTTTATTTTCTAATATCTCTCTCCTCCCTTTTCCCTCCCAGAAAGGCATCTCTTAAAACAGAATAAAAAAAGAGGAAAAATAAACATTTATCAAAACTAAGCAATACATCAAAAACACTGACATTCAGCACCCACAGTTCTTCCACCCATGCAAAAAAGAGAAGGTGGTACCTTCTCTTATACTTTTTTTTTAGTCTAGACTTCATCATTATTATTTTAAAACATTTAGTTTCATCATCATAGTTTCTTTTATTTACATTGTTATAGTTAATGTTTTTCCCTAGTTATGCTTACTTTGCTTTGTATCAGATCATAGAAGTCTTTCAGTGTTTGTCCTTATTCATCATTATTCATTCATCATTTCTTACAATACAATAATATTCTTTTATATTCATGTACCACAGAGGATTTAACCATTCCCAGTCAATTGGCCTCTACTTTGTTAAGTTCTTTGCTGCTACAAAAAGTGCTGCTAAAACTATTTTGGTGTGTGTCAATCTATATTTTTACTGTTAGCCATACACTTTAGTACATTAAAAAATCATTGATTTATTTGACTTGATCACAAACTCACTGTACCGTCATAGACTGCCCCTTAGTTTTACTGTGGTCCAAAACAGAAACTCATGATAAGCCTTTCTAGACTTAGGTTAGTCCTCAGAAAATATTGTTCTTATGGAGGGTCCATACTCAAAACCTTTCCAGCTTGATATAAGACCTGCCATATAGCCTGAATTCTGTAAACAAGAACCCTAAATATAGAGACAGCTAGATTAAGAGAGACCCATACAACTTATTAATTGTATGATCCTGGGAAAGTCACTTAATCTCTACTTCACTTTATTCAGCTGTAAAATGGGGATGATACAAGCACCTATCTCCCAGAGTTGTGTCAAATGACATGATATTTTTAAAGTACTTAGTGTAGTGTCTGATATATAGTAGACACTATATAAATGCTTATTCCTTCCCCTTCCATATAAAATATTAATAAATAAATATTTAGAACCAGGTTGTCCTGGAGGTGATTGTGAAAAAGAAGTTTATCATTGGTTTCTTATTCACCTTATTACCAGATGGAGTTCTCTTCTGCTTTTTCCTGGTGCCTTTTCCTTATTCTACCTCTAATTGCTAAACTAATTTTCTCCTAAGGAATAGTTTATAAAGACTGGGGATATTCTCTCTTTCTAGAAACATTCACATTTTAGTAGCCATTTTTTGAAAGTGTAGAAGTCTTCAAGACAAAAGGAATGAATCATAATTGTTAGAATTTTCTGGTCTGGGTGAGAGATGGTGGTAGATTTTGGCATAAGTGGTCTCTCTGGTACACCTCAAAAAATACCGTGTTGAAACTGATCTGTGGCTTTGTGAGACTGACCCTGCCTATAATGCTGGACTTTTTATTATGTGACTTTTTTAGGACACGTGACATTCGATAACTTGAACAGTCATTAGGCATGAATTACAATCTGCCCACACAAATGAATCAATGGAATATTAGTAGAAAGAAATAAAGCAGACTTTAATCTAGAAAAATGTTTTCAGTTTGTTGTCCTGCTTTTGCCATTTTATATTCTCTTATTTCTTGGGATCATACATGTATCTAGAGGGCAAGGGGCTAATGATTTTTCAAACTTTTTGATCTTGGAATCTCTTTGTATTCTAAAAAAATTATTGAGGACCCCCCAAAAAAGAACTGTTGTTTATGGGGGTTATGCCTATCAGTATATACCATATTAGAAATTAAAATGTCTTAGTATTGTCATGAAAATAGTTTTGACCTGGAAGACCTCTTGAAAGGGTCTCAGGGACCCTACATAATGCTTTGAGAACCGTCAGTCTAGTCCAACATCTGTAGTGGCAAGCACCCCAAGCACGTCCTCAGGGTTTGCTGCCCATACAGGTTCTTGGATCTGCTTTGATAAAGGAAAGCAACTCAAAATGGGTTAACAAGCTTACTTTAATCAGTCAGACATATATCGTTTACCTTGTTCAGGGGAAAAAGGTCAGCACCCCGAACTTCAAAGTATACAGGCAGAATTATCAAGACAGAAACAGATCAAGTAGACAGCTTTCTAAACTGTCCAGCCATTGCATCCATACCCAATCAACATCTGGGTTTTTCAAAGCCGGGGGGCTCAGGACAACGGCTTCCCAGAATCCATATCAAATCACAGAGCACTTCTCAAAGTGAGCCCCAAAACAAAGCTACACATCAGGGCTTATATAGCCTTCTCCTGGCTCAGAGAATGTGACAACCTTTTTGACTCACTGGCCAATCAAGAAGTATCTACTGAAAAACAAGCCTCACACCCCAGGCTTCTGGTGCACTTTAGCCTAGGGGCAGGGAGGATCTTCCAAATCTGCATTCCCATTACAACATCCTCCATTAGATTGTGAACTCTTTGAAGGCAGGAACTGTTTTTGTCTTTCTTTGTTTCCCCAGCACTTAGTACATTGCCTTCTGGCACATAGTAGGTACTTAATAAATGTTTGTTGACCACAAAAACCTGAAGTGAAAGAGGCTGTTTACCTTCCTAGGTATACAGAGGTAGTAGCAGAGGCAGGATTTGAACATAGGTTTTCTTATTCCAAAACCAGTACCCTTTTTACTATTTCATGTTTTTGGTCCTTGTATCTCAATTGTTCAGTTCCCCATTTCAAGTGTATACACTTGAGTGTGAGTATGATAGGATAAGTTTAGATGTCAATATGTTATTATTGAACCAGATGTTTAAAATGGCTGTTTGGAAATTGTGGTACCATTTTCCCCTGTATTTTTCTCCCTCCACCCTTTCGGAGAGCCATTCCTTAAAGAATCGAAGAGAAAAAAGAAAAAGAAAAAAATCACAAAACTGATCTATACACTAAGAATATACATTACATGTAATGTTCCACACCCATGTACTCCCTACCTCTGTAAAGGGATTGGGGTGGGGTGCAGAGGTATGGGGATGGGAAAAAAGGAGGGAAGAAAGATGTCTCCTCATATCTCTTCTTTGGTAGTAAGTTTGTTCTTTATGACTTTGAAACTTTTTTTCCTGCTTGTTCTGTTGTGGTTGTTCATTCCATTTATGTTGTCATAATAATTGTGTGTACTGTTTTCCTGGCTTTGTTTAATTCCATTTATTTCAGCTCATCTAAGTCTTTCCATCCATCTCTGTATTCATCATGTTTGTTATTTCTTTCAGCACGGTAATATTTCTCTGTACCATAATTTGTTTATCCATTCCCCAGTTGATGGGTATTGACTTTGTTTCCAATTCTTTGTTTCCATGAAAAGTGCTGCTATAAGTATTTTGGTGGAGATGGAGAATATTTTCGTTTGTTTGTTTATGACCTCTTTGGAGCAAGTGTCTGTAAATGGAATCTCTGGATCAAAGGGTATGGACATTGTAAACAATTCCAAATTGCTTTCCTGAACGGATAAACTAATTCACAGCTCCACCAACATTGCATTAGTGTTGCCTGTCTTTCTGCAACCTCCAACGTTGGTTATTTTTATCTTCTGTCATCTTGGCAATTTGTTGGGTATGAAGTGAAACCTTAGATTTGTTGGCATGTCTCCTTAGTAGTGATTTGGAACATTTTTTTGCATAATTGTTAATAGTTTGCAATTCTTTTGAGAACTGTTTGTTCATATTTTGTGATCACTTATCTGTTGGGGAATGGCTTTGGTTTTATATATTTCTATTTGTAATTTATATATCTTGAATGCTGGACCTTTATTAGAGCTATTTTATTATAAAGGTTTGTTCATAGTTGATTGCTTCTACCTGTCTCTCTTAAAGCTCTTCTTTAAATGAATTGTTTTACTTATATGTTGATAAGATATATATATATATATATAGATATGTATATAGATATATATATAGATATATATATATAGCATTAGCAGCATACTAAAAAGGAGTATAATACTATTTGTATAAAATAACACTTGATCAAACATTTATCAGATACTTTTGTATGGTAAGGCCTCGTGCTAGTTACTCAGGAGAATATGAAGAAATCACAAGATGTAGTGCCTGCCCTGTTTCAAGGGACCTATACAGTCTAGTTAATGAGATAAGGCACATATGAAAAGGTAAATAGTAGTACTGCAAAAGATCCAGGAATTTCTCAATGTGAGAACTCCCTGTAAGTAGTAAGCCCTCTATTTGGTCTCATGAGTTTCTGTGGTTAAAAAAAAAAATCATTATCTAGTGTCCAACCTTCCAATGATAAGCCTTTTCAAATTTAGGCTGGCCCTTTAACAAAATAAATTAAGTAATGTGTGACAGAATCATACATGAAATGTTAATTGTCAAATAAGTGATATGAACAATAAATAGGAGCATAGGAGTTTAAAGAAAGAAAAATTCACAATGAGTTGAACTGGCTTGGGAAAGATTATGCAGGGTGGTCTTAAATTGAGTCTTGAAGAATGGGTAGGATTACATAAAGGGTGACATCATAAGCAAATGAAAGCAGCATAAAAAAATCACTTGCCTATCAATAATCATACAAAAAGTGCCCTAAGTCATTAATTCTCTGAGGTAACATTTTACACCCATAAGATCGCCTGTGTTGCCCCCCCCCCCAAAAAAAAGGAAAATGAGAAATGCTAGAAGTCTCTGAGAAAACTGGTGCTTTAATGTACTGTTCATAAAGCTGCAAACTAGTTCAACCTCTCTGAAAAGCATTTTGGAACTATGCCCAAAAAGCTACTAAACTGTGCATACCCTTTGATCCAGCAATACTACTACTAGGTCTATATCCCAAAGAGATAAAATAAAGATAAAAAGTTATATATTTATGATATTAATATTTATGTAGTGTTTATATTTTATTTATATTACTATTTATAATATTTATAGCATATATTTATAGCAGCTCTTTTTGTGGTGAGCAAAGAACTAGAAACTGAGGGGATGCCCATCAATTAGTGAATGACTGAACAAATTATTATATAAGAATGTGATGGCATACTTTTGTTCTATAAGAAATGATGAATAGAGTGTTTTTTAGAAAAAACTTGGAAATACTTGTGAGGTGAGCAGAACTACTTTATATAATAACAATATTATAAAGATAATCAACTCTGAAAGACTTAGGAACTCTGTTAAACACAATGACCAAACATAAATTCTAAAGATTTATTATGAAATATGCTATTCATCTCCAGATAGGGAAGTAATAGATTCAGAGTACAGATAAAAGCCTATTTCTTTTTTTTTTCCTTTTCCTTTTTTTCTTCATTTTTTGGATTTGGCTAATGTGGGAATTTGTTTTACATGACTATACATTTTTGTAATGGGCTTTATTTTTCTTGCCTTCTCAATAGATGAGAGGGGAGAGAGAATTTGAAACTGAAAATAAAAGTGAATTAAAATTTTAAAAAAGTAGAATTTGTGTAAGTATAAAAGAAGAAGAAGGGCATTCTAGGAAAGGGAAGTAATATTAGCAAGAGCGTGTTGGAGGGAAGAAAGTAGAATAGAAGTTTCATACAACCAGAGTTTCTCCTGTACATCAAATTTATTCAAGATTCCTTAAAATATGTTATACAGAAATGACTTTATTTGTCACCCCCTTATTAATGAGCATCAGATCAGAATAAAGCATAAAACAGGGAGATGTATCTTTGTCAAAGGTGTTTGCCACTGAGGAGGTATTTCAGAGTCCAAATTAAAGAGGGATTCCTTGTGGATGATGAGATCATTCAGATACACTTTTTTGTAAATGACATTTTGCTAGTTAGAAAGATGAAGAATTAATTATGTAATCTCAATTGAGCCCTCACTACAGCAATCTTTCTACTCTTCCTTAATTGATTCTTTGTTCCACTCACCACAACATCTGTTCCAAAACTTCTCTCTCCTGAAGGATGCTTCAGCACCTCTCTCCTCACCCTTTCAGATGAGGTCCTCTCCTGATACTTCAACAAAAACCAGGAAGCTATTCTCTTTGAACTATCATTTCTTCCCTTTTCCTCAGTTCATATCCCTTTAACGTTATCCCCCACTGTCTCCTCCTTTACTACATTCTCTGATAAGAATGCACATTCTGCACATGTCCTTGATAGCATCCCTTCTTGTATCTTCTAGTAGATTACCTCATTATCATCCCTTTTCTCTCTCTAATCTGCAGTCTCTTCTATCTATTGGCTCCTTTCCTGTTGCTTACAAACACACCCAAGTCTACCCCATCCTATCAATCCCCTCACTAGATCCTACCATCTCATTGGCTAATGGCCTATATCTCTCCTCCCCTTCTCAGCTAAATTGCTTGAAAATATTGTCTGTGCTTGTTGCTTCCACTTTTGTTCTCTCACCATCTACTAAACTTTTTCTATAATTTGGCTTCCAACCTAATGGCTTCCAACTCAGCTGAGACTGCTCTCTATTAAGTTACCAGTGACTTCTTTCCTAATTGCTGGATCTAATTAACTTTTATTAATCTTCAGCTTTCTTGACCTTCCTGCAGCATTTGATAATATTGATCACCCCCTTTCTCTTGGATTACCTTAGCTATGTCCTGATTAGTGAGAAAAATGAATCTTGTGAAATGGTTTCAGTGTTTGAATTCACACTGCATATTTCCATTGAGTTGGGACCAGTTACCATATTTTATATAATTATAATTTCAGATAGTCTAAATTCAAATGCATATAACTACTTCACAGGATTCACTAGTCATATTAATTGGGATGTTAGGTGTACTCTCTGAATTTTCAGCATTTTGCTCTCTTTTTGTTCTTCTACCTGATTCACCACTCCTCAATCTCCTTTGCTAGATCTTTCTTTAAAGTCACATTAGATATAAACTGTGGGTATACCCCCCAAGGATCTTTGCTAGGCCTTCTACTCTTTTCTCTCTACACTTTCTCACTTGGTGACCTCATTGGTTCCCATGGGTTCAGTTGTCACGGCTATGCAAATGATTCTTGAAGTTATATACCTAGACCTAGTCTAAGCTCCAGACCCAATTGCCTTTTGGATGTTTCAAACTGGATCTGTATCCAGTAGGGATCTATAGGGAGCAATAGGGATCTATAATAGAGCAATATCCTAACTACACACACACACACACACACACACTCTCTGCAGGTTTATCTGGAAAAAGCATTAAAACCATCCTCAAGACTTAACTGGCTCAGCAGTCTAAAGGCTCAACTATTGACATCAGTTCCTAGACACCTACAGGGAGCTCCAGCTGAGTTACTACCGTAGGCAACTTGGAAGCAAGGGAGCTTCTGTCAGCTGAATTAAGTCTGTGTCCTCAATATATATAGCTTTTGGGAGGGACAGTTGGGGTTAAGTGACTTGCCCAAGGTCACACAGCTAGTAACTGTTAAGTGTCTGAGGCCGGATTTGAACTCAGGTCTTCCTTTCTATATATATATATATATATATATATATATATATATATATATATATTTGGGGGGGGGAGAGGCGATTGAGGTTAAGTAACTTGCCCAAGGTCACATGGCTAGTTTTGTGTGTGTGTGTGTGTGTGTGTGTGTGTGTGTTAAGTGTCTGAGGCCGGATTTGTACTCAGGTCCTCCTGACTCCAGGGCCAGTGCTCTATTCACTGCGCCACCTAGCCACCCCTCAATATATATTTTTATTGAAAATCCTTTACCTTCTATGGCTAAGTAAATCTCTTTTTGTTAACTGTTGAGTGATATAGATTCATTACAGTATTGGAGCTAAACTACCCAGAGACCAGTCTGAGTCAGGTTCAGCCCAGAATAGCATCTCAAGCATGACACCCCCAAAACAGAAATTATTATCTTTCATCACAAACTCATGCCTCTTCTGAGCTTCCCTCTATATGTCAAGGGTACCACTATCCTTCCTGTCACTGAAGTTTGCTACTTCATATCCTCAATCTCTCACACATGCTCGCCCCACATATCCAGTCAATTGCCAAATCTTGTTTATTATGAAACATTATCTTTTGAAAAACATTGTCTGTTATATATCTTTCATATATATCCCTTCTCTCCACTCACAGGGTCCCTGCCTTCATTTACATCACCTTTCACCTGAACTATTGCAGAAACATCTTAATTGGTCTCAAGTCTTTCACCACTGTAATTCATTTTTCATACAGCTACCAAAGTAAATTTCCTAGAGAACAGATCTTATGATGTCATCCCTCTACTCAAAAAACTCCTTTGTCTTCCTATTATCTCTAAGATCAAATAGAAATTCTCTGGTTTGGCATTTAAAGCCACTCCCACCTTTACAGTCTTCCTCATTACCTCCTTCCATGAAATCTGTTGTTTAGCAGTACTGGCCTTGCTCTTCCTCACACATGGTGTGCTATCTATCCTGTCTCCAAGCCTTTGTACTATCTGTTTTCCTTGCCTAGAGGGTTTTTCCTCCTCACCTCCATTTCTTGGAATCCCTAGTTTCTTCCAGATTCAGTTCAAGTAGCACCTTCTGAATAAAGTCTTTTGTACTCTATCCCCATGTCCCCCCCATCCCCAATGTTTTATTTTCTTACTTTACTTACTTTTTTACTTACTCTAAGGTTGGTATCTACTTTGTATAATCTAACCTTGTGGAACTACTGCTGGGACCATAGGGCCTTGGATGATGGGCACTTTGCAGAAGGTTAAGTTTAGGGGGAACCTGCTTCTAGTTAGAGGAAATAGGTTTCCCTTTCCTCTACACTCTTTGGCTCAGTAAGTTCCCCACCGTTCACCCAGGAGAAAAACTGCTAGGTGTTCCCCAAGAAGGAGTAAAAGAAGTACTCAGTGAACGATCTGAATCAGGGTATGAGATGGGTAATTTATTCTTAGGTGAATAAAAATCATAATGCATATCAACAGAATATTTTAGAACAGAATTCAGTAGCTTAATGTATAACTATTTATAACTACTACTAGAATTTGATTCGAGGCTGATACATAAACCTGAATAGAAAATAGAACAGTTTTCAGGATTACTGATTAGACATCTTATATTTTACTGCTCTTACAATTCTGGAAAAATGACCAGGCTTAAGCCAATCTTCTTGTTGGTAAACAATGTATCACATACAAAAGCTTACCCTGTCACCATCCCACTCCAACCCAGTGGCACCCAAGGCTTCCAGACTTCTTGAATATACAAGGTTTCTTCCAAGCCTGGACATGTACATCTTGACGTACTGTTTCACCTAAGATTAGGGAATAACAAACAACAAAGAGCAAAGACAGCAAGAGGCACAGGTACAGATTTGCTTAGTCAGAACACATGCTTATAACATCATGGAGACCAGGTAGGAGAAGGGGCAGTTGTCCCTTTGACTTTATTTATTTTTTCCTTTTGGAGAGGGGAGGGCAGGGCAGTTGGGGTTAAGTGACTTGCCCAAGGTCACACAGCTAGTAAGTGTTAAGTGTCTGAGGTTGGATTTGAACTCAGGTTCTCCTGGCTCCAGGGCCGGTGCTCTATTCACTGTGCCACCTAGCTGCCCGTCCCTTTAACTTTAAAGGAAGCATCTTGAGATACAGTCCTCATGTGCTTCAGATATAGAAAGAAAAAGGTAATGGGCTGGGTCAATCCCTTTTGAATATTCGTTGAGACATTAACTCCTCTGGCTCAGCAGCCAGTTAGGAGACCTTTTATCATTTCACAGAGCAGGTCCTTCATCTTCAAGTCACACATGACTAAAAGTCATCTTTAAAGTACCCAAATAGGGGCGTCCAGGTAGCACAGTGAGTAAGAGCACCGGCCCCAGAGTTGGGATGACCTGGGATCGAATCCGGCCTCAGACACTTAGTACCCACCCAGAAACACCTGGCCGTGTAACCTTGAGTAAATTACTTAACCCCAATTGCTTAGGGGTGGCCAGGTGGCGCAGTGAGTAAGAGCACTGGCCCCAGAGTCGGGATGACCTGGGATCAAATCTGGGCTCTGATACTTAGCACCACACCAGAAATAACTAGTCGTGTAACCTTGAGTAAATTTCTTAACCCCAATTGCTTTTTAAAATAATAACAATAATAAAGTACCCAAATGGTCCCCCGAACCAGGAAGGTCAACCCTGAGTGTAATCTATGGGATGCCCTTGTTACATATTTATTTTATGTATACCTACAAGTGTTCATGTTGTATCCCTCATTAGAATGTAAGCTTCTTGAGGGCAGACTGCTGTGCTTCTGCCTTTGTGTCCCCAGCACTTGGCACAGGATCAGGCATTATCACTGAAGAGTTTGTTCTGACTTTCCACACATGAAAGACCAAGTGAATGAAGAATGTCTTCTGTACAGATTATGACATGCAGTTGGAAGGATAACATCAGTATATTTGTCTGGTATCAACAACAAAAATGGACAGCAAATTAGTCCCAGAAGTAAACAGAAGGAATAGAGCAGGCTGGATTGCTTTTTAGGAGATTGAAAAGCTCTTTTAATGATGCCAGAATTCTCCCAGAAACAAAGACCCAACTTTTTAATACCAATATTCCATATTATTTGTGCCTATGATTATGAAACATGGAATATAAAAGTCTTTGAAGAATTGAAAATGAACATCATGAAGAAGGCAATTGAGAATGATAGATGTGAGCAGACTGACATATTCAATGAAGAACAGGAGTTAAAGATGTCATGAAAGGCAGTATGGCATAGTGGATAGTTTTGGACTTGGAATCAGAAAGACTTTGGTTCAAATCCTATCTCAGATACTTGATTCTAGCCAAGTAATTTAACTTTTATGAGCCTCAGTTTCCGAATCTGTAAAATTTAGGTGTTGGACTTGATGACTTTTGAGGTCCCCTTTTAGCTCGAAATCTATGCTCACTAGGGAAATGTATATTAGGGAGTGACAGGCTACTGGTATCTTCTCTCTGTCAGAACCAACTAAGGAAGGCCTTCAGAACATTAGGTGGACCTCCTGTGAACAGGGATAAGAGAAGCTAAAGTATGGGTCTTACCATATCACCCCACTACTTAATAAACTTTGTATCTTCCTATTTACCTTCAGGATAAAATATAAAGTCCTTATTTGCATTTAAGGTTCATCATAAACTGTACCCTTCCTGGCTTTTCGTTTTTTTTATACACCAAGCAATCCAACTACAGTGGCGTACTTGCTATTCCTTGCACAAGACGCTCTGTCTCCTGACTGTACCTTTGTCCTGGCTATTTCTCACGTGTGAAATAGTTTTCCTCCTCACTTCTGCCGTCTACTTTCCCTGGCTTCTTTCAAAACTCAATTCAAATCCCACCTTCTGCAGGAATTCCTAATCCCCCTAGATGTCTGCCTTTCTCTCTAAGACTGTCTTCCATCAATTTTGCATATATTTCATATGTACCTAGTAATTTACATGTCTCTGTTACAGTGAGCTTATTGAGGACAAGAACTCTTTTTGCCTTTTTTAGTATCCCTATCCCTTAGCACATTGCCTGGCATATAGTAAATGCTTAATAAGTGCTTTTTGACTTACTGAATGACAGAATGGGTAGACATTGATGAGTTGTGATCTTCATTGTATCATTAGAGGGAACTTAGAGATTGAAGAAATCCCAGATTCATCTGAGTATCAAAAGATGCTTTCTGTTAGGGTGAAATAGGAGATGAGATAAAGAATAGACTATTTCAGGAACTTGACCACTATTAATAACAATTTCCAAGGAAAATGTGTTCAGGGTGCCAAACAAGTGACTTACAGATTTTTTAGAATGCATCCTATTTGTGAATTGCAGACCACCTACATACTCTATTGTGGCATAGTACATACAGAACTAGACTTGGAATTAGGAAGCACCATTGTTCTAATCCTACCTTTAATTTTACTAGCTATGTGACCATGAACAAATCACTAAACATCTGAGTCTGTTTCCTCATCTGTAAAATGAGTGTAATAATATTTATATTATACTCTAATTTCACAGGTTTATTTTCAGTTTTATATTAGATAAGATATATAAAGAGCTTTGTATACCTGTAGCAGCAAGCACCCCAAGCGTCCTCAGGGTTTGCTGCCCATACAGGTTCTTGGATCTGCTTTGATAAAGGAAAGCAACTCAAAATGGGTTAACAAGCTTACTTTAATCAGTCAGACATATATCGTTTACCTTGTTCAGGGGAAAAGGTCAGCACCCCGAACTTCAAAGTACACAGACAGAATTATCAAGACAGAAACAGATCTAGTAGACAGATTTCAAACTGTCCGACCATTACATCCATACTCAGTCAACATCTGGGTTTCAACATCTGGGTTTTTTCAAAGGGGAGGGTGGCGGGGGGGCGTGGCTCCGGACAACAGCTTCCCAGAATCCATATCAAATCACAGAACACTTCTCAAAGTGAGCCCCCAAAACAAAGCTACACATCAGGGTTATATAGCCTTCTCCTGGCTCAGAGAATGTAACAACCTTCTGGACCCACTGGCCAATCAAGAAGTATCTACTGAAAAACAAGCCTCCCACCCCAGGCTCCAGGTGCACTTTAGCCTAGGGGCAGGGAAGATCTTTAAATTTGCATTTCCATTACAGTACCTTTAAGTGATATATAAATATCAGCTATATTTTGTGGGCTAGCCTGAAAGGGAATCACTTATCAATATCAAATCTGCCATTTATTATAGAACTGCTTCAGTGAAATTCTCCAATATGTCTTCATTGTAGAAAGAGATTTTAAAACATTCATTAATAGAGATGTAGAATTTGCCTCTCATGACTTTTAAAGAGAATAAAATTATGCTTTTTTATGCCAAGACCAGAACTTCACTCACAGAGTATGAAAATGCTATTTACAACTAGGTTTCACAGATGATTATGTCATATGTTCTCACATTTATAATGACCATTTAAAGTTTTACATAAAGAAAGTGAATATTTAATCCAGTCCAAAGTAAGAGAATGCTATTTGAACAGTTACTTACTATAGTCTAGACTCATTCAGGTTGTGTGATTTGCAAAAGTATTATACCTGAAATTTTCCTCTTAATTTGTTTTAGAAAATCTTGAGGCTTAGTTTTGGTGGGGTTTTTTTAAACAGCACTATTTTAAGGTTAACCTTTTCTTTTGTTTTTGTTGTTGCTGTTGTTTGCTTTTTGGAGGGGGGAAGGCAGGGCAATTAGGTTTAAGTGACTTGTCCAAGGACACACAGCTAGTAAATGTTTAAGTGTCTGAGGCCAGATTTGAACTCAGATCTTCCTGACTCCAGAATTGGTGCTCTATTCACTGTGCCACCTAGCTGCCTCTAAGGTAAACTTTAAAAAATAATTTTATCTATACTTTAAATTTAAATTTAATCTAAATAATCTGAATTTTCCACAAAGAACTACTCAGAACTGAAACATAGTTTTGATCAGACTGAGTTTTAAATTAGTATAGTCACCCTTGTACCTTTTAAGATTTTCATTTTTCTTTATCAGCTTTTATCAACCTTTAAAATAGATTATTCAGTAGCGCTTTTGTTCTTAATGCTGTAGTAAATTTCAGCCTTGCCTAGAAAACAGTTCTTGGTTTACTACCTAAATGATTTAAATTTGGGAGCAGGTTTTCATGAAACAACATGGCCAAACTTTTTTGCTCCAACTTTTTTTGCTGCTCAGAATCTTTTTTTTTTTAAGCAATTGGGGTTAAGTAACTGGCTCAAGGTTACATGGCCAGGTGTTTCTGGGTGGGTGCTAAGTGTCTGAGCCCGGATTCGATCCCCGGGTCATCCTGACACTGGGGCCAGTGCTCTTACTCACTGTGCTACCTGGCCACCCCAGATTCTCAGAATCTTAAACCAGTGTTTAATCCTTATAATCTCAGCTATTTCAGAAATAGTTGGTTCCTATGTTCAGTGACTCTATATTAATATTTCTACCAGTTATGAAACTTGTAAAGAAGCATACAAAACAGTGTATGTTCAGATTTTTTTAAACAATTCCATTCTAACTACTGTGCATTTTTTATTTTAAAATAATAATCACAATTGCTGTGCCAATCAAAATGCTTCTGTGATATTTTGAATTGTTCAGGTTTTTACAACTCTGGTGCTTTCTTGTAGCATGAAAATTTACATGAGTTTTTTTATGTGATAATAGTATTTCAGTTTTAGATAGCACTTTAAGATTTGCAAAGCGTTTTACAGACATTATTTCATTTGCTCCAATGTAGCACAAACTCTAATAGACTTTAGCAAAATGTCAAGCATGCACTTATAAAGTACCTACTGTGTGCTAGGCACTGGGGATACAAAGAAATAAAATGAAACAGCCTTTTCCTTCAAGGAGCTTACATTGTGTAGGGAAGATAATGTACTTGTAAAAGAATATACAAAGTAAATATGAGATATTTTTGGAGAGAAAACACTAGATGCTATGGGAGACTCAAGAGAAATCTTGTGAAGAAGGCAGTGTTTGAACTAGTTTGAGCTGAATTCTTTTTAAAAAATTTTTTCTTTACCTTTTTAGTAAACAGTATTTCATTTTTTCCAATTACATGTAAAGAAAGTTTTCAACATTCATTTTATAAGATTTTGAGTTCCAGATTTTACTCCACCCTTCCTGTCCTCCCTCCCCAAGATGGCAAACAATATGATACAGGTTATAAATGTGCAGTCATGTTAAACATAGTTCCACAATAGTCATGTTGTGAAAGAAGAAACAGAACAAAAGGAAAAAACCATGAAAAATAAAAAACAACAAAAAAAGTGAAAATAGTATGCTTCAATCTGCATTCAGACATCATAGTTCATTCTCTGGCAGTAGAGAGTATTTTCTCTCATGAGTCTTTAGGAATTGTCTTAGATCATTGTATTGCTGAGAAGAGCCAAGTCAATCATACTTGATCATCATACAATATTACCATTACTATGTACAGTGTTCTCCTTGTTCTGCTTACTTCACTCAGCATCAGTTCATGTAAGTCTTTCCAAGTTTTTCAGAAATCTGCCTGGTTTGAGCTGAATTCTAAGAAGTGAGGGTGAGAAAGGGGTGCATTCTGGGCATGGGAGGTTGTTAAGGCAAAGGCTTGCACATCGGAGATGATATGTTTGTGTGTAAGAAATAGCAAGACCAATTTGACTATACTAAAAGAGTACAGCCAATGTGAATAATGTATAATTCACCTGGAAAGATAGTTTGGAATGAAATTGTAAAGGGCTTTATATGAAAAGAAGAAGAGTTTGTAGAGATAATTCTAGAGGCAATAGAGGACCACTAGAGTTTATTGAGTACTAAAACACCCAGATCTCTGTTTTAGGAATATTACTTTGGCAGTCATGTGAAAGATAGATTAAAGAGGGGAGAAACTAGGTAAAGAGGTTAATGAGGAGATGATAGCAATAGTCTAGACAAGAGATGATGTGGACCTGAACTAGAGTGGTAGCTGTGTGTGAAGAGAAGAGAATGGATGTGAAAGATGTGTGGGTGTAATCAACAAGACTTGGCAAATTTTTGGATATGTAGAGCAAGAATGCTTGAGAAGCAAAACATGATTTTAAGGTTGTGAACCTGGGTGACTGGAAGGATGCTGGTGACCTTAGCATAAATAGGAAAATTCAGAAGAGGGACAAGCATGCTTGAAGAAAACATGAGTTGTTTTGGACATGTTAAATTTGAGATGCCAATGGGACATCCAGTTGAAGGTATTCCATAGGTAGTTGGAGATGCATTACTGGAGCCCAGAAGGACTAAAGATAAATTATATATTAGATTGTAAGCTCCTTGAGGGCAAAGACTGTATTTGTATCCCAAGTACTTAGCACAGTGCTTTGCTTATAGTAAGTTCTGAATATATGCCTTCTCTTTTATTCATGTATACCTCTGGGAATAATCTGCATAAAGATGATATTTGAACCCAGGGGAACTTAATGAGGTTACCAGTTGGGACAGTATATAGAGAGAAGAGGGTCCAGAAAAGAACCTTGGGATATATCCATACTTAGAGGATAGGATATTATTAATGATACAGGAAAGGAGACTAAGATGGAACAGTTGGGTAGATAGAAGAACCAAGGGAGAGCCCTGCCATGAAAACCAAGAGGAGAGAGTGTCTAGAAGAGGGTAATTTCTCAACAGTGTCAAATGCTGAAGATAGATCAAGAAGAATAAAGATTTAGAAAAGGCCATTGCATTTGACAATCAAGAGCCCATTTGGTAGATGAAAAAAAAAGTACTAACCTGGGATGTTTATATTGCCTGGGAATCAGATGCTTAAGATAGACACGTTCATCACCAGAAAGTGGCCCACAAGGAAGAAAATTCTGCCACTTGCTCACTGAGTCACTGGAGGAAGTTCTTACACTAATCAAATCATATAACTTTCAAAGTATAATAAATAACCTAAATGGCATTCTCCTCCTTGATCATCCTATTTACTCTGTAAATAGACAGTGTATTTGCTACACTGGATATATTGTAACTATTTTACTATGTGCTCAAGCTCAGTATACCACTCCTAACTACCTCTAAGCAGAGGACATTATCTCCTACTTTACTGAGAAAAATGAAGCCATCTATCATCTATCATGAAATTCCACTTTTAGGGGTGGCAAGGTGGCTCAGCGAGTAAGAGCACCGGCTCCAGTGTCGGGATGACCTGGGGGATCGAATCCGGGCTCAAATACTTAGCACCACACCCAGAAATAACTGTGTAACCTTGAGCAAGTTACTTAACCCCAATTGCTTTTTTAAAAAAAGGAAAAAAAAAGAAATTCCACTTTTCTTTTTTAATTGATTGATTAATTTTTAGTTTTCAGCATTCACTTTTTTTTAATTTTTTTAAAGCAATCAGGGTTAAGTAACTTGCTCAAGGTTACACGGCCAGTGATTTCTGGGTGTGGTACTGAGTATCTGAGCCCGGATTTGATCCAGGTCGACACTGGAATCGGTGCTCTTACTTGCTGAGCCACCTGGCTGCCCCTAAGCAATTGGGGTTAAGTAACTTGCTCAAGGTTACACGGCCAGGTGTTTCTCGGTGGGTGCTAAGTGTCTGAACACGGGATTCGATCTCCAGGTCTTCTCAACACTGGAGCCGATGCTCTTACTCGATGTGCTACCTGGCCGCCCCTCAGCATTCACTTTTATAAGATTTTGAGTTCTAAATTTTTGGGCCCCCTCCACTCCCTCTTTCACAAGATGGTGTTCAATCTGATATAGGCTATGCATGTATGATCATATCAAACATTTTCCACATTTATCATGTTGTGAAAGGAGAATCAGAAAAAAAGGGAAAAACCATGAGACAGAAAAAACAAAAAAGAGAAAATAGTATGCTTCAGTCTGCATTCAGACTCCATAGTTTTTTCTCTGGATAGCATTTTCCATTGAATCTTTTGGAACTGTCTTAGATCATTGCATTACTCAGAAGAGCTAAGTCTAACAAAGTCATTCATTGCACAATATTGCTCTTATTGTGTACATTCTTGTCCTGGTTCTGCTCACTTCACTCAGCTTCAGTTCATGCAAGTTTTTCCAGGTTTTTCTTAAGTCCACCTATTCACCATTTCTTATGGAACAATAATATTCCATTACATTCATATATTTCAACTTGTTCAACCATTCCCCAATTGATCGCATCCCCTCAATTTCCATTTCTTTGCCACTACAAATAGAGCTGCTATAAATATTTTTGTACATGTGGGTTCTCTTCCCTTTTTTAATAATCTCTTTGGGATACAGAGCTAATAGTGGTATTGCTGGATCAAAGGGTATGTACAGTTTTATAGCCCTTTGGGTATAGTTCAGAATTGTTCTCCAGAATGGTTGGATCAGTTCACAACTCCACCAACAGTGTTGTATTCATTTTGCAGTTTTCCCACATCTTCTCCAACATTTATTATTTTCCTGTTTTGTCATGTTAGCCAACCTGATAGGTGTGATGTAGTATCTTAGAGCTGCTTTAATTTGCATTTCTTTAATCAGTAATGATTTAGAGCATTTTTTTAAACTATAGATAGCTTTAATTTCTTCATCTGAAAGCTACCTGTTCATATCCTTTGACCATTTATCAATTGAGGAATGACTTATATTGTTATAGATTTGACTCAGTTCTCTCTATATTTTAGAAATGAGACTTTTATCAGAGATGCTGGCTATAAAAAAATTGTTTCTCAGCTTTGTGCATCCCTTCTAATCTTGGTTGCATTGGCTTTGTGCAAAAACTTTTAAATTTAATGCAATCAAAATTATCCATTTTGCATTTCATAATATTCTCTATGTCTTGTTTGGTCATAAATTCTTCCCTTCTCCATAGGTCTAACAGGTAAACCATTCCTTGCTTTTCTAGTTTGCTTATAGTTTCACCCTTTATGTCTAAATTGTGAACCCATTTATAAAGCCATACACAAGCAGCTTTCCAGAGGACTGCAGCTGTGAACAGCTTGCAAGGTTCTTATTATATAGTATAGAGAACTCTATTTATTCAGTAACAAATCAGACAAAACATTCACAGAAAATCGAAATACAGCATTCACCATGTCACAACTCAACAACTTACTATTAAAATGGCCACATAGTTTTCACCAAAGTGGTCACATAGTTTTGAACAAAGTACATTCATTTAGTCAATCACAAAGTCCTTAATTCAATCACAAAGTATAAAAGTCAAAGTCCTCCACCCATGGAGTTCAATTAAGTTACAGTTTCATCAGTCACTACTCAGTACCCTCTTAAGGGGTAGTGGAAAGTACAAGTGCCATCCACTCTTAGGTCACAAGTAAGTTACAATTTCATTAGTCACTACTCAGTACCCATGGAGAGGTCATTTCATTTTGACTCAAGGCAGGCTTTTAACTTCTGTGGTTCCTCTTTCATAGTCCCAGCTCCTACCTGAATCTGCACAACTGTCACCTGGGTTCAAAGGTAGGCAGCTCTCAGTTCCTTGTCCAGTTATTTGTCCAGTTCTATTCCATATTGAAGCTCACAGTGTTCAGTCCTCCTCAAGTCCTTCGCAGTTTGTTTCTGGGAAGACAAAGCTTAGCAAAGCCACAGACAGACAAAGTACAGACATCACAGTCATGCTTCCTCTGCTAGCTCCAGCTGGCCCTCCGAAGTCTTCAGCAGCTCTGGCTGGTTCTCAGGAGCTCTTAGCAGAAGTTTCAGAAGAAGCTCCACCACCATAAGCTCTGTTCTCAAAATAAAAATCACTTTCTCCAGCTCCGTGCTCAAAATCAAAGTCACTTTCCTCTTCAAAGTTCCAGTCCATCAGTAGCAGCCCAGTTTCCAGATGCTTGCTGACAGAAATTCTCTCTCTCTCTCTCTCTCTCTCTCTCTCTCTCTCTCTCTCTCTCTGTCTCTCTGTCTGTCTGTCTGTCTGTCTCTCTCTCTGGTGGTAGCTACTCTGCCTCCACAATGCAGTTTTACTTTTGACCCAGCTATTTTACAAATAATAATAACATCTAATACTTATGGGACTTTAAAGTTTTCAAAGTGCTTATTAGTCATTGCTTTATTGCTAAATGATAATAATAGCTTAATGTATAGTGCTATAAAGTTTGCAAAGCACTTATATTGTTTCATTGGATCAGATGGCTTTTTCTTAATCCTCATCCACTGAGACAGCCTACACAACCATTCTACACAACCTCTGCATATTCTCTGTTCACTTAGCTTCAACAACACTGCTTTCTCTTTATTGTACTTGCCTTTCTTGGCTATGTCATCATGTACCACCAATGCGATACCCATAGCAGCCCTTATGAATATGCATGCATATTTCCAGGCTAAATTCACAAAACATAATAAACTCTCTTCCTCTAAGGCAGAACAAAAATATTTGTTTAGAACATCTAGGATACTAGGAGGTAAAATTTAACAAGGTACTTATCACTAATCCAGGGAGCACCCCTGATATCCTCAACTTTCTTTTTGTTAGGCCTTCCCACAAAAACAAGTTCCTTTGGACCAATTCTTCCCTCTGCCCACTCACTGCTTGCTTCTTTCTCTCTGCTCTGCCTTACTCTCACTCTCTGCTCATGCTCTCTACTCATGCTCTCTCTCTCTTCTCTCTCCATCTTTCCCCCACCCCCTGCAAGCTCCTCCCACACTGGGCTCCATGTGACCACAGGCTCCATGTGTTAGGCCTATTAATGGGCGAGGAAGATCTTCCTATTGCATTAATACTACATACACATCATCTGTTTTCTGTCCACTAAGCATGAATGTCCCTAAAGACTTTGTGCTAGATGATCTTTTCTCCCTACATTCTATCTCTTGGTGTCCTCATCAGTTCCCATTGGTTTACTTATCTCTCTGCAGATGGCTTCCAGATTTATATCTCTCCAGAACTCCAAAACAGCATTGCCAAATAATGCTCCACCAAGATGTCCCATTAGCATCTCAAACTCAACAAGTTCAAAATAAAATTCATAACTAATTTTCTCTCTCTCATGAATATTTTGCAATTCTTTTGAGAACTGTTGTTCATATCATTAGACCATTTGTGTATTGGGGGATGACTATTAATATTTTATTTATATATGTGTGTGTATGTACGTGTATATATACACACACATACATATATTTATTGTTTATTTATTTTTGATACTAATCCCTTTTCAGAGAAAATTGATAACAATGATTTTCCCCCCATTCTGCCACTTTTCTTCTTATCCTACATGCATTAATGTTGTCTATGCAGAAGCTTTTCAGTTTCAAATAATCAAAATTATTTTATTTTTTTGTAATTGCATCTATCTCATGTTTAGTTAAGAATTTACATCTCTTACCCATAGACATGAAAGTTATGTGTTCTGTTTCTCTAGTTTTTTTATATGACGATCTTTAATATTGAAATTGCATATCCATTTATTGTAGAGCATGGTATATGATGTTGGTCTAAACCTCATTTCTGCCAGACTGATTTCCAGTTTTCCTAGGAGTTTTTCATCAAAAAGGGAGTTTTATCCCTAGGTAACTTATATTTTCTACTTTGAAAAACTGGATTATTGGGTTCTATTATTATTTTTTTTAATTTCCCTCTTCTGATCTATTTCATTGATCTATCTCTCTATTCTTTAACCTAGTTTTGATGACTCCTTTTTTTTTTTGCCTTTTGGAGGGTAATTGGGGTTAAGTAACTTGCCCAAGGTTACATGGCTAGTTGTGTGTATGTGTGTGTGTGTGTGCGTGTGTTAAGTGTCTGAGGTCAGATCCGAACTCAGATCCTCCTGACTCCAGGGCCAGAGCTTTACTCACTGCGCCACCTAGCTGCCCCTTGATGACTGCTTTTTTATAATGTAGTTTGAAATCTGGAAGTCCTATTCCTCCTTCATCCTTATTTCTTTTCATCATTTCACTTGATATTCTAAACCTTTTTTTTTTTTAAATGAATTTTATTATTTTATCAAGCTCTGTAAAGTATCCTCATGGTAATTTGATTGGTATAACATTAAAAGTGTAATTTAGGGGCGGCTAGGTGGCGCAGTGAGTAAAGCGCTGGCCCTGGAGTCGGGAGGACCCGAGTTCGGTTCCAGCCTGAGACACTTAACACCTACACAAAAATACTAGCCGTGTAACCTTGGGCAAGTTATTTAACCCCAAAATTGCCCTCCAAAAGGCAAAAAAAAAAAAAAAAGAATTAGGGGCAGCCAGGTGGCTCAGCGAGTAAGAGTACCGGTTCCAGTGTTGGGACGACCTGGAGATCGAATCCCAGGCTCAGACACTCGGCACCACACCCAGAAATAACTGGCTGTGTAACCTTGAGCAAGTTACTTAACCCCGATTGCTTTAAAAAAAAAAAAAGTGTAATTTAATTTGAATAGTATTTTCATTTTTATTATGAAGTCTATCATTTTAAAGTGAATATATACCAGTTTAAACCCTCATCATTTCTCACTTTTTATTATAATTATTATATTACATATAATCACATATAATATACAATAATTATATTATTATATGCATTTCTCACTATTACAATAACTTCCTAAGCAGTCCCTCTGCTTTCCACTATTATCCACATTTGTCTTTTTTTTTTATTCAAAGTTATCCTCTTGAAGCAGACAATGTCACTCTTCTCCTCAAAATCTTGAGTAGCTTTCTCTTGTCTTCAGAAAGTCCTCAGTTTGACATTTAAAGGACTTTATAGCCTGTCTTCTACCCACTTTTCTGGGTTCATTTCCCCCCCCCAATTATTCCTCTTCAAACATTTCATTCCAGCCAGCATGGACTAACTGTTCCCTGAAGTCACTAACTTAGTGTAGAGGATAGAATGCTTGACTTGGATTCAGGAAGACCCAGGTTCAAATTCCCCCTCATAATTTACTAGTTGTGTGAGCTTAGATAAGCTATTTGGCATCATGGACTTAATTTCCTCATCTATAAAATGAGGATTATAATTGCTCGTAGTATTGAACAACTTATAGGGTTGAGGATCAAATGAAATGTATATGATTGTCAGTTATTTTCTCCCTTCTCTATGCACAGGCTGTATGCCTCATGCCTATAATACATCTTTTTGTCATCTCTCCAGAATACTTACCTTCCTTTTACTCTAGGCTTAACTCAAGTGCTTTCTCTTCTGTGATGCCTTCCTGGTTTCCCCCAGTAATTAATGCTTTCTCCCTCTTCAAATTACCTTATAATTACTTAACTCTGTACATGGTTTATTTCCTTAGTAAAATGTATTCCTTTTGTATCTGATACTTAATACAATATCTTTCACATAGTAGGAACTTAGTAAATATTTGTTGAGTTGGATTGCTTTCAATATCTTGTAACTATCTACTCTATGGTAATTTCTGGTCTTATATTATTATCACCTCAGTTACTTCAGGATAGAAGTTCAGAAGGAAGTCTTTTAAAATTCAGACATTTAATTACTTCCCTTGTTCTAAGGAACAGGAGAACCACTCTGCTTAGGCTTATACTTTGTATCTATCTGAGAGTGAGTTCTTTCATTCCTTCCTCCCAATCCTCCGAAGTAGAGGGCAGTACTTGTTCCCAGAAAGTGAATTTCATTTGAATGGCCCTATCCTTACATTAGGAATTGTCTTAAACTTTATTACAAGAGCTTTTAAAAATAAACCTTCATGGAAAAAAAAATAACCAACATGCTTTTTGTTTGGGAGAAACATTCTCTTTGGAAATGTATTTTCCTCCTTGCAAAAATCTAAACCCCAAACAATTAAACAGAATTCCTACAAAATTAGTGCTACCTGGTACAAATGAGTAAACTTACTTCTGGGGAGAATTTATTTTGTCTCTGAAGATGTTGCACTGAATGGTAGCTTCTTTAATCCCAAGTGTGGAGATTAGCTGACCAAGCCAATTTGGAAAAAATCCAAGAATCTGTCTACTTTACCAACAGGAAGCCAGAGTCAACAGAATTCATAATTATTACAAAATGCAAATTTTCTCCTTTGAAACAGTTGGAGTATATGTAGATTCTTAGTAGAATAGTCCTTACTTATTCAAGGTTCCAATAACTTTTGAGCTAGATGGCAAAAACTAAGATTTTTCTGCTCTTAGAAGCAGATACATTAAAGTATTTTCAGCCTATGCTTAAAAGGCAGTTTAAGTCTTTCTCAGAACGTATGTTCACATTCTTGAAAGAATTACACATTAATTTTTAATTCATGTGACTCTGAGAATATGTTTTCTAGATATAGACATGGGCTTCCAATTTATAAACAAAAGTTTCACCCAAATTGGACTGAGATTCCTCAAAGGGAATTCCTTCCTCCTTTTAGGGTGTGTGTTCAATTTTAAATAACAGGCTTTTGTAAATGATTTTTTGGGGTGGGTTGTAATCAAGTAATCAAGATAACAGAATAATAGGGAACAGATTCTTATAGTTAGTTTTTAGAAGTATTCAGTTTTTTATTCCATATGCAAGCTATTTCTTGTTTCATGGCAAGAAAGGAAGCTCTGGTAATAGAATAATACAACTGGTTGTAGAGAGGGGCTGACAGGTAGACTCCTTTGCTGTGGAAAGCACAAAAGTGAAAATTAGATTGACCGAACTTTTTCTGGACCTCATTGACTTAATCAGGGCTTTGTATTAATTTTGCGAAATTTCATTAATACCTTTTGTTTTGACACAGCTGATATTTCTGAGTAAATGCCAAAGCAAAACCCCTATAACATATATTCCACTTAATGGTCTGAGTGCGAATGATGATATATTTCTTTTTGAAGATCAGAAAAAAAGAATTTTCCTTTTATTTTGAAAGTACACTACTAATATGAGATATATTTGACCTGAGTTTTGTTGTCTCTTAGTGTTGTCTTTATTTATGTTGTTATAGACACTATGTACATTGCTCTTTGGGTTTTCCTTTCCTCTTTTTATTTTTTGTTAATATTTTGTTGATTGTTTACATTGCTATAACTTCCCAATAATCATCCCTTGAACTTCACTAATAGAAAACTTCTTTGTAAAAAGAAGCATCATCAGCTTTCTACCAAAAGGAAAGCCATCCTCTGCATCTCATTTGCTGCATTGATAGACTTCTTTTATCTTTCAGTGTTGTTTTTCATTATGTTATTGTGGTTATTGTATAAAAACTTATTTACTTGGCTCTGAAGTAAATTGTTGCTTCACTTGGCATCAATGGGTACAAATCTTCTGAATTTTTTAAATTGTTTTTATTTGTCATTCCTTATAACAGTAACATTTTATTATATTCATGTACCATAATTTGCTCAGTAATTCCCTAATCACTGGTGCATACAGTGTATATTTTGTTTCCAGTTTTATCATGTTGCTATAAATATTTGCTGTCGGTAACCTCCTTAGTGTGTAGTCCCAAGAGTAGGCTATCTGGAGCAAAGGATATGAATAGTTTAGTAACTTTCCTTACATAATTCCTAATCATTTTTAAGAAGGTCGAGGCAATTTACAAATCGAACAGTCAAATTATCCCTGTTTTCCCACAGCCCCTCTTTCCTTTAATGAATTTTTACATCTTTTACCATCTTTACTAATTTGATGAGTTTATATTTGCATTCCTCTATTAGTCATTTTGAACAAGTTTTCATAGGGCTTTTGACAGTTTATATTTCTAACTCTTCATGGCTTTTGATCATTTGTGTATTTGGAGAATGCCCCTCATGATACTATCAACTCTTTATAGATTTTGAGTGTCAAGTATTTTATTGTAAAATAACTTCACCCCCATTTCCAGAGGAAATGCTAAACATAAAGTTTGAAGTTTTGTCATGAAGGTATAGAGTTTACTAAGAATCACATTGGGAAATGCATAAAAGGCACAATTCAGGATTGATTCTTAATAGGAAAATAATCGAATTGTTCTACATTTTAACCATATGCAACAAATTCTGAATCACAATATTTTTCTTTGCCTTCCACGACCATTCCTTTAGATGAAGGTTCTTTAACCAGGGATCCATTAACTTGTTTGCTTGTTTTAATATGTTAATAACTGTAATTCAGTGTAGTTGGTTTCCTTTGTGCTCCTACGTATTTCATTTTATGCACTTAAGAACATTATTCTGAGAAGTGGTCAATAGGCTTTCCTATACTGCCAAAGGGTTACATATCACAGAAAAGGTTAAGAACCCTGAGTGTAGGAGAACTTCTTTGACCTCAACATTAATTGGTGGCCTTTTCTGCCTTTAAATGTCTTCTTTATCAGTGGGCAGAAACATAGTATGCTGTGTAAATCTAGTGTGAAAATCTGAAACTCTTCCGCTGTGGAAATTGTCATCTTGCTTACTTTGTCTTCTATTTCTTGCTGTAGAATTTAGGTAATAATCCAAATTATTCTTTTATTTTTTTAATTAACAAAAATCCAGTTTTTCTCCCTCCTACTTCCCCTCATTGGAAAATGATAAGAAAAACAAATTTGTAACAAATGTGCACAGTCAAGCAAAAAAGTTCCTTCATTGACCAGGTTCAAAATTATTTGTCTCATTCTGTACCCTGAGTCCCTCCCTTGTCTTTTAGGGTAGCATATTTCCTCGTGAGTCCTCTAAAATTGTTCTTTTATAGAAAACAAGTTATTATTAGTTCATGTTATTGCTAATAGTTATTTTTTAAGTTCAGCAAAAAAATATAAGGATTTTTTTTTACTTACCAAAAGGAAGTTTTAAAAATTTTGTGGGGGCAGGTAGGTGGTGCAGTGAATAGAGCAGCGGCCCTGGAGTCAGGAGGACCTGAATTCTAATGTGACCTCAGACACTTAACACACACACAAAAACTGGCCTTGTGATCTTAGGCAAGTCACTTAGCCCCAATTGCCCTACCTTCCCCTCTCCAAAAAAGCAAAAAAAAAAAAATTATGTAATTCAGATTAATGAATTTATTTCTTGTTTTGGTCTAATCTTGAAAAGATTCTGTGCAAGTTGTGGAGGACTTTCAAATACTGTCATTTGTGTTTCCAAAGTGAAGCGTAAATTAACAACTCTTGCTAGTATTGAATTGCTATTATTGAGCTTGAATTTCATGCTGAAAACTCTAAAGTACCTATGTGAAACTTCACCCTGAACATTTCTTCTGATAGCATTGTTAATGAAGAACCACGCACATAATAGACTTGACTGACATATGAATAAAGTTACTTTGAGTATTAGTCACCTTTAGAGAAGAGGCATAAATTCTTTAGATCTTAAGAGCACCATTTTCATATCCTCTGACAGTAACTCTGTATTATTAGAGATACCCTAATTATTTTAAAGAATTGTTATACCTTTATAAGCACAGAGAAGAGTAATGTATATATATATATATATAATGTATATATATACATATATAAATGTAAATTCAAGGAATTCCCTGGGATTCATAGGATCACAGATGTAAAGCTATAAGCAACTTTAGAGGATACCTAGTCCAACTTCCTCATTTTACAGTTGAGGAAACTGAGAGAAGTTAAGTGACTTGCTCAAAGTCACACAGATAGTAAATGGGAAAGCTGGGATTTTAATTCAGATCCTTTGACTCCAAGTGGAAGTGAAAAAAAAGCGCTATTAAAACACCCAACAAATATCTAGCCTCTATAACAAAACATAAAATGTTTTCATTTAAAAATATCTGAGAGAATAATTTATCTGATCAGAGAAGCCATTTTGAATTCTATTCCATGTATAAGGAGTTTGATGTTTGTTTTGTAACAGGTTTCCACTACTGCTGGTGGCTTATTTCTTCCTACACCTGTTTTCCAGCATGGCAGGATGATACTGTTCATTAAAGAATACTTCAAGTACTTTTTTATTCTGACTTTCCCACTTCCACAGACATTTTCTTTTCTTTTCTCACAAAAATATTTTGAAAGTGCTACTGAGATGCACTTCCCTTTTATAGAGAGACTTATTCATTACACTAAAAAATACTTTTACTAGTGTTCAGTTTTCAATATTCCATCCCTGATTATGGGGAGTGTATGAATGTTGAATTTTTACTTTTGAAATGATTGCATAAAACATTGCAAAGATAATATTTTTTAGAAATGACACCAAAGGTGTCAAACATGTAGCCTGTGGGCTGCAAAAAGTGCAGATTAAAATATAATTGGGGAAGATTTAACAAATTAAGCAAAAATGCTGCAAAAAATGTTGATATTTCATTTTCTAGGTCAATATGTGCTAGCAGTGATCCTTATATACAGTTTGGTGACCCTGTTTATGTTTGAGTTTGACACCACTGACCCAGATAATTTTTTTAAATTAAGAAGAAAAGGCGATTAGGTTGCTTCCATTGTTTTGACTTAAGTAATTTAGATCAATTTTCTTAGCTCATAACTTAATTTCTCCATTTTATTTCTTGCTACAAATATTAAGAGAGAAACTATAACTCATTTGACAACTTCATTAAATGAAGTGTATTAGATTTTAGGTTGAGAGAAATAACTGAGATTCATTCTTGAAATATATATAGGCTAGGTCAGTTGCATTCATCTCTTAAGTAGGTTCAGGTTTGTCTCTGTTTGAAACCAGCTATGATTAATTTGGACCTGATGTGCCGTTGGAGGGCTGAAGGTTTCCAGAGTACCTGGGAGGCCTTCATACTGTCTAGAATGATCATGGACTTTGAACATGATTTAGTAGTTGGACTATACAGGGCCTGTTATAAAGTCAGCATTTAATAAGCCTAAGGTTAACAAGAGATCAACTGCAGAGCAAACATGCAGGGAAAGATGAAAAGAAATAGAAAGATTACGGAATAAGTGTGAAAAGTTGGGATTTAGTGGCAAAAGGGTCAAGCTTTAGGTAGTAGAAGGTAAGTACCCAATTAAGCGGATCAAAAAGATAAAAAGCTAGGTTTAAAAATGAGTGACAGATTTAAGGGGTTGAGTATTCGACTGGAGCTAAAAGATCATTTGAAAGACTGAAGAATCAAATGGAACAAGAATAAAAGAATACCAAAACAAAAGCCTTGATTACATTGTCTCTCCTTTTCTGCCCAGATGATCTGTAAGAACTATATGTCCGCTATTAAGAATTTGCATTATCTACAACTCAATGAAACATGTTATCAGTTTACTTCAGCATTTAGTAAGTGTTCAATCTTTGTAAAATGTCTGACTCATACTAGGTTTATTATGCTGGGCAAATCATATAAATTATAGCTGTATCTAATTTGCATCAGTAAGAGAAATTTCCACACTTGGAGCTCCCCACACAGATGAAATCACAGGTCTCAATCAAAAAAATAAATGTGCAAGGCAGTGTCCTAGGTTCTAGGATAACAAAGACAAAAAAAGAAACATTCCCTGTCCTCAGGGAGCTTATGTTCTAGTTGGAGATACAAACTAAATATGAGATAATTTGAATTTGAATTTAAGGAGAGAAAGAGAAATAAGGGGAATAGAAAGGGAATACACATTTACATAGTGTCTACCATGTGCCAGACCATGTGCTATAAGCACTATACAAATATTATTTCATTTGATCCTCTCAACCCTGTGAGGTAGGTACTCTTAATTATCCCCATTTTACAGGTGAGGAAACTGAGCAAATAAAAGTCAAGTGACTTGTCTAGAGTGACACAATTAAGTGTCTTGAGGTCAGATTTGAAATCAGTTATTCCTGATTACAGGCCCAGTGCTCTGGGGGTCTTCTGGATATAAATATAACAAAGGAGGTGGCAACTGAACGGAGTCTTGAAAGGGAAGATAAATATTCTGGGAGGTAGAGATGGGAAGCTTGGGCATAAGGGACAGCTTAAATGAACACATAGAGAGAGGTGATGAAATGCTGATTTCTGGAAAGTGCTAATAATATAGTATTCTAAGCTAATAATCTAGTATCAAGTATTTGAAAGAGAGTATTCTAAAATAAGACTGTTAAGGTAAGTTGGATCCAGATTGTGGAAGACCTCAAAGGTCAAACTGAAGAATTTGTATTTTGCCCTAGAAACAATAGAGAGGCATTCAAAAGATTTGTGTACAGGAAAATGGGGCAGTCAGATCTGTGGCTTAGGAGGATTATATTTGTAGTTGTGCAAAGTTTTTCCAACAATTGGCCACCTATACTTGGCTTGAAATTAACTTTCCTAGCTTCAGATTTCTGGAATGCAATTTTAAGGTAATGTGGCCTATTTATTGTTCCTTTTTATTCTCTAACTGGCACATTGCTTCATACCTTATAATTTTACTTTTTAATTTTAAATTATCACTCATTTTTTGAAAAAAGCAACAACAATAGAAAAATATTTTCATCACTTTTTTTACAAGACTTTTTATTTCAAAAAAATAGAATGAAATCTTTTTTGAATGGGTCAAACATCTTTGTGGCTCCCATCCCAATTTATTTTTCTCACCTGTATGCCCTACTTTATTTCCCAAGTGATACTTAATAAAAAAAAAATGTGTCTTTTATAATCAGTTGGGTAACTAAATATGGATCATTCAGTTGTTTCGGGTTTTTTTTTTTTACTTTTTGGAGGGCAATTGGAGTTAAGTGACTTGCCCAAAGTCACAGGGCTAATAATTATGTCAAGTGTCTGAGGAGGCTGGATTTGAACTCAGGTCCTCCTGACTCCAGGGCCAGTGTTCTATTCACTGCACCACCTAGCCACCCCAGTTGTTTTCATTTTTAAAAAATATTTTTTAAAACCTTGAAAGTTACTCATTTTCATTGTAGGGTTTTTTTTTAATTTCTGGCTTTCCTTGAAGTTATATTGTTAATTCAGCCTTTTAATTCTCTGTGATTTACCTTTACAAGCTAAAATAATCATTAAATAAAGCTATCAGATTAGAATTATTGAAATAATGCAATTGTTTGCTTTGAAGGTATCATGAGGTAGGTATAGGATTTTGACATTTCTGTGCTTAACAATAGTAATAATAATAGCTTTATATAGTATTTTCTCATGACAAAGTACTTTCTCACATATAATAATCTCATAACCCTGTGAGGAAGTTAATGGCAGTGTCATTGCTCCCATTTTATAGACAGAGAAAATAAAACTCAGAGAATGTGTCCCCTGCCCAGGGTTACATCACTAAGTGGTAGAGCCAAAACTTGAGCTGAGGCAACATACAGTACTTTTTCTACTCTACCCCTTGTACAGAGGAAAGAATACCAGGTTTGGAGTCCGCATATGGGTTTGTGTCTCCACTCTGCCACCTAATCAACCTCTGAAATCTTGAATATTGGTCATATCCTATATCCTCATGTAATTTTTGTGAGGTCCTTAATAATGTGATATTAATGTAGCATTGTGGAGTTATAAATTGCTTTCACATATATACTCATTTAATCTTCATTCACCATAACCCTATGAGGTAAGGTTGCATAAACTGATTTATTCCTATCCTTGTGGCAGTCCCACACCCCCAACTTGTGACTCCCATCTCCTTCCATATATGTGTTGTCTCCTATTAAATGTAAGCTCCTTGAACACAAGGACTATCTCGCTTTCAACTGTATATTCCCAGTGCTTAATACAGTGCCTGGCATGATGCTTATAATAAAGGCTTTAATAACAAATATTTAATATTTTTTATTTTCAATTAATTAATTGAATTCAAAAGTTTCAAAAAATTCAAAACTTCAAAAAGTCTTAAAAAAGACTTTTTCATTGATTTTACAGATGAAGAAACTATAAGCAAATGATAACATTCATAAATACCATAGTGAATCAGTAATGGAATTAAGATTTGACCCCACATCAGTAAATCAGTAAGCATTCATTAAGCACCTCCTCTTTTGCCAGGCTCTAGGGATGTAAAGAAGAAAGCAGCATTTGAATTAAGCGTTGAATAATGCCAGGGATTCCAAAAAGGCAAAGAAGAGAGAGAGCTTTCCAGGCAGCCTTTGCAAAGGAGGAGAAAAATGGAATGCAATGTCCAGGAAATAGCACATAGGCCAGTTTGACTAGATTGTAGATGGTGTGAGGGGAAATAAGTGATGTGTAATCTGTCTAGAAATATGGACTGGAGCCATATCATGAAGGATTTAAAATGCCAAACATGGGAGTTATATTTTATCCTATAGGCAATGAAGAACTGTTGAAGTTTCTTGAGCACAGGATACATTTTGGATAAAGAAGAAAGACACCAGATACAGTAATCCAGTTGAAAATCTATAAGGATTTGGACTGGGAAGTCTGTGGTGTGAATAGAGAGGAAGGGAATAACCCTTTATTAAGGGCCTACTAAGTGCCAGGCATTGTGCTGGCTTTACAAATATTATTTCCTTTGATTCTGAAAATAACCTTGTGAGGTAGGTGCTATTGTTATCTCTATTTTACAGTTGAGTAAGCTGAGGCAGAGAGTGACTTGCCCAGGGTCACATAGCTTGTCTGAGACCAGATTTGAACTTGTCTTTCTAACTCCAGGTCCCAGTTAGAAACTTATCTACCTCTAAGAGATGTTTTTGAGGTAGTATCTACAACACCTCTCCACTAGACCAGGGAGGGGTAAACTAAACTATACACTAAACCATACACTTTTCTATAACTTAGAAATAAATACTTCCTATTGCTGGGATGATTGACATTAAAAGACATTGACTTTTATACTTTGAATGAAAGTCTCATGTTAATTTTGCCTTTGAGTTTGGATTTTAAAGACCAATGTTTGACATCTTGCTTAAAAAAAACTATTAATATTCTCTACTCTCAATATTATTGATCATCTCTAACTAGTTCTAGAAGAGATCGAATCTTGAGGTATTTTTCCATGTTCTTCTTTCTTAAAGTTCTTTATTAAAATTATTGCTAGAATTTAGTTCACATGAACCAAAAGGAAATCAAAGAAAAATGTAAATTGAAAGCATTGGGAAATTTGAGCTGCCAGGTTTACCAAAATGTTAAGAGAATAGTCAGAGCCAAGGAACTTTGGCAAGGGATTAAAGATTTCTTATGATTTAACTATGACATATTAAATAGAACAACTTGGTTTCCAAGTTAAAAGTTTATATTATTTACATTTATATTACTTAACAGTTGTGCTGGATCTTCCAGTAGATCTCAGCTTTACTCAGTAAATATTTTTTTCCAGTAGTTAAAAATAGGAACTGGATATGTTACTTTATTGGTATATTTTTACACCTTATTCCCTCTTACTTTCAAAGGTGTATTCTTATCCCATAATCTTTGGCCAGTGACTCTGGACTCCTTGCTGTTCCTTAAATAAGACACTCCATCTCTTGACTCTAGACATTTTTACTGGCTGTTCACTATACCTGGAATTCTCTTCCTCTCATTTCTATCTTCCTGACTTCCTTCAAGTCCTAGCTAAAATCTCACTTCCAACAAGAACCCTTTCCTGATCCTCCTTAGTACTTAGCCTTCCTTCTGTTTCTTATTTTCAGTTTATTCTGTATATACCTTGTTTGTATGTAATTATTTGCATGTTGTCTCACTCATTTGATTGTGAGCTCCTTGAGAGCAGGGACTGATGTTTTGGGGTTTGGGGGTGTTTTGCCTTTCATTGTACCCTTGGGGCTTAGCACAGTTTCTGGCACATACTAGATGCTTAATAAATGCTTGTTGACAGCTGGATACAGAAATACATTTCATTCAACAAGGATAAAAGGGATAAGAGGGATGGAAAAATTAGAGGGAGAGTAAATTAAAGGAGGGACTAGTATTAAGCAAAAATAAATTTTAAGAATACACAAAAATATTTATAGCTTTTTTTGAGGTGGCAAAGATGGAAATCTGAGAAGGTAACCATAAATTGAGGAATAGATGAACAAGTTATGGTATATAAATATGATGTCAGTTAAT
The DNA here is from genome assembly GCF_028583685.1 of Petaurus breviceps papuanus. Classification (NCBI taxonomy): domain Eukaryota; kingdom Metazoa; phylum Chordata; class Mammalia; order Diprotodontia; family Petauridae; genus Petaurus; species Petaurus breviceps. The sequence goes on along the minus strand of NW_027187360.1, from coordinate 24,730,963 downwards.
TAATATACACTTATTGAATGCCTATGTGCCAGGCACTGTGCTAGAGAGAGGCAAAAAATAGTCTCTGCCCTCAAGGAGTTCACAGTCTAATAGGGGAGACAAGAAAACAGATGAGTACAAACAAGCTGAAATGATTAAAAGACGGAAGGCACTAGAATTAAGAAGGATTAGAAGAGTCTTCCTGTTGAAGTGGGATTTTAGATGAGACTTAAAAGAAGTCAGAGAAGTCAATAGGTAGAGTTGAGGAAGGAGAGCATTTTGGGCATGAGGGACAACCAGAGAAAATGCCCTGAATTGAGAAATGGAGTGTTCATAAACTTTTTTGGTTTTTTTTTTAATATATTAACAATTGTATTTCAATGTAATTGGTTTCCTTTGTGATTCTAGGTATATTATTTTATGCATTTAAGAACATTATTCTGAGAAATGGAATGGTTCATAAGCTTTCCTATACTGCCAAAGGGTTCTATATCACAAAAACCCTGAAGGTAGGAGAACTTCTTTGACCTCAGCATTAATAGGTGGCCTTTTCTCCCTTTAAATGTCTTCTTTATCAGTAAGCAGGCATATAATTTGCTTTGTAAATCTAGTGTGAAAATCTGACACTGTTTTGCTATAGAAATTATCAGTGAAATAGTTCTGTTTATTTTCTGTTTCCTGTTGCAGAATTTAGGAAACAAGTCTAAATTATTTCAAATTTCTAATTCTAATAATATGTGGCAGGGAGTAAAGTATAAGAAGAATGGAAAGGTAGGAGAGGGCTAGATTATGAAGGGCTTTAAACATCAGAGGATTTTGTGTGTGATCTTGAAGGCAATAAGAGGCCACCTGAGTAGGGGAACAAACTGTGCTTCCAGAAAATCTCTTTAGTGGATGAATGATCATTGGATTAGTAATAATGGATTGGAGTGGGAAGAGACTTGAGGCAAGCAGGTCCACAGCAGTCTGTTGCAGTAGTCTAGGCATAAGGTAATGAGGGCCTGTATCAGAATAGTGGCAGTGGCAGAGGAGAAAAGATATTTGAAAACATATTTGAAAAATGTTGCAAAGATGAAATCAACTCTCTTTTGAGAGAGAAGCCATGAGATTTGGCAATAAAGAGATCATTAGTAACTTTGGAGAGAGTAGTCTTGGTGGAATGATGGGGTTAAAAGACATTAAGAAAATGAGAGGAGAGGAAGTGGAGGAATCTGTTGTAGATGACCTTTTCAAGAAATGTGGCCCCAAAGGGCAGAATAGATATAGGATAATAGATAGTAGAGATGAAAACCGTAGTGAGGGAGTTTTGGGAGGATAGGGGAATCATGGACATGTTTGTAGGCAGTAGGGAAAAAGCCAGTAGACAAAGAATGTGAAAAAATAAGTGATAGAGTAGGGATGCCTGAGGGGGCAGTCTGTTGGAGGAGACCGGATGGCGTGGGATCACTTGTTCAGATAGAGGGTTTAACCTTGGTATGCCATTGTACTGAACTTTTTATCAGCCTAATGACCCTCCAGGATTCCAAAGGATTAATGAGAGAATGCATAATGAAACAAAATGATTTTTGGACATGGACGACGATGTATAAATTTGTTTTGATCGACTGCATATGTTTGTTATGGGTTTTGTTTTTCTTTGTTTCTCTACTTGGCTGGAGTGGGAATGGCGGTGGGGAAGTGGGGACACAAGGCAGATCTTGGCTGATAAAAATGAGTAAAATTTTTTATATATTTTTAAAATGCTTATTGACTGACTGGTATAGAGAATTTCAGGATAAGAGCACTTCCTCCATCAATCAAAGTCAGCACTTTCTATGCAACTCATCATCAGTTGCAGAGAGCAGGGAGAAGTTATGTGACTTGCTGAAGGTTAGACTTCTAGTATATGTCAGAAGTTGGATTTGAACTCAGATCTTCCTGGCTCCAAGACCAGCTTTTTATACACTATACCTTGTAACTTGTAGGCTCTTTTGCCCAGAAATTGTTTTCCAAAATTTTCTTATGCTTTTAAAGTAGTTTTATATTTAGAAATAGCAGGCTTTTTAATGTGAACAAGATTCTGGTGTAAATAGCTATAGCAGGGTTAAATGAAGTTATATATCTGTATCTATATCTATAGATATATATATCAAAGCACTTTGAAAATCATAAAATACTATATAAATATGAAATAGGAATAAGTCATATGAGTTATATTGCATTACAAGGAACAGAAGTCTTTCTCATTGTTAAAGCTAGAATCTTTTTGGCATGTCTTGCTGAATATCTTGTCATGGTTAATATTCTCTGAGTTGGAACAATTGATGCTGCTGGGTAGCATGTAGGAACTTATTTATGCCAAGTGTTAGTTCAGATCTGCTATTATAGATGCAAATTTGAAATAGGAAACCAAATGGAAACTTATTTGCACAAAACAATTATCTGTGATACTAAGGTTTAATATCTTTTGAGTGATTTAGTATTACAAACAAAAAAGGAATTTTTTGGGACCTATATTAGTAGCATAAATAAGACATGAATCAGGGCTTACATTTAATAAAGGTCATAAATTAAAGGAAAGATATAATCTGAAAAATTAACAATTAAACTTTCTAGCACCTTTCTTGCATTCTGTCTTGTTCTGATTGCTCATGATATTTTCATTTTATTCTCTTTATTCCTTTCTTTCCAGTAAGCATTTCCTCTCATTCTTGGATATCCCCAAAGAAGCAATGCTCCACACTTTTAATTGTCTGCCATTACTAATTTTTTTCTTGTCAGCAGGTTCCCTCTATTCTTATTCTCCTTTCTTTCTCTCTAAAACTGATTTATATTGAAACTGAAATCCTTCAGAACAGCCTTCTTCCAGAAGTTATCCAAATACTTTGACTCATTATTTTTCATGTCTTCCCTTATCAACCTTATTTGTATCATTCTTCTCTGCATACTACTCTTTGTAGTGTATAAGAAAGGACTCTCTTAAAAATTATTTTCTTTTTTCATTTGGACTCCCCTTGCACAAAGTTGTCCTGACCAACAGCATTTTGCATTAACATCATTAATACATTATAACCAAAAACCCACAGTAAATTTATTAAGATAATTCCCCATTTATAAGAAACTTCCTATGGAACTAATTGCTTCACCTTAAAATATCATGTTTTCCTGGAATTAATTAAGGTGCTAGACAAGATATGCTGGTACTTTATGGGGTATAAATATTATGGTATTTTGGGGGGTATAAATGTTAACTAATCTTATTTTCCTTCTAATTTTCACCCAGTATTTGATTTTCTTTACCTCAGCTACCTCCTGAAATTGTGTCGCCTAACCTAAGGGTTCTTAACCTGGGATCCAGAAAACACCTAAGGTGTTTGTGGATAGATTTTAAGGGGTCTGTGATCTTCTATGAGAAAAAAAAATTACATCATCATTATTTCAATACAGATGTTTTCTTTATAATCCTCTGTATTTTATTTTATGTATTTGAAAACTTTATTCTGAGAAAGGGGGAGGAGGTCCATGGTCTTCTCCAGACTGTGAAAGGGGGGACAAAAAAGGGGGGATAAAAAGTTGAGAACCCCTAATCCTAACCTCATTTGTCTCCCTAGTTCCTGGCAGCTATCTCATTTTCTATCCATAAGCCTTGGCAACCTCATCTTTTATAGATGAAGAAATAGAAGCATAGCAAAGTGTTTCACAGTATTCAAGCCAGAGTCAGGCCACGTCTGCTCATGGACACCTGCCTCTTTCTTTACCTTATTGTTCTAAATGTAGCTTCCTCTCTCATTCCCTCATGCTTTTAGTTTTTGCAGTAGCATGTAGATGTCTTGTGATCTTCAGTCAGCAGGCTAGGATAGGATGCCACTTATGTCCTACTTTCCAGTATTGAACCAAAAAGTTTTACTTGATTTATTTTTAATTCCAATTCCTGACAGTTTAGAATTTTTTGATTTGCTTTAAATATACCGAATAAGATACAATTAAACTGGCTATTAAGTTATGCCCAAACTCTTGTTTGGTAGGGCAACCTTACTCTGGCAACAAAGACGATTATTTTTGGTCTTCTTAAATGTGTCTTATTTTCCTTATAGTTTTAAAAATCTGTTTTCTAATAGTGTTTTTAATCTCACAGATGCTGATTTGACAGTGACAGAACCCAGCAGCTCTGATAGCCGGGGGGAGAGAGCTGACCTCTATGCAAATGCTGATGAGGCCCTCCTTGGAGGAGAAGCTAGCTACCTGTCTCAGCCCCTCACCCCAGAGAAAGAAGATGCACTGCATCAGGCTACAGCTGTTGCTAATTTACGGGCGGCTCTCATGAGTAAGAACAGCTTGCTGTCTCTCAAAGCAGATATGCTAGGAGATGATAGCTCTCTGCTGTTTGAATACTTGCCCAAAGGCACACATTCATTATCTCGTAAGTTTATATGTATTTTTTCCTATTCTCCTTTTGTTTTTGTTTTCAAAAGCTATATTGAAAGTCTCATGGGAGACAAGGCAGTAATTTAAACCACATTATATTTATTAAATTCAGTATGCTGTTTGAGAGTGAGCACTCTTGTGTTCCTTCTAAGGTAAAGATTAAGTTGCTAATTGGTCCATATATTTAGATGTTGGGTTTTTAAAATAATATCAAGGGAGAAAGCTTATCTGTTGAAAATTTAAGAAGAGATCTGTATCTTAATTTTTAAAGGAAAGAGTTTAGCTAATATTCCACTCAGTAATCATTGCTAAGGTCATTGTAAACTAATTATTTTGAAATTTAGTAATATTTAAAATACTTCAAACACAGGTTTAAAGGCTCCTGTTAAACTTTATCCAAAATTTGGTTAAACATAAAAATGTAACAAATTACCTTGGGAAACTTTAGCATTCTAGGAAGTTTAGAGAAAATATATTAGATATAATAGAATATAAATTCTAAAAGGTTTTGTGCTCCCTCTGCTGGCTCTCTGTTGCTGCCAAATTGTTCAGATTCTACTTCAGTATAAGAGAATGATTGAAAAGCAGTTTTAAAATAGAACTAATGAAGAAGTACTAAGTATTTATATCTACTTTTATTTCAACAGAGAATACTGGTTACAAATGAGTTATGTAAGAGATTTTTTTTCAGTTAGCTTGACTTAGATGTGTTAAGTTGAATTCTGTACATACAGAAGAATTAATAAACTACTCTGAGAAATTATGAAAATTAAGGGCAATATTACTTTATTGAGTAACTGATGCTATTAAAGTAGTTTATTCTATGGTTTTCTTTTTTTATCTAGTGGCTTGCATATTCTAAAGCAGATATTCTCCTCTCTTAGTATTTGTTGAGAGATCCAAGTTAAGACCATTTAGATTATGGTCATTGGATTGTACCATACTATCTTTCACAAGACTTCACTCACTTTGTGATAACTAACTCCTTCCTTGTTGTGATGTTCTTAAAGCATTAAATTGGCAGAATGACACAGCTGTCTGACTAAGGTTGTTCAGTCTGTACTTTCTCCAATATAAGATTTCTCTAAAGGTTTTTTATGACATTGTGTGTAAAATAACTTTTAAAAATGACATTACTCGAAAAAAATGAAATCATCACTGTCTTGTATGCTTTTTCACATTTGAGTGATGGGTGTTAAGTTGTTACATGGCAAGGGGGGGTATAAGAGAGAATCAGGTTTATTAATATGTCTGATTGTTTATTAGATGGGAAACGAGGATTTTGATTAAATGTGTTCAGTGCTAAGGAAAGTAAGAGAGCAGAATGTTATTACTTGATTTGTAAAGACCGCTTGAATCATCTTAAGTATATATGATATGCTAGCATCTGCTCAGAATACAAGGAAGGAGGGATGCCTTGAAGTCTCCACCATCTCTCTAAACCTTACAAAATAAGGGTAACTTTGTAATTTTATTTTATGAATAAAACTTTATGATATTTATGAATGCTATAGATTTAGTTTTTTTCTACTAGAATATTGGAGATTGAAGAAGAGGTTACCAGTCATTTTTACCCTGAGGATTCTAATAATGTATCTGGATTTTAAATCTCTCTCTAACTTTGTTTTAAATAAGACTGAAGGATTATTCTTTTGAATTTTTAATTTGGGGATATTAAAGAAAATGTAATTCCTTTGAATTAAGTATTGGAAAGGCATCTTGTATATTTTCTTTCCTAGTGTATTTTATCATTAAGATTTCTGCAGTATGTTTATTATTTTCAATCTTTGGATTTTAAAGGTTTCTGGATATTAGCAGTGATAAAAAAAAAGTAGATGGAAAGTATTCCAAGCATATAGAATCCCTAAAAAGGTAGAAACTAAGGAATCTTACAAATAGAGACATTGACATAATTGACATAAGCAAAAATTTCTTAATGGAAGTGGAATGGATTGCCTTAGATGATGGTGGCTTCCCTCACACTGGAGGTCTACAAACAAAGGCTGGAAAGAGATATTATACAGGAGACCCCTGTACAACCATGATTTGTACTAGATAACTTCTGAATCCCTTTCACCACTAAGATCCTATGAATTGGAGAGCATTTGGGGATTTTTTGTTTGTTTGGTTTTTGGTTTGTTTGTTTAACTAGTAGAGATGCAACATATTGGAGAATGACAGGTAGGTTAAACAGTATGAGGTAGTTTCCCTGAAATGAAATCAAATGACCTTGATCACTAGAGATATCCCTAATTAATCCCACCAAACAGATCATTTTTCCACTTAGTAAAAATAATTTTTTCTTCAATGTGATTTCTTTACAAATTTTTAATGACATTTGATTTAAGAACCCAGTGGTATTTAAGACCACAATTTACATTATTGTCTTTTAGACTCATTTGTATGTTTTGAATGTTCTTAAGTCTTACATATATGTATTTTCCCCATTTTCCTCAATAGATCTTAAGTTTCTTAAGAAGTTGACTTTTAGGGGTGGCCAGGTAGCATAGCGAGTAACAGCACTAGCTCTAGTGTCAGGACGACCTGGAGATCGAATCCCAGGCTCAGACACTTAGCACCCACCCAGAAACACCTGGCCGTGTAACCTTGAGCAAGTTACTTAACCCCAATTGTTTAGGGGTGGCCAGGTGGCTCAGCGAGTAAGAACACCGGCTCCAGTGTCAGGATGACCTGGATCAAATCCAGGCTCAGATACTCAGCATCACACCAAAAAATAACTGGCTGTGTAAACTTGAGCAAGTTATTTAACCCCGATTGCTTAAAAAAAAAAAAAAGAAGTTGACTTTTATATGTCCTCCATTGTGTTTAGTGTAAGGCCTTGCAGAAAATGTGCATTCAAAAAACACTGATCAACTCTGCCTTCTTTATCCTTTGGAAAACCAGAGTATATGGATAGATTTATTTTATTTGACTGACTAAATTAAAGCATAAAGGTCCCAAATTAATGATCAGACAGTTTTTTTAAGTTTGGAACTTAGAATTTCCATAATACCATGTTACAACTAGCAATTAGATTCTCAGGCTCACCCATGAAAATCTAGTTAGCCCATAAAGTAATCTTTGATACTAAGAGTATTGTCCTAAATTGTCCACAGATCATAGAACTGTTTTAGCATAGAAGAAAAAAGAAAAGAGGTTTCCTTTTTTTTTTTTTTTTTTTTTTGGTTTTTGGAGGGCAATTGGGGTTAAGTAACTTGCCCAAGATCACATGGCTAGATTTTTTGTGTGGGTGTTAAGTTTCTGAGGCCGTAACCAAACTCGGGTCCTCCTGACTCAGGGGCCGGCACTTTACTCACTATGCCACCTAGCCGTCCCCAAGAGGTTTCCTTTTTAAAATTTATTTAATAACATTTTTTTATTATTTTGAGTTCCAAATTCTCTTCCTCCTATCTGTCCCTCACCCACTGGGAAGGCAAGCAGTTTTTCAGTTATACATGCGAAATTATGTAAAACATATTTTTCATATTAGCCATATGATAAAAAGTAAGAAAAATAAAGAAAGTGAGAAAATTATACTTCAGTTTACACTCAGAGTTCATCTGTTCTCACTCTGGAGGGTGACAGCATTTTTCATCATGAAGCCTTCAGAATTTACTTAGATCATTGTATTGATCAGTGTAGCTAAGTCTTTCACAATTGATCATCTCATCATTACAATACTGTTATTACTGGGCACAATGATATCCTGGTTCTATTCACTTCATTTTACATCCGTTCATATATGTCTTTCCATGTTTTTCTGAAGCCATTCCCCTCTTCATTTCTTTTAGCAGAATAATATTTCATCACAATCATATACCATAGCTTGTTTTGCCATTCCCCAATTGAGGACATCTCCACAATTTCCAATTCTTTGCCACCACAAAAAGAGCTGCTATAAATAAATAAGTGAATGAATGAATAGATTAATAAATAACCTTTTCCTTTTGCTTTGATTTCTTTGGGGTATAGATCTAGTAGTGGCATTGCTGGGTCAAAGGGTGATACACAGTTTTCTAGCCCTTTGAGTGTATTTCCAAATTGTTCTCTAGAGTGGTTAGACTAGTTTACAACTCCACCAACATTTCATTAGTGTACCCATTTTTCCCTCATCCCCTCCAGCACTTGGCATTTCTGATAGGTCTGAAGTGGTACCTCAGAATCATTTTAATTTGTATTTCTCTAATTAATAGTGTTTTAGAGCATTTTTAATATGACTATAGATAACTTTGATTTTTTCCTCTGAAAACCACTTGTTCATATCCCTTGATCATTTATCACTTGGAGAATGGTTCTTATTTTTGTAATTTGACTCAGTTCCCTTTGTCTTGGAGAAAATAAGGCCTTTAGCAGAGAAACTTGATATAAAAATTTTTATATTACTTTGGTACCTTTTAGCAAAATGTAGTTTCTCTGATTATCTGGAAAAAAAAATTTTCTGTACCTTTTTTTGATCTGAGAAGGTCTTAAATAAAATTTGTCTTTGGCTTCAGCTCACCAGCCTTTTTGTATGTCCCACTTCTTTTACCTAGTGCCCTCTTCCCTTGATACTCAGTGCCCTCATGTTGCTGAAAGCAGTACCTGCTAACATTTATTTTATCTTCAAAAATGTATCATCCTCCAAAATTATTAGGTTTCTTCACCCACAAACTTTCCAATTTCTCGAATAACTAATTTCACCTAAGTATCTTGAAGAAATAAGTTTGATAAAATTATTATACATGTATAAATGACTGATAGTCCTATAACTTTCCAGAGTTATTTGCATTTGTATTGCAAATTCAATTCAATTATGAATTTGATTATATTTTGCAATTGAAATTGCAAAAGAATATTTAATTAACAGAATTTTAGAGAATCTAACAAAATGAAATAAAAAAAAATTCAAGCAATATGTGGCTTTGTTAAGCCTTGACTTCCCAGGAACAGAGACTGTGAAGGATTTAAGGTGGACTGGACACTGAGCTTCAGTGTGGAACAGGGACTGCCCCAAGAACTGGACAAAGATCTGGGAGCTGTCTACCTTTGAACCCAGGGGACAATTTGATGAATCCATGTAGGAACTGGGACCATAGAAGGGGATCCAGGGAATCTGAGAGCCTACCTCAGCTCAAGATGAAGAGATCTCTCTGTGGATACTGAGTAGTGACTGATTGAAATTGTAACTTACTTATGACCTTGAAATTGTAACTTATTTGTGACTAAGGGGTAGATGGCCTGTGTATTTTACACTACCCCTTAAGAGAGTGCTGAGTAGTGACTGATATTGTAACTTAGTGTGCCCCGTGAGTGGAGAACTTGGACTTTTGTATTTTGTGACCCTTAAGGAGGTAAGCCTCTCCTTAAGGATGATTGAATAATTGAGTTACTAAGTGATTGATTGACTAAATGATTGTACTTTGTTCAAAACTGTGTGACCACTATGGTGAAAACTGTGTGGCCATTTTAGTGATAATTCATTGTGAATGCTGTACCTTGATTTTCTGTGCATGTTTTGCTTTGATTTGTTATTGAATAAATAGAGTGTTCACTAAAAAAAAATTCAAGAAACATACTGAGTGAAACAGTTGGAGGTAGGGGAGCCACACAAATATGCAGTACAGTTCTGCCTGGGTTTGCCTTTATGATCAGTCCCTTTAAGTTCTTTTTATAATTTCTTCTCATTCTCTACTTCTTTACTTCTGTATGTACTTCTATATACTCCTAAAAATTCAAGTTTTTTCTTCATAACAGTTCTCAGGTGTGTGTGTGCGTGCACACGTGTGCGAGTGCAAATCCAAAGGCCATTTATTTTATTAAAACAAATTTATTTGTTTATTTGTAAATCAGAGACTATTGTCTGTAATTTATAAGATTTTTGGGGAGACATTCTTATTAAACTTATTATCCTTTGAAAATAACACTTCCCTAAATCATCCTAAATAAAGAGGGCATGATCAAATTTAAAAGGTAGAGTTAAAGAGCAAGGGACTCAGCTGACTTTTTTTTTTTCAGAAAGCACTCATCGTACAGAAATATTTTCAGGGATTTTTATGTAGTTTTCTATAAATCAAACTATAATAAAGTAATAGAGTTTTTATATATCTTTAGGCTTTCATTTAAATAGCCCTTGACCTGTCATTCCTTCCTTCTTGTCTTCATTTTTTTTCATAGTTTCCCAGAATCTCAGCATTAAAAGGGACCTAAGAAAGTCCATGGAGCCCAACCTATAGGTGAATAGGAAGAACTTGCTTCTGCATTCATAAGAAGTTGTTATCCAGCCTTTGCTTGATGACTCTACTGAGGAGGTCACTTCCTCCATAGGCGACCCATTCTGCTTTGGGATAGTCCTAGTTGTTAGAACGTTTTTATTTACATAGAATGAAAATTGTTCCTTTCTGTAACTTGTACTTATTGCTCATGATTCTACACTTTGTAGCTAAATTGGACAAGGCTTCTCTTTCTTCAGTGTGAATACTTTAAGACAGCTATCTCCCCTGAATCTTCTATTCTTCAGGTGAAACATTCCTCAATTAATTCTCATCTCACATGGTTTCAAGTCACCCACTTTGTTCTTCCTTTGAGCATAATCTAAGTTTTTTATGTCCTTCTGAAAATTTGACTTCCAGAATTGAAAATGGAAAATAGGATTCCATATGGGTCTAGAGTACAGATGAACTATCACTTCTCTTGTTCTGGGCAACATGTTTCAATTGATGTAGCCTGAGATAAAATTGGAGGGTTTTTCAGTTTGATTTGGTTTGATTTTTGGCTGTTGCACTGCTAATGCATATTAAGTTTATAGTCCATCCAAACTTTTAGATTAATTTGGTATTTCTATGACTAGCAATAGTATAAGTTAGCTGTCTTCGTCATCTGGTATTTGTGCAACTGATTTTTTTTCAACCCATATTATCACTTTATTTTTATATCTCTCTTTACTACAAGAGGCTAAACTGCGGCTGCTTGATAATGATAACCTTGTTGAGAAAAGAGGGAGTAAGGGAAAAGATTTTTTTCTTGGAAATAATAGAAAAATTTAAAGAAAAACTCTTTAATTGTGCCATGTAGCTTTTAGGTCTACTTTATCTAGTAGCATCAATGTTACAGAGCTGATATATAATATATATTAGACTAATAGTTGTATGTTTCTCTTAGCCTTTTTTTCCTAATGGATTTTAAGCCTGGGAGAACAGAACTTGGTGAGCTACAGTTAAAACTTATTATTAGATTATTTCATTTCATCTCTCTCTTCCTTCATACCTATCCAAGATGCATTTGGGTGTGGGAGAGTGGAAATTAAAAGAAAACATAAAGCTCTCTGTGCCATCTGATCCAGAACCAAAAGTTCTGGCTCTGCATAGATCAGGATCAGTCTGGAATTTTCATAAACCACTTCTTGGGTTGTGTTACCACCTAGAGTCTCCTCTAAGAACATGAGAATTTGACTCGTTTATCCCCTTCCAGAGATCATAATCCCATCCTAAGAACATAAAAATATAGCTTGTGGCTAGGTTCATACAGAAAAAAATCAAAGGGCTTGCAGTTTCTTTGCAAGCATTCCAGTTAACAATAGATTGACTATTGAACAGATTTTATTTAACACAACTTTTTTAAAAACTTGTACAAAAATTGAGAAAGGCCTTATACACCAAGCCCATAACCAGTCAAGACAATTTTCCCTTCTTCTCTGTTTGACCTTCAGTTTTCCCTAAGAAACTACTCTGTGATTGACCTCTCCTCCCTCCAAAATAAAAGAGGGCATGTACTTGGGGTTACTAAAAAGTCAGTCTCTCCCCTGCTTCCACCAGTGAGACCCACTTCCCTCAGAGATCTAGCACTATACTCATACTTAGGCTTTCTCATTAGGGGACATAACTGAGGATCACTAGAGAATCAAGCCCTTTCCCCCAGTCTATATGGGTCACATAACTCATAGTAGGAGAGGGAGGCAAGATTTTGGATTGCTACTCCTCAGCCCTATCTCCTACTAGTCCTAGAACCTCCCTCCACCCCCTCCATTTATTTTAACAACTTGTTGTCCAGCAACACCCTCTTCACTACATGAAGCTTGTTTCAGGGATTCTTCCACTTTCCTAGAACTTCCTTATTGCCTTTGGCCTTCTATGTGGTTCTGTGGTTCTTGAGAGTGACTGCACAGACATACAGGCTTCCTTCTAGGGGACCGGGACCTAGTTTTTGAATCCTTTCTCTTTTCTCTCTTCTAAAGTCTAAGTCCAAGGATATGTCTCAGCTATATGACTACAACTCAGTTGATAATATTCAAATGAAACATTATCAAAGACCTCATCTCAAATATAGTTTTGTTAACCTTGACCAGGCAGCTCCTGGACATACTCTATGTGTTAAAAAAAAAAACAACCCACCCTAATCTTTATTTTTAGAGTGTTTGGAGATGTTTTCAAGAGAGGCTAGAGTAGAGCAATAATAAAAGGTAGTCCCTGATACTGAATTAATTAAAATAGGAGGGCATAACTTTTACTTTGAGCAAATGGAGACATTATTGATTATAAGTTATCATTATCAGTTAAAATGATATTGAGTTTGAACTTGAAAATGTAACAGTGTCTTGGAGCCACAGGTGAGAGTTGAGTGCCAGGTAGACACCAAAGATAGATGCAAATCCTCACACCAGAGGTGCTCCCTGAACACCCATACCCCAAATTTTTGTGTGCTTAGTTATTGGTTGTTCACTACTATTTTCATTCAGACTCTTTGTTTAGGGAAAAGGCAAACAACAAAATACCATGAGATAATTAGATGTGGAATAAGTATAATATGAACTGGTTCTTATCAGTAGACGTGGGCTTTACTTCCAGGTCTGCCATTCACTCATTGGGATCTCTGGCAAGTCACTTCACCTTCTACACTTCAGTTTTCTTAACCAATATATATATATTTATTTATAAAAGCTTGGGATAGTTAGTCTCTAAAGTCCCTTGTAGTACCAAAGTTCTCTGATTATGATTTTTTAAAAAATTCTATTTATCTGCTTCTCCCACTGACCCCTTCCTCCAGTGGAACAAATTTTTTTAACTTGAAAAACAAATCCTTCAGTACATATCAACATAGTCTGGGGGCAAAACAAATTCCCACATTAGCCATGTCAGAAAATGTATGTCTTTTTCTGCATTTTAAGTTAATCACCTCTCTGTTGAGAGGTGAGTGTTATGTTTCATTTTCATTCTTTTGGATTCATTTTGTCAGTGTGTTGATCAGAGATCTAAAGTCTTTCAAAGTTGCTTTTCTCTATATTTATGTAATGTTATCATATAAATTATTCTCTGTTCTGTTCACCTCACTCCTTCATCAGTTCATGAAAATCTTCCCACTTTCCTCTGACTTGGCCCATTTCATCATTTCTTATGGCATAATAAGAATCCACTGGATTCATGTATCACAATATATTTAGCCATTCCCCAATAGGAAGTTATTCCCTAAGTCTCTAATTTTTGGCTATGATGAAGAGTGCTGCTGTAAATATTTTTGTCCATAGATTCTTCTCCTCTTTCTTGATGTCCTTGGGGGTTATCCTGGGTCAAAGGGTTTATGCACAGTTTGGTAACCCTAGTTTCAAATTGCTTTCTAAACTGGGATTCTGAGTCTAACAAAATTCATTAACTCCTTTTTATTCCTTTGACTTACCAACCATGTCTTGGTCCTCCTATTTTTATAATTTGAACCCTCCATTTATTTTCTGAAAAGGATTTATATTGACTTTCAGTGAGTTTTAGTAGTTGACAGTCTGTTTTGCTAGCTAAACTAAGAGCAATAAAATTTAATTCAAAGTAGTCTAAGCACATAACAGATAGTTTGCATAATGTATCAGTCCCCTTTGTCTCATGTATTGTATACCTGTAAGAGAAGAACTTTTAGAAATTGACAATGGAATTGGTTTTCAGGTGGGATTTTTTTGTTTGATTTTTTGCTTTTTGGAGGGGGAAGGCAGGGCAATTGGGGTTAAGTGACTTGCCCAAGGTCACATGGCTAGTAAGTGTTAAGTGTCTGAGGTTGGGTTTGAACTCAGGTCCTCCTGACTCCAGGGCTGGTGCTCTGTTCACTGTACCACCTAGCTGCCCCTTTTCTGGGGTTTTAAATCACATTTTCCAAAGTATGACATTCTGGTTTTTATGGTTGCTTTTATGGTTGGACTGCCAGAAGCCTTTCCTATGGTGTGTTCAGAATACTTGGTGCATCTGAGTTTGCTGTTTGCTTTTTAAAAAAGCTTTATCATCTTAGTTAATGCATTTTACATGTTAGCAGTTTCATTGAAGTATTCTGTGAAAAAGTATCATGAGAATTTTTTTCCTTCAGGCTTAACATTAAATATTTTGCTTCTAGAGGCTTTGCTATGGATATAAGTAACGTTCATTTAAAGTTGGAAATGTTTTAAGTAATTCTACTTTCTTCAGGTTATTGGATTTTAATGTATATTTTCATGTGTAGGATCAGCATGGAATTGTGGATAGAGGTCCACTCTTGGAGTTAAGAAGGACCTCTGAGTCTTGCCTCTGACACAGACTCTCTGTGTAATCTTGGGAAATTTACTTCACCTCTCAGTGATCCCAGGAAGCTCTTTAAGACTTTAAGTTAATTTTAGAACTCAAAATTTTATAAAAGTGAATGTTGAAAACTTTAAAAAAAAAAAGACTTGAAGTTGAAAATCAGCTGCTGATTTGCACTAGTGACAGGGATTTCCTCACCAAGAATGTCCCACCCTAAAAATCACAGTTTCAGGTAGAAAAAAAAAGAAAATTTCACATCGTCGGGGGTGGAAGGAAGATTGTGTCCTTTAAAGAATTTCATTATTGCATTGCACTATATATATTGCATAATATTATTGCATGAAAACTTCCTGGAGAATTGTATAGTGTAGGACAATGCCTAGTAGGTCCTACACTATAATATATCAAAAAATTGTTCAGTTTTATTGAATACCATTATTTTACATCTCAAAATTTAAGGGTTTTCAATAATGAACTTGTTGCTTCTTAAAATCCTGGTGTTTGGCTTTGATGATTCAGTGGGAGAATTGTCACCTACCACAAGGAAGGATTCATTAAAATCCTAACCCACAAAACAACATTCCTTGTAGCAGCTTCTGGGCCAGTTTCCTGTGAGCATAAGATAATAGATTTAGGCTGAAAGGAACCTTAGAAATAATTCAGTCCATCCCCCTCATTTTACTATAAAGAAAGTGATGCCAAAGAAGTGGAATGATTTACTCAGGTTTTAAGTAGCAGAGCTAGAATTTTAAAACTGAGTGCTCTCATTCTAAGTTCAAAGCTTTTCCTGTTGCCCCATTCTTCCACATTCATTAACACAGTGCCAACGAGACTGAAGTAATAGGTTCAAGTCCTATAAAGAGTGGTTACATTTTCTTTCTTTTGTGTTCAAAGCCTGACCAGTCATTTTTAAAAAGTGGGCTGTTGGTCACCTGGAGAAGAGTATGGCTGTCTTAAAACAAAGAAAGGTATTTTCACCAGTGAGAAAGCAACTCACGACTATATGTCTCACTACCACATGTGGGTCATGATGGAGGAGTGTCATCTTCCTGCACAAAAGGCATATCATTAAATCTACATTTGTCTAGTTTGGCTTTATGTAATATTTGGTTTCACAGATACTAAGAATTGACATCCCATTAAATACTATAATATCATAAGAGTCCAAATGCAAGAACTCAGTGCTCCTTGGGCACTTTCGTATTTGATAAGATACTCCAGGGCATTTATGGAAAGTTATTACAAATTACTCGGTCGGAAGAACATAGTTCAGATTGTTAATCAGTAAGATAGATTATGAAAATCTCTTCAGAATGTCTTTAAAAATGGAGTAACTGTCTGTGGTCTAGGGTGAGTTGGATATATTAGTCTGATTCAAGCCATGAAAATGCCTGATGAATTCAATTCTATGAGTCTGAATAGGAAACATCAACTTTTGCTATAAAAATTTGTACGTTTATATGTTTGTGTATGAGTGTGTGTGTAACATCTTTCCTCTATATAGCTTTCCTAAAACTGTTTTTAAAAAAGATATAGACAACTTTACCTTTCTTTAATAATACCAGAAACAATGAATTAATACTGAAAGATCCTCCCTACACTATTAACTTATACATGCTCTATGATAACTATGAATGTAGAATTTGGTTCTCCGTATTCCTGTTGTTTAAATTTATCTGTTGTTTTACATCGTCTGCTTTGAACATGCCTGTTAATGTCCTTCTACCCTTATAATCTTTTGCCTTCCCTTCCCTAGGTTTAATTGGCAATAATGTGATTTCTAGTTTAACTAAGTTTATTAGTATGAACAGCATTTGACACATGGCTGTGTTTCTCATAGTCATCATCATTACTATCATCAAGGACTAGGCACATTTGGCTTCCCATTGATATTTTTAACAGACCACTAAACACAGTGGAGATGTGGAATATGGGGAAGAAGACAACCACTAACCTTAATGCTTGACTGGTATTGAGTTAATACATTCAAGGCACATGTAGCATTTTTCTTTTTGCCAGAATTCCCTAGCCCTAATGATTTTATAGACAGACAGAAACACTGTGGGGAGCAGGCTAGGGTTGGGGGGAGGGATTGTATTATTGTAGCATAAACAGTATTGATCTATACCAGCTTTGTAAGATGAGGCAGGTAGTATTGGCTTTAAATATTTTAATTTAGATAACGGTAAAGTATATGACTAATGTCGCTAATGGTACAGAACAATTGCATATTTAGAAGTCTACTCTGAGTCATTCAGAGAATTTTTAGAAACTACTGTAGTTTGATTTTCTTGTGGGTAAGCACATTGATTTGGTTGTTGTAGTCAAAGGTTTGTGGTTTACTTAATAATTGAAAGCAGCAACAGATCATCAATCACTAACCAATCCACTGTAAGAAAGTCTTATGCATTTATCATTTAATTTGACTTTGTTGATTTCCACGAGTTGACATTCTAACCTTCAGAAGTTAATATTAATAAAAACATACATTTACTTGAAACACTCAGTGACAATGGATAGAGGTCCCAGGCCTAAAGTCAGGAAGACCTGAGCTCAAGTCTGGCCTCAGACACTTAACTAGCTGTGTGACTCTAGGCAAGTCACTTAACTCTGATTGCCTTAGTTTCCTCATCTGCAAATGAGCTGGGGAAGGAAATGGCAAACCATTCCAGTATCTTTGCCAAGAAAATCCCAAATGGAGTCACAGAGAGTCTGACACAGCTGAAATGACTGAACAACAATGAAGTGGAAACAGTACAAAATACTACCTGTCTCCTTAAAAACATAATATTATCATGAATTCTGTTCATCTATGCGTGGTGGTTATGTGGTGGTCTTGTCACAGGTTAAGTTCTAGTTAAATCAAAAAGTCTTTGAGACTTTTTGAGCAGTAGTTTGGTTTTATGTAATAAACTGAAAAGGAAACATTCCCCCTCGATGAAGTATGTTATAAGAAACCGAATTCAAACATTTGGAGGTCCTTAGATACTTTTGTATTGGGCAGGTCCTGTGAAGTATTTCTGAGATAACATGAACAAGAACCGCACAGGTTGAGAAAGCATGTTGGGGCAAAATTAACCATATCCATGAAGTCATAGATCCATAGGATATCATGTATAATTTGTACTGATACGAAATAGTATGATATGAGGGCAAAGGGTTTTCTTCTAGCTATACAAGCTCTCTGAGAAGTTACTAATTGGTTGGAAAAACTTTGACAGTTTGGATTGTGATTGATCCATGAATTCATTCTTTTTTAAAGTTATTTTTCTAAAAGAGTAAGCATATCCCAAAATATTTATGAAAGGTGTCTCTTAACTTGGTTTGAATAATGTGCCTGATTTTCCTGCCTTAATTGGATATGATAATATGCCAAATTCACTTTTGTTCTGTGGAGTAAAAAAAAAAAACTAAATTTAAAATTTAATTATTAAGGATTTTTTATATCATTAGCACAATTCTAGCAATAGTTGGTTGAGAAAACCAGCAAAGCAATTACACCATTTGTATGTGGGGGCCCCCTCCTCTCAAGACACCAAAAAAACAACATTGAGTATTTAGAAGTGATTTCTGGATGAAATCCTTTTGGGTATGTGAGAAACAGATGTGGTTTTCTTTGTTTAGGGTTAGGAAGATTTTGTCTTTGTTACCACTTTTTAAATAAATCTAGAAATAATAGGTTATATACTAGCATTATAAAGAACTTTTCTGTACTACATAATTTGATAGATATCTCAGGGTATTTATAGCTGAATATCAGATGAACACATTTGAAGTACTTTAAAAGGTAATTTTTCTAAAATCAAGAAAAATAATTGTACTCATGTTTTTCCAATGCTGTGCAACTTTCTGTGCTGTAACTCTCTTTAGTGACCATTTTGCTGCTGTGAGAGAGAAACCCCCAAACCAGACAACCTATGCAGAGACAACTGGCATTTTGGGTGGGCAAGCTGATTAAAGTAATCCAAAACCCCACCTCCAACAAAAACCCTGGCATCAGTGTACTGCTGTGCTCCCTCCCACTGAAAGAAGATAAAACTACAAGTGCTCATTCAGTGCCTTTCAGGGCCTTTTAAAAAACCACCAGCTGGTGCTAGTTCACGTGGGTGAGACTCGTTTCCTGTGTTCCCCAGGGCCTGGCACCAACTTGAATCGTTCATGGGGCGAATTTGATAGCAAAGTGGAAGCATCATCTCCCCAGCTGCCTTCATCACACCTTTCCAATAAGAGCCCCCCTGGGATCTACCATTCTGGTGAAATGTCACCAGAAACTATGATCAAGGGAGAGATGTCTCCTTCAGCTCAGGTAAGAGTAAAAAGATAGCCATGGTTTTTTTTTTTTAGCACTGTACAAGCTGAGTACAAACAGACATGTCTGACTATATAGTTTTAGTATTTATCTGACTAGCAAATTTTACCTGTGTATCATCAGATTAAACAGATTAAAATCATTCCTTGGGTATGTTCCCTGACTGAATTTTAAAGTAATGTTTTAAATCATATTATCTTATTACACACCTAACCTCTCCGCACCTCTCTTTTCTCCTTCTTAAATCAGGTTCTGGTAGAAAACATACTTACAGTTCTGTATTTAAAATTGTTAACTAATTATTATGCTAGTATGTGATCTAAAGTTGAATTGATCCTTAATATTTGTGTAATTTTTAAAATTCGCCTTGAATTTAAACTGAAAAAAAGGTTTTTTCACCAATGTAAAATATCTGAGCAGGGGAGCAATGGGTGACATATAATAAATGAAAATTTCACCTCTTAAAAATGAATTATGATCAGATATTTTAAGACTTTTCTTATAGATACAGGATAATTTTATGTTTCTAACAAATAAGCCTTTATTTGTGATCTGCTGGACCCTGTAGAGGGGGTCACCATCTGCCAGACCATGGCACAACACTGAGTTTACAAAGACAGCTTTCATTTATAAAATAAATGTTGATCAAATACAAGTTCTTATTAGGTGTATGTATCTCCTCAAGAATAAAGCATTTTCCAAAAAAACCTTAACATAATTTTGATCTTGAAAAAACTTATAGACATGAGCTAGACATTCTCTTAAATGCTCCTTTTCAAAGCAAACCATAGGTTTGGTGGGAGATTTCTGCCTACTGTTAACACTTGATGTTTGGTTCTTGTATGAGTTCATTCAAAATTAATTGTACTCTTTATTCACAGGTCACCTGTAACAGGCTTTTCACCATGTGGCAGCTGGACACTGACACAGGTAAATGGGCGGTCAGGATAAAACTCATTTATTTCTACAGTTCCATTTTAATTGTGCCCTGGGAGTTTCTAACTTATGTATTTCTGGTTTTAGATCTAAGTGCATCAAGATCCGAAGATGTCTGTTTAAACAACAAAACCCTGTTTCTTGATCCTGGCTTGAATCAGAGAACAATGTGTGGCTTCTGTGGGAGGGTTCTGGCCAGTCCAGAAAAGCTAAGGGAGCACATCCAGAAACATGCCTTTTCTATGTTTCTACCAATTGACTTGAATGATTATTCCCGACCTCTCATCACTAGTTTGGCTGATAATGCACAGCCAGGTCAGCTTGACCGTTTCCAGTGTTCCAGGTGCCCAGCCAGCTTCACCTTGAAGTCCAATATGGATAGACATGAAAAAACAATTCACTGCAACCACAAGAAGATGCAGTGCTCTTGCTGCTTAAAGTTATTTCGGGACAAGACAGACCTGAACCGACACCTTTTATCAGTGCACTCAAGAGAACGTTCTTTTATGTGTCTCTTCTGTGGCAAGGGTTTTGGTACCCAGAAAAACCTTACCACCCATGTCAAAGTATGCTACGTGGGCCCTTCCCAGGCAGTGACAGAAGAGCTTTCGGATATCATAGAACCAGATGAGGAAAGTAGTTGACTAACAAAATGATGAGAGAGACGTCAGAAAATAGCAAGTCTTGTGGGAGATGGACCTGAAGCTTGACTTATAACTTTTAAATGATTAGCCTTCCATTTTGCAACCTTATATTCAGCTGAACCAGGTTTACCATTAAGGGAAGACAATCAATACCCACATGGTGGATCAGGAGCTCCTTGGCTCCAGATACCCAAGTTTAAATTGAATAACAACCAGCTAGGATCTCCAGCCAAGCTACTTTGTTAAGGTTGGACACGTCTGAAAAGAAATGAGAATGTGACATCAGCTACAGAGGGTGGGGTGGAGCCTAGTCCCTTTGATCTTTGTAATTAAAGTCCCACATATTCTGGAAAACTAGGAGAGTGGAATATAACCAAAGTGTATTGATTTTGTGAATGTATTTATACATGAGATACCATTTGCATTTGAAGATATTATTGGCAATGATGTCTGACTTATGACTGAGAAGACCTATTAAGAACCAAAAATCCTTCGCTTAAACTACTCATATCAGAATATTTCTGATAATGGTTTTGAATGCCCTGTGTTCTTTGGGTTCTGTTTTTTGTTAGCTATGGTTCTATTAAATCATTGTCCTGTTCGTTTAAAACAGGAATTGTATATCCTTAGAGACTGGAAGGAGTCCAGGATAATGGTTTACATTTTGCTAAAAACAACCTCCACAGTGCAGGGGAACCCTGGAAAGAAGCAAGCAGGTTAAAGCCAGTATAAATTGCTGTGTGTATATGCATTTTTCAAGGGGGTTAGGATACCATTAGACCTGACTGTCTTTCCCTACCATTTCCAATGTATACTTCTTTCTCTCTTTCCCTCGATTTCACCTTCCTATTCACATAAACTCTCTTCCTTTCCTTTCCTCCCTCTTTCTTCTCTCAACTTGATCAGATTTGTGGTGATGATAACTAGCTTTAAGGTTTGTAAAACATTGTACATGTTCTCTTATTTAATCCTTAAAATAAACCCTGTTAGGTAGGTGCTTTTATCATCCCCATTTCATAGATGAAGAAACTAAGGCTGAGAAAGGCTAAATGACTTGCCCAGGGTCTCACAGTTAGTAGCGTCTATGGCAGGAAATGAATTTAGGTCTTCCTGACTCCAAGTCCCAACACTCTTACCCACTGTATCACTGCCTGTGTAGGAAGATATTTCTAAAACCTGACCTTGGGACCCAGAGTTTTAATGTATGCCATGATTCCTAGGCTGTCTAATTCATCCTATCAATAGAATACCTGTTTTCTGAGCTCAGGTCTTTCTTGTAATTAATAGCATAGAGAGATTGCCCTGAGAGTGGGAGGAGGGGAGGGCTTTTTTTAAAAGCAGATTCTCTCCTTTGTACCTATTCCAATTTATTGCACTATTTGACCAAAAAATAGTGGTCTCTTTATATGTTGAAATGACCAGCTACTATAAATTTTTCTGTAGTTTGAAATTTTTCATTGCTTCATATTAAATGCCTTCAAGGAATTTGAAGTCACTTTTACGGGGGGAAGCTTTAATTTTTTCATGGAGAGTTGTTTTACTACAATCTCCTTCATGTTACAGATTAAATTTGTTACAATCCTGTTCTATATTAATCACAGCCCTGTTCTGAAGTATAAGTTGAAGCATTCTCAGGTAGGGAAAACAAGCTATACTCCAAACAAGACAAGTGGCATGGGTCTTTCTCTGAATGAAATGTTAGAGCTTAAGATTTTTCCTTTTTTTGTTCACATCCAAGATTTAAAGTAGGAAATCCAGTTGTAATGAGGGTGGAAGAAAGGCATTGTAAGTAGTCCTTACATTGGCTCCCAAACAGCTTTTCCATCTTACCAGTTGAGTTTTTCATTACCACGTAGGGTAATCTCCACATTCTCAGTAATAGATGTTGTATTGACTTCCTAAAATAGTTTAAATTTTTTTTTAGGTCAACTACACTCTAAAAGATAAAAGAGGGGCAGCCAGGTAGCACAGAGAGTAAGAGCACTGGCTCCAGTGTCAGGATGACCTGGGGATCGAATCCCGGGTTCAGACACTTAGCACCCACCCAGAAACACCTGGCCGTGTAACCTTGAGCAAGTTACTTAACTCCAGTTGCTTAGGGGTGGCCAGGTGGCTTAGCGAGTAAGAGCATCAGCTCCAGTGTCGGGATGACCTGGGGATCAAATCTGGGCTCAGATACTCAGCACCACACCCAGAAATAACTGGCCGTGTAACCTTGAGCAAATTACTTAACACTGATTGCTTAAAAAAAAAAAAAAGATAAAAGAGCAGATTTGTGATACTAGGAGAAAGGCAAAGATTTAAGGCACAGATTCTGCAAAGTTGATCTGTTATTCTGCCAAAACATTAGAATCACCCATCTCATAGAAATTAAGATAAGTCTCATTAGTTACTTATTTGTCTTCTGTGCTTCAGTTCTGCTGAATTTCTTACCCTAAGGTATTAAAGTTTGGAGTTTGATTTCTAAAAGAATCTGTTTTTCAATATGCAAAATGAATATTTCTTGGAAAATAAAAAGGGGCTTTTTCCCCAGTGATACAGTAAGAAAAATAATATAATTTAAATGAATTTGCTACCACAAAATTTGCTTCATCTTATGATAACAATCACATTTATACAAGTTAGAAGCAGCATGATAACAATGGAAGAAGTGTTCTTCTTGGAGAACTTGGGTTTAAATCCCAACTCTGCCACTTAATACCTCTTTGATATTGGGCAAGTCACTTTATGTTTCTGGATCTCAAGTTCTTCATCTGTAAAACAAGGAGGTTGGACTAGATTATCTCTAAAGTCCTTACAATTTTACATTTATGATTTAAAGTTTACAAAACTCTTTACTCACAGCAACCCTGAGCTGTGGGTAGGGTCTTATGCTTTCCATTGTACAGATGAAACTCAGAAAACTTAAATAATTTGCCAATAGTCATTCAGTTAGTAAGTATTAGAACTGGAATAGTAAAGTCATTTCTTTTAAATAGTCCACTGTTTTTGTCAAACTTGAATGTGGATGCCTACTTTTCCTTGAGACTGAAGGGATGATAGTTCATATTGAGGTTGCTTTTTAAAGTCTTCAGTTCTTTTTCTGCAACAAATTAACTACAATTGAAAGAGCTTTTATACCAGATTTTAAAACAACAGCAGCAACAATATAGCACTTTAACAGTTATTATACACTTTCTTCACAGTGTCACTAAGAGTGAGGTAAAATGTAAATATTATTATCCCCATTTTATAGATGAGGAAATTGAATCACAAAGAGGTTAAGTAACTTGTTTAATATTACATAGTGAGGATCAGAGGCAGCCCTTAAACTCAGATCTTCTGACTCTTAAGACATGGTCTTTCCGCTTTGACATATTGCCTGTCTAATGCAGATTTTGTGTTCCAGTAGAAAAAGTGCTAGACTGACTCTCCTCGGAGTTTGGAAACCTGGGTTCACCATGTTGCCATCACTTAGCTTTTCTGGGCCCTCATTTTCTTATTGCAAAGTGGAGGCTGAATCTCCAAGATCTCCAAGATCCCTAAAATTATATTCCCTTTGGATTTTGATGACCAGTTGTCTATGATTTGGTTTGGTGCCATATGATTTAGTGGGAAACAGAACTGAGTTATTTATTTAATAGCAACAAAGGCCAAAAAGAAATATCTTGAGCACGTAACAGCTTAAGAATTGGAGCTGTATCTTCAGAAAGTATTTATGGAAGTCAAATAACCGAAAGAGAAATTTACTATTGGTACTTTGTAAATACTTTGAGAAGTCTTGAAGGTGTAGTTTTCTGCTAATTATAGTAAGTATAGTAAGATTAAGATCTTCAGGGTGTAAAATGTTTACTTAGAGGAAAAAATTGTAGACATAATTCATTGATGCCTTGAAGTATACTAAGCAGCTAAATGTTTTCTTTTTACAAGAGTTCAAAACAGTGTTAAATAGAAGCACATAGTTTGGAGGGATTGTTTGGCAAGATGTAGTTATTCTTTTAATGGAGATTCCTTAGGGTCTTTACCTTCTGATAGTGCCTTAAGTAAAGAAGCAGGGTTGACAATTTCATCTTAAGAGCGAGTGATTTGTGTAGTAGTATGGCATCTCCAGCAGTGAAGTATTTTGTCATAGTCGGAATGAGCAAAAATAAGGAGAACAAGTACGCCCGGTACCAGAAATCTGTATAATATAGAAATCTGGTTGCAGAATTTAGGAGTTTTTGCACAAATATCCCAGGATCTATGGTCAGTTTGGGGGGGAGGGAGAGAGGGAACCAAATGCATGGCTTTTGACAAGGGTTGAATATATATTTTGAATTTGGCACTAACTACTAAAGCAGTATTTCTGTAGATGTGTTTCTGATTATAGACAAATGTTATGATCAAGCTTTCTTCATTAGATAAGTTGATGCCAACCAAAATGTGATGTTTTTATTATTGATTTGGAAAACTTATGCTGAATGAGACTGGAAATTCTCTTAAAGACAAAGATTGTTTGAATTTCGCTCACTAGATTTTGGGGTATTAGAACTAAAAATGTAAAGGCTTTTAAAGAATTTGGTGATACTCATCTTTTTTTGTATACCTTAATTGGTCTTGCATTGTTTAGTATTTAAAAATTTATTTATCTTTGTCTATAAAAATAAAACTGTGATGCCAGCCCTTTCTAAAATATATTGACTGTAAAATAACCTTTTTAAAGGTGGTGCTAAATTATTTTTAAAATGCATAATCAATTTAAATTACCTCAACAATCTTGGTAATATTAGTTGAGAAAATGCAAAAATGTCTTATTTTTTGATACCTTTGTAAAATGCATGTTTTGTATGAAGTATTTCTAATTTTTTCAATGTAGAATTTTTAGAGAGGAAATGCTAAATTACCTCATGTTGAACTTTATGCCAGCTCAATCTGTCAGTCAAGAAATATTTACCTCAGAGGTCATGATCAGTGATTACTTTTTAGGACTTTGATGCGGCTACTTTTAGGGAATGATATTTATAATTCTAATTTTGCTAGAAAAAAAAAACTCTACCAAGTTACGGATTTGTATCAGATTTGTATTACTTTTGTTTAATGTAGTCCAATTTTATGAAATTCAGAAACCTAAAATATGCAATAATTTTAAAATATTTTTGAGTATTTATAAAAATAGAAAAGGAAAACATGAATGTTCCTTCCCTACCCCCAATAAGTCAGTTTTAATAAAGTAACTAAAACTCATTCCCTTGTTTTGCTTTTTCCATCTGAAAATGGAAATTTTAGAATTTGTCATATTAAATATTATCTTTAAGTAGTTTTATAGTATTATATGTTTGGTCATCAAATTAAGTCCAACAAGAGATTGGAAGGTGTAAAAGGAAAGAAGGAACATTTATGTTGCTTATTTTAACTATATAGAAGCATTAAGTAGGAGTTACTGATTCCCACTTCAAAGTGTAAGAGGTTGTTTTTTCTTTTTTTGGTTGAATAACTTGAGAAAAAAAATATTATTGCTGGTTCAAGGAAAGACTCACAATTTCTTGAATGACATGTACTGTTGCAGCCATAAGAACTTTGCAAATAAAACTGGTGTTCATGGTACTGTCCCAGAAAGTTTGCAATGTAGTCAAATCATTTCTTCCTCCTGTATGCTCCTTACCCTACCTCTAAGCTTGGGCACACCAAGGTGAATTAAACAGAATATTTACAAATTGCAGTCTATCCATTGGATGATTTCTTTGATTTAATCTCTGTCCTTGGAGCTGTATGAATAAAATAACACTTACATAGTAACATGCATGCCCACTTGGAGGAGCTCACTGTGTGATGCCAAGCTGTCTTGGCTACTTTAATATGCTGAAAAACAGTGTGGCCCTTCTCTACTAGTCAGTGAAAAACACTGACAATTCCCCATCACTGAAGTCTAGAAAAAGTGGTGCAATTATTCCAATTTGAGTGGCTGTACTTTCTACTAGTAGTAATGTGGCTATAACTGTTATATACAGGATTTGAATGTGATGTGCTACATTAAAGCTACCATGTTTCCCGATAATAAGACCTATCCCGAAAATAAGTCCTCCCCTTACTGTGTAAGATTCCTCTAAAATAAGCCCTATTGAGATTGCTACTGTAGTGAAGGTGATCCCCTGCGCTACACGCTACATTACGGTACCCTCTGAGCTGCATCCAATCAGAGCTGCAGCAGTGAGCGCGTCATCCTGTTCTTCCCCAGTGATTTGCTTGCTGGCACCATTGAGAGCAGTGCCACGGAGGAGAGCTGAGGCAGGACAACATAAGCCCTCCCCTGAAAATAAGCCCTCTGGTGTTTTTCTTTCCAAAAAATTAATAAGACAGTGTCTTATTATCGGGGAAACACGGGTATCTTGTCCCATCTCTGCTATACTACAGTGTGGTGGAACATATAAAGAATGCTTTAGTACTGAATAGAAATTGGACAATGTAAGACTTTCTCTTGAGAAGCTTTAGAAGGTGGAGGGAAGGATTCTTCATTATTGCTTGGGATTAGTTTTCTGTCTAACTTACACTAAGCATATACCCTCCCACCTCCATCTCCATTACCATGTGTTGTGTGAAAGCAAACTGGAATTGTGGGATGGCATTACTGGGCAGCTATTTATTTGGTATCCATAAAATTAAGTCTTAGGGCTTTTCTGATTGATGAACACAAACTAGTTCTCCTAAAGGAACTTGGTCTTACTTTGGAGAAGTTTGGCCCCATAAAAATGTAATTAGTATTAAAGAACCTCTTGGGAAGCAAACAACTGGGTACAAAAACATGAAATAAGTAAGCTGGGCTTACTTTTCCTTTTAAATATCTTATGTTATAAATATCCCTAATACTAACATGGGCTACGTTGACCTATGTTCACTTAGCCTCATACACTTATAACTGGCTGCTTTATCTACACTGCTTGGTAATTGGTTCATGGTGAGCCATGAGACACGCCAGAATACAGTGTTTTTGTACAGCCCATTGTTAGCTCTCTCCCCTAGCTGGCTGTGAATAATCACTAGACACAGATTTTAGTTTCATGCTGTTTAAACTTACTGATGGGTTTCCTAAAGTGTGTTCTTTAAACAGATATAAAGCAGTTCAACTTGATTATTTAGGCTTAATGTGAGACAAGGTCTTAAGATAAAACACTCCACATTTTGTTTAAGTAGCAGCATAAAGTAAGTCGTGGTTCAGTTTTTTTTCTATATACATTTGATCAAATGTTTTCATAGGCAAGGAAGTTATATAGCGGTAGTGTAATCAGCTGCCTAAAAACATCCTTAGTAGCTATTGTGTACTAAACAATAGGGCAGCAAACATCTTTAGATACTAGAATCTCCTTTTATTGATAATGATTCTTAGCCTGGTCTCTAGGGTTAAAAGTACTAGAGCTATAAATTTAGATTAAGTGTTTTAGAATTTGTTACACATGTGGCTTTGCCAGTGATGAAAGGCAACCATTTCTAGGTTGAAGAGAGCTTTCAAAGAGTCTAGGCTGCTAATGAGAACCTATTAGGAGAGCAAAGGATGAAAGGTGAGCAGAGTCTCATTTGTGCATTTTACATTTTTTTCCCTAGCATTTGGCCCAGCAAGCCAACTTTCAATAAGAAACAAGTTAATGTCCTGGGATTTTTAACTATAGCATAACTCTGGGTTTCTCTTTTCAATTCATTTGAACAAAGACTCTGCAGCACAGGTATCTTGCTATATCTGTACTAGGGTATATAGTGAAACTCATGACCACACAAGGACTGTTTTATAGCTTGTGAATTATCAGGTCCTTTGTTTCTTCTTCCTCCTGATGCCTGCCTTTGGACTACTCTATTGTTTCTAAACTTCTAAATTGGAAAAAGGGATGGAGATAGAAGATGAAACTCAGCCTAATTAATTTTGCTTCTGTTTAGCAGCTTGGTTAACATTTTTGGTAGGTTTCAGAGGTTAAGCCAATTGACTAAGAGTACGCTTTTGGATTTACTCTGGTTTTCCTTAACCTGGAGCCACTCATTCCTCATTGCCACCAAAGACCTGCTAAAATGATGTTAGCATTGTCACCTGTGAATTTTTGTCAAATACACTGAGATAGTCATCCAAGGTAGCAAAAAATGACTTTTTAAGGAGACATTGGAGGATGATGTCTCTAACAGTACTGCATGTTCTAATCCTACACAGCCTTGTCAGCACTGACTATGGGCCTTAGTCCTGGAGCGGAATTTGAACCCACAACCATCAGGCCCGGATGTGAGTATACACTGTGATTCACCTCCTAGTAGTAGCTCCCTATATATGAAAACAGGTAATCAAAGATGCCCTACATAGAAATGAACATTTTTAAAATCAGCCCTACCTCAACCACTCTGCTGGCATCTCCAAAAAAAAAAAATCTGCATTCATTCCAACAAGAAGCCAGGTTATTTAGTAGAAATAACGTGGTAAATTAGGGAATAATGAATGAGTTATTTATAGCATGACCTCAAAATCAATCTTTTGGGGTCATTGTGCTAAGCAAAATCACACTTCATGTGCTCAAAAGTGTTTACACTTACTGAGTTAGCAGCTCATAATATTACCAGGTGTTCTGCTCAAACAAGACTTGCATTCTCCTTTTTCCTCCAGCATTGGAAATGTAACACTGCAAAACCCAACTTGTAGCTTTGCTATGAAGGCAGTATTCAGCTCATACTGGATACATTCCTTTATGCCTGTCAAACCATGAGAGGAGTCAGGAAGTCCAATTTGCCCTCGCCCAAATGCCTTTTTAGGCCGTAAGGCAGGGTGCCTCACAGAATTACTTTCTGCATGGAGCAAACAAAATGTCAGATAAGGGAGATATTTAGAATTCTGTTGTATTATATTTTCACTTAGCATCATACTTTTATTTTTTTTATTTTTTGCTTTTTGGAGGGCAGTTGGGTTAAGTGACTTGCCCAAGGTCACACGGCTAGTTTTAGTGTCAGGTGTCTGAGGACGGATTTGAACTCAGGTCCTCCTGATTCCAGGGCCGGTGCTCTATTCACTGGGCCACCTAGCCGCCCCTGCATCATACTTTTAAAGAGAGAAAAGAATTAGGATGATTAAGATGTGAAACCAGTATTTCTAAATGTGTATTTTTATATGGCGAATAACAGGTGTTAACCTATTTTATCTTCCCTTTATTTTATAATTTTTTAAAATTTTGCTTAGTAAACTTTTATTAAGTCCCTGCCATGTGCTAGGCACTGTGCTAAGTGCTGGGGATACAAATACAAATAAAGAAAGTTCCAGTCCTTGAGGAGCTTGATGGGAGAAGAGAACACACCAAAGGAAGCTTACAGGAGGGCAAGGTGGAAAAGGTATCCACGATGGGCTCATGATGGACAGTTCCAAAGAAGTTCAAAAGCAGGGGTAGCTTGGGAAATAGTGGGAAATTGGGTTAAGAGAGGGGGAAGGAACTGTACTGAGCCTGGAACTCATGGCCTGCCCTGCAGTCTAAAGGTCCAAGCGAGGGGCCGAGGGTACTGATGAGATGTTGAGTACCAGGCAGATTCAGTCTTGTAGCATAATGAGATTTCCCATTGATGAGTTTTTTGGGGAAGGAAGACATGATGGAAATGTCCAAAGAAGTCTAAAAGCAGTAGAACTGGTAATAAATGGGGAGAAAAACCATGCTAAGTTCCATGTGTAGCATGTTCATTATTTTTTACGTGCTGAGATACCAAAGAACTACATCAAAAACTACAGGGTAGAGATGACCAGCACTTGACCCATGGGCCCTGACCCTGGGCTGTTTTTATGTATATCCCAGACCATTTTAACTGAGAGTGCCACTTGCATTACAGAACATTCAGTAATAGATGCCTTTAAAAATTACCTTTTGAGTAGAGACACATAATCAGTTGTTAATTGATGAAGTATGTAAAACTTGAACAACCAGGGGATTGGTTAGAGCTACTGTTTGGTTCTTTGTATCTGTTTTTTTTCTAGTCCAAATGACTATAAACTCTTGTACAGAAACATGTATCCAAGACTTCAAGGGGCTCATCAGTTTGTAAGCATTGTTAACACTGTGTAGGGCTTGGGGCACAAAAATTATTTTAGGCTGATTTTATAGGAGTCTCTCCAAAGAGTCAGCCCTGATGGTGTAGGGAGCAGAACTCTAGAGCTTCAGGCATTTCTATGTGCATGACCAAGTTACAGTTTCTCCCTGTCAGGACATGGATTGTAAGGCTTGATCTAGACTAAGATTTCAGGCTTCTGTACTAAGATCAGCTATCTCTTAGTAGTTTGATTTTGAATATAACCATTTCCCTTTCTTTCCCCTTAAGAAACTTGAAAGAAGTTGACTGATAGAAGCTGATTCTGGGGGAAAAAATGCTACTTAAAATTTGTGCATTTTTGACATAAAAACAGGAGACTTTACAGAATAACCATAAGGGGAACCAAGCCATGTTGATATTCTGAATATCAGAATTTTCAGGGTTGAGGGTTCACCAAAAAAAAAAATAATAGTCTGGATGTGTGAAAGATAATGTATTTGCTCTGGTTGCTATTTTTCAGTAAACGAATTCACGGTGATTAGAAAGAAGTTCAAGTGCCCATACTGCAGTTTCTCAGCTATGCACCAGTGTATCTTGAAGAGACACATGCGATCCCACACAGGCGAGAGGCCTTACCCATGTGAGATCTGTGGGAAAAAATTTACCCGGCGAGAACACATGAAGCGACACACACTGGTGAGTAAAGAGAGACCTATGGAGAGGTGGTTCTTAGCTTTGGAATTCGTGCAAAGGGGAATAACCCCATCCCCTCCCACTTCCTACCAAGATTTGGACAGAGGGACGGGATCTACAACTTCATTCAGTCGCTTTTCACACCCCCTTAAAGTTTTAATTATTTGTGTATTTATTGATTAAAGGCTACAAGGGACCTATGAGGTCATCTAGTCCCAAACCTTCTTTTTAGACAAGAAAACTGAGATGCAGACACTTGCAAAGGTAGGAGGTAGCTGTGCCAGGACATAAACTGAAGTCTTCTGACTCCCAATCAAGTACCGAGAGGTGATGATGGGAGTTCTTTAACATGCAGCATCATTCCAGTAGCTACAGGGGTTACTAACTCTCTAATACGTTTAACAGGTATTATCATATATTAAAGTAGCAATTGGACCCCCTTTTCTTGTACATGTGGCCTCCAGAAAGACCATCCCAGCTTCAAGGCACTCTGGAGGTCCATTCAATACATGTAGTTTATGAGGTTTACCTTTGATATCAGATAGGCTTACTTTTTTTAATCAGCTGGAAAATACAGTTAGTTCAAAGAAAAGGCATATAATGAATAGAATAGTAGCAAAGGAAGTAATTGAATATTTTCTCCATAAAACTGGGGTGCACACTCCCACAAATAACATACCATCAGCAGGAAGATCACACATGCCTAGATAATAGGTACGGGTAGGACAACTGACATCTCTAACATTGAAAGGCTAATCTTCATTTCCCTCCCCTTACCCCCCCACCAGAGAAAATTTTTCAGTCCCTACAAATTATATGGGATTCACGAAAATACTTGTGAACATAGAACTCACACTTCAAATTTAACATATAGCAGTTAAATAAATTAGCATATCACATAATTACCAGCAACCATAGTACAACCTAATTCCAAAGATTCAATTAAAATTGCATGCATAGTGTCTGCAACAAGCACACAATACTTTGCATGTAATCACAGCATATGTGGACAACACTGCATATATAAATCCTGGAATACAAGTCTTATGGGTTATATGATGCAGTACATATAACATACCTGCAGAAACACAGCAGTACACAGAGAACAACAGTAAATGCCCAACAATGCATATTAGTATAGATATTAGCAACTTATAAATCAATGCAATAGAACATAAGGGCAATATATATATATGTGTGTGTATGTTATTACATATTACATACATAAATATTACAATATGCATTGTAAAAATGTTCATTATCTTGGCACATAAGTAACCACTTCTTCTCTTTTTCCCAAAGCATCAAAAACAAACTCAGTCACTAGCTGAAATTACCTAATTACCCTTTTTCATTGCCTCTTGGGCTTATAGATGACCTAGGGCTAACCATCATCGTCTGTTGACCTCTTGGCTTGAAATAATCCTGAGTTTGTATACGTCCCAGTCTTATTACCATTGTCTCCAGGAACTGTGGGCATGCTTTTCACTAGGGGCCTATATATTGAAACATTGGGCTAGAAAGAGACTGCTTCTGGGTTTAGCCCTTCCTGTCTTTCCCCTGCCTTCAGAGGTTCCTTTGGAGCCAGAATAAACTCAGTTGAGTTTTCTTGCTTTCTGGTAGGCAATCAACTCTCAGTTTCTTCTTCATCTGAATCATTGTCCTCTGAGTGATTATCTGGCTATAACTTTGTTTCTGTAACTGCTTGGGTGGGCTTTTATCATGGTCCACTTACTCATTAAAAGCTTAGATGGAGCTGGTCCCAAATAATCCTGACATTCCAGAGATCTTTCCTGCATCTGAGCTTACCAGAGCTAAGGTGCTCTTGCCATTGGCCAGGATTTCCTAATATAACTTCAACTTCATGCTAATATAGCCTAAATATGGATAATCTTTCTTTAGTCCACAGATGCCTAGGCCTTGCATAGGCTATAGAGATATCTTTTGTAAATGTCTCTTTTAGAAGAACTGTACTATAATGGTCACTTGAGATCCACTATTCAGAACATTACGATGAACTACACCTTCATTTCTCAGTCACTCCTGCACAAGGTTTTATCAATTTAGGTAGAAAGGGGTCATAAATCTTCACTATCTGGAGTGATCTCACCCTAATTTTCTGAAGCCAATCTGCTCTCATTCACAACCTTGCCAAGCCTTGCTCAAGGCTTCCATGAGGTAGGGTCCTAGGACGCTCCACTTCCTGCCTTTTGGATGGGCTTCTGGATGTCCTCCAGGCCTACTAGTTCACCTTCCAGAAGTCCCAAGATACACTGTCTCCTTATTCCTTAATAAGCTGCAGCTGGGATACAGTACCACCAGGCACTTGCATGGTATTAGCGATAGAACATACATAGCATTGCCTCCTGGCCATTAACATACCACCTTTCCCTGTGCCTACCATGGTACAGGTTTGGGGATATCTCCCAGGACACAGAAACACAGGTCTGTGTCAGAAATGTAAGGGCCAGCCTTGAATCTTCCAGTCACACACCTTCTTCTGTGGAACTCACTTTAATTCTGTACCATTATCCTCTGCTCTCAGTGTCAGCCTTGCCAAGTCCCAAATCTGGTTTCCCATTACCTTAAGGAAAAAAATACTAATTTATAAAATCATAAGATGTTGGAATTGAAAGGAGTTACAGAGGATATCTAGTCAAAGCAATATCTGAACAAGGATTTTTTCTTGAAAATCTATGGTGAAAGAGAGCTCACTACTTCCCAAGACATCTATTTCACTTTTGATTATTTGTGAGTGTTTCCTTTTTTGAGCAAAATCTACCTCTC
Source organism: Petaurus breviceps papuanus (assembly GCF_028583685.1). Classification (NCBI taxonomy): domain Eukaryota; kingdom Metazoa; phylum Chordata; class Mammalia; order Diprotodontia; family Petauridae; genus Petaurus; species Petaurus breviceps. Next base: position 24,696,716 of record NW_027187360.1, on the reverse strand, counting down.
TGCAGTATTGCAATATGCAATATCCATTATTCCTAGTTCTGCCTTCTGGGGCCAAGCAGAGAAAATGTAATCCCTCTTCCACATGACAGCCTTTTATATACTTGAAGAGAGCTATTTTGTCTTCCTTAATTCTTTTCTTCTCCAAGCTAAATATTTCTAGGTCCTTCAGTCGTTGCTCATGTAGTATGATTTTGAAGTGCTTCATCATCATGGTCACTCACTCTGGCGCTCAAGGTCCTCCAAGGATTGATTCTGAATCTGCTTTTCCTGCTTTGTTACACTTTTCCACTTACTGCACTGTACATTCCAGCCCAGTTAACTATTTTGCTATTTCCTCATCTTGCTCTGTTTTCTTCCTCCCTATGCATTTATATATGACATTTTTTATCTTGGAAACCAACTTCTCCACATTTCTGCCTATTGAAATCCTTCTCTTCCTTCGAGGTATGGTTCAGATGGTCCTTCTTCCACATTGATTCCCTTCAGTAGAAATGATCCCTCCCTCCCCTCAAGTTGTCAGTGCCCTTGAATGCAGTGATTGCCTAATAGGATCCTAGAGTCACAAGTTTAGAGCTGTGGCAAACCGCTCCAGTATCTTTGCCAAGAAAACCCCATATGGGATCACAAAGCCAAATAGGACTGAGCAACCACTACCATCAGTGAATTTACCCTTAATGGGAAGCCAGTAGACACAATTGGCTCAAAGCACAAGTATTTACCAAGTTGGCATAGTAATAATAATAATAGTACCTACAAAACATCCTTTCTCCCCACCCCCAAAAAACACAGGGTACACTCTCCTGCAAATACAGCATATGTAGCAAAGAGTGGGCACAAACTTAGACTACAACGGCAATGAGGTACATATGTAAGAAACACATGTAGCCCAGGCAGTTTACTCTCTAGGACTGCCAGGCGCCAGTGTTTTCTTTCTTCTCATGGAGTCCTTGCCCTACTCCCCTCTGCTGAATGGGTCACTCAGATGACCTGCCTGTGTCTGTTCCTCTCAAAAGCTCAATTCTTGACTTTGGAAGCTAGTTCATTCTGGAATCCATCAGCTTTTCTCTGCTGCCAGAACTCTCCCTCCTTGAAGCTGCCTCCTGCCTTGAAAGCTTCCTTTCTGTGTCTGTGTCTTTCTCAAGAGTGTATTTCTGCCCCATGCCTCAAACTACACAACTCTTTAAACTGCTCCTTGATGAATACAGTATCACTTAGCATGCTAGTAGCTGTGCTGTGGAATGCCATGTCTGATGTGGGAGGGGGGGAGATGGAGGGAAATCCCTTTTTTCCTTCCTCCCCCATCTCTGCCCTCTGGTTGAAGTACCAGGGTCATACTCCACATAACTGTTTCATGCCTTAACTGCCTCAAATTTTAAACATGTTTAGCATCTTTTAAGGGTTTCTGGAATGTGTCCAATATTCTCTCCAGCCAACAGGCAGGCTCCTCTTCTAATTTAATCAAGGAACTTTTTAACACTTCATAAAGGGGATGCAGAACATATAAATTTAATATCTTGTTATATAATATCTAGGATTGCATCCTGGACTGGGAGGTGGGTGGAGATCAGGAACCAAGTACCCTTTTCAGATGAAAGTTTCAGAGATTCAGGTTTTGTATTTTTAAATTTTTTTTTGTAATTCTAAAAAAATGTAACGGCTACCTCAGGAAGTAGCATGCTCTACCTCACTGGATCCCTCTTCATAAGAAGGCTGGATGACCACTTATTGGGTGTGTTGTCAAAGGTGGAAGCTAAAGCAGATTTAACTCTGAGATCTCTCCCATCTCTGAGATTGTTATTCTGCTGTGCCCTGTTATTCCCCTGTAGAACTGCAAGAATCTTAGAGCCAACGAGGCATCTGAGAGTTGCTGATTTAAACAGGCTTCACAGTTCTCTATGGCTGTGTTTGTTCCATTGAAACAAAAGAAAAAACTGCTTGGATAACACAGATTTTCCTTCTTATTTGAAGAAGTTCAATTATTTAGTGGAAGAAAAAACTGATTTCAAAGAAATTAATCCTTATCATGTGACTCTGAGAAAAGAATTATTTTATTCTAGTAATCAGACATTTAAACTGTTAATAGCAAAGGTAGACAGGAAAAAATGGCCTCTTTAAAAGAACATTATTTGTCTTTTAGTTTAGTTTTCTAACCCAGATTCCATTTTGCTCATTGTCCCAATAGGCTAGTTGACCTCAGACCTAACAGTGTGAGAAAGTCCTCTACCAAAAATTAGTGAGACTCTTTAGGATTTTAGTAAATATTCTCTTATATGCAAAGCAGCAGTTAAGATAAAGAATTCATTAAGCCTGCTTTGCCCCTGTTATTCATATGTTCTTTAAAGCCATTTCCTCAGTCCCCTTCTTGGGAATGAGAGTTTGTAGTCAGCTGGTAAGCTGTTGTCTGTCAGTGTAGCAGATGCCAGGATCGTGTTGTAGTTTGCCAAATGGTGATGTTTATACATGGATGGGGTGGGCAACCGGCCCACACCACTTACACCACAATGCTCTAGGGGCTTATGTTCTCTGTTGCCATGACACCCAAAGCCCCATCATCTTTTCCTTCCCTCCATGAGTGTTTGTCCATTCGGATGAGCGCCCAGCCATCTGGTCCTGGAGCTTAGTGCTCCCTGAGATGCCCCTTCTTACCTCCTCTGGGTGCTGCTCTTCTGGCATTTTATGGGCTCATCCAAGCAGCTTGTTCAGTGTCCCTGCAGATATAGAAAGCTTCAGATGCCCCCTCTTGGTTTGGTAGTCCCTTGGTAGACACCTTGTTTTACCAGCTGGTCCCCAAGACTGTCCCCATTCCAAATATAACTTTTTCCCAAGGTTTGTACCCAAAAGAATTATTTCTTAAAAATTTATTTTTCAAAATCTTTGTGTTTTAAAATAACAAAAATATGACCTTTTGGAAATAACCCAAACCTAAAGTTTACAAGTGCCATGCCACTTGAATTATACTTTTAAAAAAAAGTTCTATTTTAAGTTTTCAAGAAGTTAAACCACATATGAAACAAGTAGCAACTTGATTAAATTGTATGTCAACTTTGAGAGGTAGCCTGATACAGTGGATAAAGTATGAGCCTTGGAATCAGGAAGATCTATCCTAAGTACTGCTTCTAGTTGTTATTATTTGTGTGACTATGAAAAAGTCACTTAAGTTCTTCTAACTTCATCAGTCAAATGAAAGTCACAAAGACCACAGTCCATACCTCACAAGGGCTGTTATGTTAAAATGGGGTCATGGGTATATGTGTCCATATGTGTGTGCATATGCATGTGTGTGAATATAGATATATTAATGTAGCCATATATTGTAGATATAATATATTCATAATCTATCCATATAATACATCTATATATCTATGTATATAGACATATATATCTAATTCATGTGTCTTCATGTATGTGTGTGTGTATATATATTTATGTGTGTGTACATATTTTAAATCTTTTTCTTGTAAACCATGGCACTATTGAGAAAAATCTTATAAAATTGTGCTGGTAGCTTTACATTTAAAACTAATGTTCTTATCTGGGATTATATCAGTAATATGAATACCAGTTTGCAATAAACATTTGGACATCTGTGGTAAAAGTCCATCCTGTCTCCTGCCCTTGAAGAGCTATGCAGTAATAGAGGGCACTAGAGACAAAAAAGAAAGAATGAGCAAAAGAGATGGACTAGGAACCACATGAAGAAGAAAAACCAGATCTAAGATGTATCCACCTCAATTAAGCCAATCCCAGAAAATGTGCTTTGGATACCCAACATTATAGACCAGGGTTGATTGGCTGATCTACCACCCCAGGTTCAATATTAGAACAGAATGAAACACTCATTGAAGCTCTGACAGTTAACAAAAAAGAGATTTATTTAGCCAGTTTCCCTGCCTCTATGTTGACCATGATAGTCCCCAAGTTAATCATCAGGGGAAGTCAGAGCTTTTTTTGTACTCAGGTGACCAGGAAACCACATCAACAGCCTGAGCCCTAGTCTGCTGAGCCAATTAAACATCAAGGACAGTTTTAATACCTTTTAAAGGAAAAAAAAAACCAGTTTGTATGGGGCAGGACCTAGGATATTGCCTCCCACCAGACCCTCCTTATTATGGCTAGACCCCATTAAGTTTTGAGTGAGAGGAAAGTCTTTGGATTCAGGGAAAATGTGTGTGTGGTTCAGAAAGATTATTGAAGGTGTTTGTTTTCTACATAGTCTTTTTGTTTAAATCAGGCAACACAGAAAGCACTGAAGTGTTTCCTTTCTTTATTTGTTACCCCCTTTAGATAGCTGTGTAAGTGTGCTCAGTATGTTATTCTTCTGAGCAGAATGTATATATTGTCTTCTGACTGAAATGACAGCAGCCTATCACAAGCAGAGTCCTCTTGCATTAGACTTGGCCCTTGTATCAAAAGTTCTAAACCTCATGTGTGTGAAGAAAGTAGAGAGAGGGAAACAATAACAACATCAGCAACAACAGCTAATTCTTACCCCTTGGGACTCATCAATCTAGAGTAGAGATTGGTTCCATTCCTTGGCTTTGTCCTTCCTGCTCCCCTTGCTTGGCTTTTGAATGTTCAGAGGGACTATCTATGGTTAGTGAACAGGTGGGAATATATACATCAAAGATAATCTGTTGATGTGCAGATTGACTCATGTATACTGTACATATAATAAACAATTTTAATAATAATAGCTCATGTTTCTAGAGCACTTTAAGATTTGTAAAGTACTCTTCATAACAACTGAGTAAGGTAGGTACTACAAGTATTATTATTCCCATCTTGTTCAAAAACATGAAAAATCTGTGATTTTTTTCAGTGTGAGAAAGTCACAAATGTGGGAACTCCCTTCTCCAACACAAGTCACAATCCATCTATCCCTATCCTAGGGAATTACCTGAGGCACATAGAGGGTAAGAGGCTTACTCAGGATCCCTCAGTGTCAGAGACAGGATCTGGACCCCATCTTCTTGATTCTGAAACCAGCTTTCTGTCTACCACACAATCTTAATTTTTGTTCTATTTTACAGAAAGATGCTCAGTGAGGTTAAGTCATTTGCCCAAAATAACAAGAGCCTCAAAACAGAATCACCAAATTATAGAATTTGAAAATAGAAAAGACCATTAGTCCTGCCTCTTCACAAAAGAATCCCCACCTGATATGTTGTCATCCAATCTCTGCTTGAAGACTTCCAAGGTCTCAATTTGATCCCACATTATGGAATGTGAAAGTATTCTTTACACAGTACTATACTGCATGTAATCTAATTGTATAAAATATAGATAATGTGAGTTGTTACTCTTACATAGTCATTGTTTATTGCATAGCTGGAGAAGTAGATCCTATGCTAAAGGAAGAGCTATCTATAGTAGGGAAAACAATTAAGTATATTAAGATGTAGCACTGATATAAATGTCATAGAAGTTCCAGCCTGGTAGAGTCAGAAAAGACTTCATGGAAGAAATGGCATTTAATTGAACTAAGCCTTTAAGGATAAGTAGGATTTGGTTATGTGAGCATTCCATGCTGAGGGAATAGCATAAACAAAGACAAAGTAATAGTAATTTTTTTAAAGGAAATAGTAATGCATATGAAATGTACAAAGAATAATGGGAGACTCACCCAACTGAAATGGAGAATGTATTTGGGGAATAGTGGAAGATAAGATTAAAAATTAGAGAAAAACCAAATTATGTAAGACCTTGAAAGCTGCGAAGAGGAGTTTTAACATGACATAGGAAGATACTTAGGCTTCTGAAAAAGGGTGGGAAAGGTAAACAACTCCACCTGCCCCCAAAGATGGCCACTTAGTAGCTGCTTAATAAATATTTGACTAACTTCCTCCAGCGGTACAACTTTCTAAATTCATAGATTGTTAAGAGCTGGAAGGTAGGTACCTTGGGAAACCCAATCTTATTTTATAGATGAGGAAGCTAAGGTACAATAAGGTTAAGTGACTTATCCAGGCTTACACAGCTAACAAATGACAGAACTTGAACCCAGATCTCTTCACTTTTTCCATTGCCCTTTGCACTCTAACACTCTGTCTACAATTCTCTGTCACTAGAGTTCTTTGAGCAGAGGCTGGATTTCTCCTTCAGGTATGAGTTAACTAGATTATTCTGAGATTCCTTCTAGGCATGAGTCTGTGATCCTATGATACTAAAATTTCTGTGTTACTAAAAGAATACTGTTATCACTAAGAAAAATGGGACAGGTAAGAGAAGATAGTTTGGGGAAAAGGAAATGTCGATTTTGGATATAATAAGGTTGAAGGGTTTCGTCAGCCATTGAAAATACAAGGCTCTATCATTTTATTGAAGGCTGTTTAGGCCAGTGAGGAACCCACATTTCCACAAGTATTTTCAGTAGGCACCACTACTAAATGTTGGTTCCCATATGGAATGTTGGTTCTTTGCTGAACAGTGGGAACACTGAAGGATAGAGTTGTTTGACAATTTGGCCTTCAAGTCATTCATAACATAGTACCTATCATGATATTTTGCTTACTCAGAGGAAGGGTGGGATGAGGTGGGTGTGCTCTTAGGATATTTGGCCAGAAATATCTCCTAAAAGTGTTAATGAGAAAAGAGTAAACAACAAAGACAGTGTGCTGTTTCAAAGGAGAGGCATTCAATTTGGCAGGAAATTGCATTTTAGTGCCTTTTAGCAGTATAAGAAGTGGTATAAGAAAAAAGCATCCAGGAAATGTGTGCTTGGAAAAGGAGATGGACTGATCATGTCATAAGAGAGAGGGATAATAGGTGGACAATCCAAATACTGTCTTGCTAGCCACAAAACATAACAAGACCTAGTACAATGGATAGTTCCTCTACAAATAATTAATGAGACAATGTGGGAAACAATAGCATAGAATAGGAAGGTAGGAATGGGTTATGATTTACATGACTGGTAAGAGTACCCACATTGATAAGATCATAATCTATAGATATATATTAATAAAGAGATAGCATTGTGTTGTGAAGAGAACTCTGGGCAGGCATTTGGAAAACTTGGTTCTAGTGTCAGCTTTGGTGCTACTTTATTCTATGACTTTAAGCAAATTCTTTTCCCTGAATCTCAGTTTGTTAATTAGATTCTTTGTTAACAAGGTTACTTGACTTGTAAATCCAAAGGAATGCTGAAGACATGGTATATGTGGATGTTAGCAAGACTTGGAGATGGAAGGGATCTTAGATATCATCGAGACCCATTCCTTTCTTTTATAGATGATGAGACTAAGGCTGAGAGGTTAGGGTTTGCCCAAGATCACACAAGGAATAAACAGTATGACTGGGTTGAACCCAAGTCCTGATTTCAAATTCAGTGTTTTTCCCACCATATCATGCTGCTTTTCCTTTTTAGTAAAGCCTCTTGAATTATCCTTATAGACAAGATGGAAACACATGGACTAGATCATTGAGCAGTCAAATGAATTTGAACCTTATTGAACAAGCAGATCCCCAAAATAGTGGTTAATAGATGGATGTCAACCTGAAGGGCATTCTCTAGTGCAGTGTCCCAGGGATCTGTCCTTGGTCTTGTTCTATAACCTAATGAAACAATCATCAAGCATTTACTAAATACCTACTATATGCCAGATACTGTGATTTGCACCAGGGATACAGAGACAAATATAAAAATCGCCCCTGTTTCAACGAGTTCATATTTACTGTGGGAAACAGAATAAATACAAGATAATCAGGTGGGGGCCAGGGTCTCTAATCTGGGGAGATAAAGATTTCATGTATGAATTGATATTTGAACCACATGTTTTAAGGATAAAAAATTATTTAAAGTTGTTCTTATCACAATCTTATAAAATATTAGTATTTTTTATTGAGACAAGTAAAGGAAATGAAGAAAGTTCCCATATAGTTTTCTGATCCACATAAAGAGAAATCCAGTGATGTAGGAGGCTGCTGTGCTCACCAGTACTTGAATCATGGTCCAAATTTTTTATCCTCCTAATTGGATAGGGATGTGGATGTGCTTGTTCCCATCTTTCCATGGGAAGGTCTTAATCCAAATGCAGAGGATGAACCTCGGGCTCTCAAGATGCTTCTTTGATTTCATATAAGCATTCAGCGTACTGAATAACACCTTAGCAAAAAAGACAAAGAAAGGGACCTTTCTGGGTGATCCTTGAGAGTAGATGTCCTAGAAGGCAGACCTGCCCAGCAAAGACAGGTACCCACTTTCCTACAATTCCTCTGTCTGCTTCCCAATTTCCAACAACTGCCATGCCCTACTACTGCCAGAATTAGAATAGAATGTTGAATTTTGAATTAAATTATGAATTCTAAAACTAGGAGGTGGAGGTGAGGAAGGATTATGTATTAGACATAAGGTGTATAGTTGGGCAAAGGAAAAGGTAAGAGATAGAATTCTATGTGAGGAACAGCAAGAAGGTCAGCTTGGGTAGATCTGAGGGTGCAAGGAGAGGAGTAATAAGGCTGCTAAGGGTTTGGGGCCAGGGTATGAAGAAATCTAAATACCCAACAGAAGAATTTATATTTGAGCCTAAAGTCACTATGGAGTCACTGAAATTTATTATGTAGGGGTATAACATGGACATAAAATATATGGGTAAGGTGGAATTAAGAAAAACATCTAACATGTTAGACTATAGAATCAGGATTCCCACACACCACCATTTTGACAGTCTAGGATGGACCAAACCTAAGATGAAGCTTAGAGATAAACGTAAAGTCATATACTTAAGTTTCAAAAAATCAGCTTGTTCAAGTGTAGGGTTTTACATTAATCACTTTCATGTACTCTGATTCCAAACTGAATTACTGTCTGTTCCCTGAACTCAACATTCTTTTACCACCACTTCTTATCTCTATACTACCCATTTCTGGAATAGGGACTCTCCTCAACTCTGCTGTTCTGAATCCTTCATTCAAGGTTTGGCTCAATTTCTACCTTGTCCATGTGGTTGTTCCTGATCCCTCATTTGTTAGCAGTTTTCCTTTCCTCAAATTACCTTGTATTTATTTAATTGTATATATTGTATATCTCTCACAGTAGAATACAAGCTCTTTGTGTGTAGGGACTATTTAGTTTTTGGTCTTGAACCCCAGAGCCTAGCACAGTATTTGGTTGATGAGGAAGGGGCTCCATTGGCCAGGCCCCTGTTACATCATATTGATTTGAACTTATCTAAATTCTACCCCCGCCACCTCTCTCTCTCAGTAGATGACAAGAAAGTGGCCGTCCTTCATCTCCCCTCTTCTACATCTCAAAACCTCTCCACATTTTCATCTATCCTCTTCTCCAGCCTCATAGGACAAGGTAACATTTCCACTTGGGTCTTTGAAGCCATTCTTTCTCATTCCCTTTGGGAGTTTACCCCATTGGTTACTCCTGCTTTCTCTCTCAGCCTCAGTCTTTCCCAACATCTTCCCTGATGTCTACATATGCTTTTCTTCTTTATCTTTGAGCTCTTCCCTTTAACCTGCTTTTTCCTCACTGTAGAGCCTATAACTCTCCGACCTTTCCCTACTGAACTTATAGAAAGAGGAGTTTTCACTTTTTCCCCTCACTTCTTCACTGATCATTAACTTCTCAGCCCCTTGTACCATGGCTTCTGATCCCATCATTTGTTCAGGCTTCTCAAGCTCTTAATTGCTAAATACAATCTTTTCTCAGAATTCATCTAATGTCTTTTCTGCAGCATTTGACACTGTTGCCTGCCTTCTCTTTTTACCTGTTCTCCTCTAGTCTGCCTTGGCTTCTTTGACACTGCTTTCTCTTCATTTTCCTCCAGCCTATCTGACTGTCTCTTCTGCTGGTTGGTTGTCTTCATCCTGCTCCCTAAGTATGGATGCTCCACAAAGCTCTGTCCTAAGCCTTCTTCCCTGCTCTTTCTCCTTTGGTAATCCCAAATGCTATCATGGGTTCAATTATAATTTCAATTCAGATGATTTCTAAGTCTATATATCCAGTCTTAATCTATCCCCTAAACTCTAGTCCCACATCTCTAACTGCCCACCTTGTGAATGTCCCACTGGCACTTCAACTCAGTGTGTCTAAAACTGAACTCATCCGCTCCCCTCATAAACCTGGCCTTCTTCTCAACTTGCCTGTGTTACCACCATCCCAGTCACCTAGCTGCAAAGCCTGGTAGTCCTCTTTGGTTCTTCTCTCTGAATTGTTCCCCACATACCTTACATTACCAAATCTTGTCATTACTCCTGCCCCCCACATCTATATCTATCCACTCTCTTGCAATCACACTGTCACTAGCCTGGCTCAGGCCCTGTGTCTTAGCTATTTCTCAAACTCAACATGCTTACTCCTACTTCTATGAATTCATGCAGGCTATCGCCATACCTGGAATTCATACCCCTGCCTTTCACTGTCTTCATCTTCCTTCAAGTCTTAGCTCAGGGGCCTTCTCTGAGAAGACTTCCCTGATTCCTGCCCCATCCAACTACAAATGCCCTCTCACTCCAAAACTTTCTTAGAGCTCTTTGTATCTTCCCTTTGATCCCTTTATATTCTATATTATATAATACTTACCAGTGTACTTGGCCTTTTCTACATCAGTCCTTAGTTGAAAATAAGTTCCTAAGGACAAGCTTTGTGTGATACAGTAGAAAGAGCTCTGACTTGGATTCTACCTTTGTGACTTTGGGCAAGTCCTTTAACCTCTTTGGGTCCCATTTTCTTAATCTTTAAAATAAGGGAATTGGGGGTGGCTAGGTGGCACAGTGAGTAGAGCACTGGCCCTCGAGTCAGGAGGACTGTAGCGACAAGCACCCCAAGCGTCCTCAGGGTTTGCTACCAATACAGGTTCTTGGATCTGCTTTGATAAAGGAAAGCAACTCAAAATGGGTTAACAAGCTCACTTCAATCAGTCAGACATATATCATTTACCTTGTTCAGGGGAAAAAGGTCAGCACCCCAAACTTCAAAATATACAGACAGAATTATCAAGACATTAACAGATCAAGTAGACAGCTCTCCAAACTGTCCAACCATTAGATCCATACCCAGTCAACATCTGGGTTTCCACATCTGGGTTTTTCAAAGCCGGGGGGGCCCTGGACAACGGCTTCCCAGAATACAGATAAAATCACAGAACACTTCTCAAAGTGAGCCCCCAAAACAAAGCTACACATCAGGGCTTATATAGCCTTCTCCTGGCTCAGAGAATGTAACAACCTTATTGACTCACTGGCCAATCAAGAAGTATCTACTGAAAAACAAGCCTCCCACCCCAGGCTTCAGGTGCACTTTAGCCTAGGGGCAGGGAAGATCTTCCAAATTTGCATTCCCATTACAAGGACCTGGGTTCGAATCCAGTCTCAGACACTTCACACACACACAAACTAGCCGTGTGACCTTTGGCAAGTCACTTAACCCCAATTGTCCTATCCTCCCCCCTCCAAAAAAAAATTAAGGGAATTGGAATAGATGATTTGTAAGGTTTATTTTAACTCCAAACATAGGATATTGTGATTTTTGCAATTCCAACAACTTGTACATAATAGGCAATTGTAAATGTTTCTTCCTGAATGAATAAATAGGAAGACATGCTTGACAGTAGTTCTTATGAAAAAGACCTGGGAATTTTACTGGAATGCAAATTCAACATGAGTTCATTCAAGGCAACATGGCAGCCAAAAAGTGATTTTGAACTTAGGCTTCTTTAAAAATATTTATCAAGAATGAGTGGAGTGAGTCTCTTGGGATTCTGTTCTGGTCAGAAGGTGTTGGTAAGTATCCAAAAGGAAAGCAACTAGGATAGTGAAAGGGGGGCTAGAAAAAAAGCCTTACTTATGAGCATTTGAGGGGACCAGACATATTTAGCCTGGAGAAGAGAAGACTCGGGGTGCACATAATGGTTATTATCAGTTATTAGAAGGATTGTCGTGTGAAAGAGAACTTAGCCTTGGTTTGCTTGGTGCCAGAGGGTAAACTGAGCCATTCATTCAAAAGTAATTTATTAAATACCTGTTATTTCTAGGTACTGTGGTAGGTGTTAGGGATATAAGGATATAAATGAAATAGTCTCCATTCTTTTATTTTTTATTTTTTTAATTAAATTTTATGTTTATTTTTAGTTTATATTATTCATTTTCACAAGATTTTGAGTTACAAATTTTCTCTCTGTCTTTCCCCTATCCGCCACCCCAAAACAATGATCCCACTGTATATCCCCTCCCCCAATCTGCTCTCTCCTACATCCTCTCCCATTCCCCCTCCAACTTTCCAGTAGGACAGGATGGATCTCTATACTCCAGTGCCTGTATATCTTATTTCCCAGGTGCATGTAAAAAATATATATTATTTTTAAACATTTGATTTTAAAACTCTGAATTCCAGATCCTTTCCCTTCCTCCCTCGTCACCCACCCTTCCTGGGAAGATAAGCAATTCAGTGTAGGTTATACATGTGTAGCTATACAAAACATTTCCATAGTGGATATATTGTGAAAGACTGACTGTATTTAATAGTCTCCATTCTTAAGGAGATTATGTTCTATTGAGGGGAAACAATTTGCATAAGAACCACTACAAATACAAAATGTATACAGAGTAAATCCTAAGTAGTTTGGAATAGGAGAAGGGTACCAACTAAGGCCTCATGTAGGAGCTAGCCCTTGAGTGAAACCAGAGATTCCAGGTTGTAGCGGTGAGAAGGGAAGGCCTTCCAGGCACCAGCACATGGGCTCCAAGGAGCCTCTGGGGCTTCCTGAGCCAGAGAGTGATCTGATCAGACCTGTGCTTTAGGATTATGAGTTTGGTAACTGTGTGGAGAATGTATTGGAAAGGAGAATTAAGTCAGGGAGACTAACAAGGAGGATATTGCAACACTCCTAGTTAAAGGTTATGAAGGCCCGAACTAGGGTGATGGCCATGTGAATGAAGAGAAGGGGACAGACATGGGATGTAGAGTTATAATTGACTAGACTTGGCTACTGATTCAGATATGAGTAGGGAGGGAGCATAAAAAATTGAGGATGATTCTGAGGTTAGATGAGTGGGTGATTTGTGGAGTCTTCAGCAGAAACATGGAAGTCAGGAAGAAGGTGAGTTTTGGGGAAAGACAATGAATTCATTTCTGGACATGCTGAATGTGAGCTGCCTAAAGGGCATCCCAGTTGGATCTGTCTAGTATGCAGTTGCTGATACAGGACTGGAGTTCAGGAGAGAAATTAGGAGCCATAAGAATAAGTCATAGAGAAGCAAATTTTGGCTTGATCAAAGGAAAAAATGTCTAATAATTAGAACTATCCTAAAATGGAATAGCCTGCCTCAGGTGGTAATTCCCCTAAACTGAACATCTTTGCATGAAAGCTAAGTGATCATTTATTAGAGATGTTTTGTAGGAGATTACAGTTTAGGCATGGGTTGTACCAAATAACTTCAGCAAGTCTCTTCCATATCTAGATTAAATTATAAGTGATTGTTCTCATTATGGCAAAGAGCATGAATCATAGGCCTCCGGGGGTGTAACTCTCCCTCATCTGGTAGTATTGCTGGACTCCAGCAGCATATCCTTAAGGCAGCAGAATCAGGTTGTATTGAACTGACCCTCACTATTATGAATACCACCTGTGCTTTTTACAGAGAATTCTTTTACCAGCCTAAAGTTTTGCTTTTGTTCCCCTTCCCACATAGGGAAATAATGGTTAGTATTTTTCCCCAACCCAAGGTTGATTTCCCCAAGTTAAAAAGAAGTTAATTGCATGACAGCCTATTTGGCAATGTTATCTGTAACTTCCAATCATATACTGTTCTGTGTTGTATTCTCTGAGTGGATTTAGGCCTAGTCATAGACAAGCTTTGGGGTTTAATTGTAGCTTGAACATTGGGCTATTTTGAATGTAGGCCCTCCACTTTTTCTCACTTGGGAATTCTTGCTCTCTGTTGTATTTGAGCACAAATGGTCAGATCCAAGTAAGTCTCCCTTGTGATTCGCAGCTATTCACATATGAGTAGAACCTCATTTTAATAAATATATTCAATCTTGGTCCTTATAGTGAGTTTTAATTCAAGTATTTGTTTATTAAATTCAAATATTAAATAATTACTATAAGCAAGGATCTGTGCTAGGGGAGATATATAATGTAGACAAATTTAGATAAGACAAAGGATTATAGAATTAAGAATTGAAGTGATTTATGCCCTCAGGGAACTTTCATTGTAGTGAATTCACAGAATTTTAGAGTTGGAAAGGACCACAATGACTATAATTAGTTTAATTAATAACCAAAAAAGAATCACCATTCAACATACTGGATAAGTGGTCATCCTACTCTGCTTGAGGGACAACCTGTTGCCTTCTAAGGTACTTCCTTCCACTTCTGGGTATCTCTAATTGTTAGGGAATTTTTCCTTATATCAAACTTAAATTTATCTCTGCAACATCTACCCCATTATTTTGGGGCTTGCTTTCTGGAGGCAAATAGAGCAACTTTAGTTCTTCTTTCTCATGACAGTTTTTCAAGTACTTGAAGACATCTATTATGTCTCTCTTTGCTCTCCCCAAATCCCCCAAAGCCTTCTCTTCTTCAGGTTAATAGCCCTAATTCCTTCAACTGATTCTCATATGGAATAGACTTAAAGCCCTTAACCATTCTGGTAGCTCATGAGTTTATTGATGCTCTTTCATATGTGGTCTGAAGAGGCCAAAGTATGAAGAGATTATCATCTCTTCTAGAAGCCATGCTTCTCATCAAACAACCCAAGATTTAATTAGCTTTTTTGGCTGTCATATCACTGCCATGTTGACTCTTTGAGCTTGTAGTACAATAAAATTCCCAGATCTTTTTCAGATAAACTGCTAACCTTGTTTCCTGAATCTTGAACTTTTGGATTGATTTGTTGAACCCAAGTATAAGACTTTATATTTATCCCTATTAAATTTCATTTTATTCTACTGGCAATTCTAGCCTGCCAAGTTCTTTTTGAACCCTTACATCATTAAAGAAGCAAATTGGTGTAGAGGAAAGTGTGCTGGATTTGGAGTTGGAGGACAGGATCTCAGCTGAAGTCCTATGTTTCCTCCTTACTAGCTGTGTCTCGTAGCTGTATCATGCTGGTCATGTGCCTTCTCTGGGCCTCATTTTCTTCATCTAAAATGAAGGAGATGAAAATGTTTTTTAATAAAACAAAAAATTTAAATAAAATTTAATTAAGGAGTTCAACTAGACAACATCTGGCTCTGAATTTATGATTCTATAATCTTGCGTGTTAGCATCCCTCCTAGCTTTATGTCATCTGCCAGGTTGAATAAAGATTCCATCTTTACCTTGCCTAGATATTTAATAAAAATGTGAAACAGCACAAGGCCAAGAAAAGAGGCAGCTAGGCTGTGCAGGGCATACAGTGTTGGGCCTGGAGTCAGAAATTCCTACCTGAATTCAAATCTAGCCTCAGACACTAGCTGTGTGACCCCTGGCAAATCACTTCATCTCCCTTATCTCACTGGGTTATTGTGAGGATGAAATAAGATAATATTTGTAAAGTGCTTAGCACAGTGCCTAGAACATAGTAAGTACTTTATAAATGCTTATTCCATTCATTGGAGACTTTTTTCTTACTTTTTATGGAACTATTAATAATTTCTCCTTTGGGTGGGCTAGTCAACCAATTTCCAATCTATCTTTTATCTGCCCTAATTTCTGTATATTCTTTCCTTTATGGGTTTTGGTTTTATTCCACCTATGTGACAATTCCTGTCACCTTTGTTGGCTCATCTTCTATATTACACCCTGTAACTGTGGATGTTTCCCATGGCTCTCCTGTAGGCCCTCTTCTCTACATTCTCTCTCTTGACAAACCCAACAGCCTCCGTGGATTTAATCATCATCTCTAGACAATGATTGACACATCTGTCTATGCAACCCCAGTCTCTCCCCTGAGCTTTACTCCAGCATCACCAAACAACCAAACATTTCAAACTAGATGTCCCAGATTCATCTTAAACTCAACATGTCCAAAACAGAACCCATTCTCTTTGCTGCAAATCCTCCTATTCCAAACTTCCCTGCTTCTCTTCCTCTAGTCTCCAAAGCTCCCAAACTCAGCACCATCCTTGACACTTCACTTTCTCTCAACCCCCCTACCCCCTTCTAACAATATCTCTGTTCACACAGCACCCACCTTAATTCTGGCCTTCAGCAACTATTGTCTCCTCTCTTACAGTGGCCTCCTGATTCATCTCCCTGCCTCAAGTCTCTCCCCATTCTAATCCATCCACTACCTGACTGTTCATTGATTTTCCTTAAGTATAGTTCTGACCATGTAATTGTCTAACTAAATAAACTCCAGTCACTCCCTACTGCCTCTTGAATCAAATAAAGCCTTCACTGTTTGACTTTCAAAGGTCTTCAAAACCTGTTTCATCTTCCCTTTCCAACCTCGCTCTTCCTCACTTTGTTTCCTGTACTCTGCAGCCTACTTAGCCATATTGACCTTCTCTCTGTCCCTTACATGAAGTGCTCCATGTCCATTCCCATGCCCTTGCTTTCCCATGCCTGAAATGCACTTTCTCCTCATGTCTGCTCCATTGACCCTTTCTTCCTTCAGAATGTAGTCTGGACCCCATATGAAGCCTTTCCTAATACCAACAGTATCAGTGTCCTCCCTCCCTATCTACACAGTATTTAATTATCTTGAATTTATTTTGTGTTTATTCTGCCTATGCTTATATCTGTACCTGTTTTGTCTCCTGATAAAATATAATTAGTTCTTTTTTTGGTATCTGAATCCCCAGTACTTGGCACAGTACCTGCTAAGTAGTAGATGCTTAACAAATGTTTGTTAATTGATTAATTGATTGATTGATCAAATATTCTGCCCCTATCATGTGGTATGTGGCTTATAGGACCAAAGGTTGTTGATTAAGAGTAAAGTAACTTGTCTAAAAGGAAACAGTATATGTCAGAGAAGGTTTTAGTATGCCCAGCTTCTATCAGATATAGGTTTTATCATTATATGAAAGAAGTCATCTGGGAATTTATTGCTTCTGATATAATTTGATAAGTACGAATTATTTTAATGAAAAATGTGCTACTCTTATCTTTCCACCTTGACTGAAGACAGAGACTGTGTTTTTTTACTTCTCTGACCTTTATGACATGTGTGCAAATAAATATTTTTATTGCACATATATGTGCAAAATAAATGTTTTAACAACTGGCTCTCCAGAAAAGAAAAAATGTACACAATACACTTTTAAGTTTAATCTGTATTCTTAATAATTTCTCCATCACTTTCTTAAATCTAGGAATCACCAAAATAATAAATCAAGCCTTGATTTGTGGCATTTGCTCATTCTGAATTGGCTCTCATGAGCTCATTTGAACTGGCTTCTAGTACAATTGGCAGACGTTGATCGATTGACTAAAAAATTAAATGAACCACAGATTTGGAGCAAACTCAATGATTCAGATAGTAAAAAGAACAGGCCTAGGGGGTGTGGAATCCATAATTTTGTGTGAATAATCTTCTTGTTCTGTTGTTTTAGTTGTGTTCCACTCTTCATGACCCCATTTGGGGTTTTCTTGGCAGAGATACTGCAGTGGTTTGCCGTTTCCTTCTCCAGCTCATTGTATAGATGAGAAAACTGAAGCAAACAGAGATTAAGAGACTTGCCCAGGGGAAGTGTCTGAGGCTGAATTTGAACTCAAGTCTTCCTGACTTTAAGCCCAGCACTCTTTCCACTGAACCACCTAAATTGCCATGTGTGAATATACTTTTCATTAGTTTTGAACTTGTTGCTTAATGATCCCTGGATTATTAAATAATCAGGTACTATTTCCTGAGCTATTATATTCTTCATAACACACCCTGCTTTACAAAACAATGTGGGGACTTTCCTTCTCCTGAACTGACTGGAGCATCCCTTTCTTTTTGTCCAGGTTCACAGTAAAGACAAAAAATATGTGTGCAAAGTGTGTAACCGAGTCTTTATGTCTGCGGCCAGTGTGGGAATCAAGCATGGTTCCCGCCGCCATGGTGTGTGCACCGATTGCTCAGGCCGAGGCATTCCTGGCCACTTGGATCAGAATGGAGGAGAAGGCTCTCCAGATGAAATGTACCCTGGAGAAAGTCAGTATATGGAGGATCCCGATGACATCAAAGTGGAAGGTGACGAGGAGTTAGGTGATGAAGATGAAATCAAGTGGAAAGAGGACGTTGGTATTTCCCAGGATGATGTGATTTTAGAAGATGACAAAGAGGACGTTGACTCTCCCCAGCAACATGAGAATTCTGGGGAGCACGACAAGGATTTTACCTGGATCTCATAGGGAACTGTCTTTGGGGGTCAAGGGGTAGGGGAGGGAGGGAAGAAGGAAGGAGAGTGTGGAAAAGCAAAGAAGCCTTGTTGTTGTCCACATGTGTAAGTTTTGTTTGTTTTTGTTTTATTTCAACAAATGTAAGTCCTTTAACTGTTTAATTCAGCAATTAGTAAAGACCACTTTGAGTGGCAAATTGTATTATCCCTTCTCCCTACCTTCCCAGCTTCTTTCCCATTGTTTCCTGGGGCTCATTCTCTTCACCCTCATCCCTTAAATCTGCCTTTGCCTCAATATGGAAGCAAATCCAAAATTGCATGCAAGTGACTTTATTTCTGAAGAGATGAGCTTTGTGAATGGAGTGAGAAGTGGGGAGAGGGAAATTTTTTAAAGGAATGTGCTTTTTTTTAAAACTTTCCCCACCTTAAATCAAACACCAAGGGATAAGGGGATGGCTTCTATCCAAAGTAATAAAACTTCCAGCAGTATTGAGTGTGCTTATCAGTCCACGTAAACCAACCAGTACAGATGGCCTCCCCAGTCCTTCAGTGCTCACTCTGCAAGGCAAACCTCTAGTAATTGTTTTTTGCTTCTTTTTATTTTATTTTTTTGGTGGGGAAACTTGCCTAGCACAGTTACAACCTACACAAGTTTGGTTTTCTGGGGGTGAGGGGTGGGTTTGGCTCTCCAGGGCCAGGGGTTACCAGCCCCACAGTTTTTAGCTGTACCGAGCTCTGTGTTCCAAACACAGTGTGATCTCCTAGGATGTACAGAATCATTTCAGGCCTTGGGGTAAGATCAGCCAGCACTCACTTGGTTTACTTGAGTCTGGTTCCCATTCTCTTCTTTACCTCCTGCCCTCCCTTTCATAGGTATATGCAAATTCTGACCAATCGAAGACATTTCAAAAATGGAAAGGAAAATGGCTAGGATGTCTAACTTGACCTTTGTTGCCAACCTGCACCATTCCAGCTCTTTGCTTCAAAGGAGATTGATCCTGGTACTTTATTAACCAGATAAGCCTACTCAGGGGCCTACTTTGGTTCCTTCCAAACTTCTCTTTCCCAGCAGAGCCTGACTCCAGTCCCTGGATGTCCCCTCTGTCTAATGGAGAAGACTTTCCTCAGTTTTATTCCATGTGGTTGTCAGCTCACTCTTCCCTTCTCAGCCTGATGCCTTCCTCTGACAAGTTTCAGAAAATAAGTGTCCTGTTGTACAAGGAAGAAAGGCTCTGCTGAACCTCTCACCTCTGTGCTTTGGTGCTGAAAATAAAACAACACTCCAAGTTGAAGACCTCACTGTTTTTATACAGCATAAATGGCAGCGGTGGGGCCATCCTGAAACCTGCCACCATAATCCCGGTGTAACCCGGTAAGCCAAATGATTCAAAGGTGCTATGTTCCATAATGGGAGAGGCAAAATGCTTGTAAAAGCATCAAAAGATCTCACAATTTCATTCATTTAAAATAGTCTTCTCCTTGGGCCATGGGGAAGACTTTCAATGTAATAGTGCTTGGGGATTTTAACAGCTTTGTGCCAAGCATCTTTTAAATGAGCAGGGTAACGTGGATATCTCCACCTCACCCATACTTGGAGAAGTGGCCCTTTGGGCTTCCTACCCTCAGCTCCATGCCACCCTATTAACCCACAGCCACTCTTAGTTCCTCTTTGAAGAAATGTTCATCAGTTTTCCTATGCGTGCTTCCTTCTGGACCTCAGGCAAGCTTTGTGCAACACTGGGGCTCTACCCACAGCAAGCCTGCATTATTGGCCTGAACAGTTCCCCCAGCTCGGGCTAGAGCTGCTATCAGTTTTTGGTGGAAGGGGATAACATGGGCCAGTCTTCTAAACCACTGCTACTGATAGCCCCTGTCACTCTGAGCCAAAGTCTGGGATTGCTTTCTTTATTGCTGCTAACACAATGAATTGACAAACCTATCTGCAGTTTGCTGCTTAAACTTTCCAAAATGGGTAACCATTTTTTTTTTAGTCAAGGAATGATGTTTGTAGTAGGCATATCAAATGTTATGTTTGTGGTTTGTTTTTCTTTGACAAATCTGTACAAAGCTGTTTGGCATTTAATCTGTTGAAAGCCAATTGCTGATTTTTCTTTCCAAATGAAGCCACAGATTGCACCTTTTTGCTTTTTTTTAAAGTACAAAACACAATCACTCATCCTGTGCACTGTATAAGAGTTCCAACTCAGCCCGAGTCCAGTGCTTCTTGGTCTCCTGAGCTGCAGAAAGCTGCTCTGTGTGGCACCGTTTGCCTGGGATCCTCCAAGTACAACTTCCTTTTCCCTATTCTTCTAGAGGACATCTGTTGCACCCAGACTAATGCAAACAGTACTTTTAGAAATGGCTATATCGTGGCTTTTTCTATATTAAAGCTATTTTTAAAAACACTTTGGTTTCTAAGACATTCCACAACTTTCATCCACCTTGACTTCAGTGTAGAAATTTACTACCTTAAACTATTGTGTTTTAAGGGATAAAAGTTGGATCCTGGGCTAACTTTTGTTCCCTTTCTCTCTAGGGTGAACTTGATTTTGTATGAAGACTTTTGGGGGTGCTGAGCTTTACTTTGTGTTAATTTAGAAGTGTTTTATATTGCTTTTTGTCTTTTTTTCCATGGACAGTACAAACCTGTTCTAATTGTGCCACTTCTATGCTCTTTAGGCAAAGGAAGCAAAAAGAGAGAGAGAAAACCCACAAAAAGGCTAACTTGTTATAGTTATAATGATAAAATGATATAGCACATGCTTCTATATTACTAACATACACACTGAGTATATAAACCAAATAAATCATTCTGATATGTGATATAGACTTTAAGTGCGTTGTTTTTGATGGAGGTGTGCAGATTTGGAAATGCAAAGAATTCAGGTATCACTTTCTAAAATACTACCCCATAGGGCAGAAATCCTGGGTATTTTTTATGTAAAAATCAGTAATAGTTTCTATAAAGTAGAAGAGGGTACTCTCTATACAACTTTATCAGCTGCTTTAATTAGGAATGTAAACATTACTTAGTTGGAAATTCTGCTGTCCTTTACTCAAACTAGAGTCTGTGAAGAAAAATGGAGACTGAAGATTTTTCTATCAACAGGAATATGGAATGAAAGGAGCCAAGGCTTCATGGCCTGAACTCTTGGCATCTAACTTGCTGCTGCTTCTTCTCTTGCTCTTGGTTTGAATTGGTGTTGTATTTTTGTTTTCAAAATTTCTTTGAAGGGCTTAGTTTCTTTCCCTATTTACCAGGAATAGTCTTAGTACTAAGCTATTTTTTTCTTCTCTCAAGTTTGGCTTGAACTCAAGAAACTTAATCACATCTCACCTTTTGTACCTCTCTGAGAACTTTGAACCTTTCATTGAAAGGTCCCTTTTTTAACTGCTTTTCTAAATACAGACTTAGTTTCTTAGAAAATACATTTGGAAACAAGACCTTTGCTACTGATGGGAATTTCCTGGTTCAGCCTTCTCAGTTTTGTATCAATTTCCCAGTCTCTTTCAGGTTGGGGTGTGCTCTAACGACCTTTTGATAAAATATGATGGCTAAGGACTACCTCATTTTCTGGTGGTCGCTTTGCACATAGCTGAGGAATTCTTCTCCAGCTCCAATTCTTTGTGTCTCTCCAAGCTCAGGATACTTTGCTTTGTTGTGGGTTTGTTTTTTTTTTTAAATACTGCTGGTTTTCTCCAAACTGCCCTTAGTAACCTGTCTCTCGGGTTAGCCGTTTGTGCCGTACTGTATGAAAGGTTTTTTTCTTTTTTTTTTTTTAAAGAATAGTGTGCAGGTAAATTTAGGTTCTGGATTTCCCCTCTGCCAAGTACCCTTAAAGTGTTTTCTCCATACTAATTAGTGACTAATATATGCAGTTTCCTATTTGGAATACTTTTTGAATTAAAGTTCAAGGAATGAACCCAACATAATCATACTCATAGGGAGGCTAGGAGGGGAGAAGGGATATTATGTAATGAAATTTTTTTTAAGTGACTGACCTTTTTTTAAAATCAACGTTTAAGCTAATAAAGAAATATTTTTTTATGAAAAGGAAAACAGTGTAGATTACATTTCACAATTTGTATTTTTTTGAATTGCTTTTTTTTGTGTTTCTGAAATGGAAGATATTTGAAGGTCGTCTTTTTTTTTTAACTATATGATTTATGTATCAACCTCTGGATCCTGACAAAGTTGTATATTTGGGCTCTCTCTCTGGGTTATAGGATACAGTCAGAACACTGCCGTCTTTCAATAGGACCTCGGCTAAAAAGACACACCTTAATGCTTCCAATTTTGCACATCTTCCTTTTTAAAAGAAAACTCCAAGAAGAATGCAAAAACTGGAATTTTTTGCAATGTTGTTAAAGATAATCTTGTTTTCGCTCCTTTTGTGACACGTGCAACTCTTAAAGCCATACTGATGGTTCTTCTTCCTTTTAAAGCTAGCCTGTGCTGTGTTGTTTGAGATGCTGCCCTTTTAGAGCCACCTGTGGTGAGAGTGCTGTGCGTGTAGCTTTTCATATATATTTATTTTTTCAGCCTGCTTTCAACCTGTTGTCAAACAAGAGACAAAAAGGGCAGTGTTTGTTTGAAGATTATTGATTTTTTTTGCTGGGAATATTCTATATTATACTGACTTTATATTAATTATTATAAACCTGTGTTTGTATTGGAGATGCGTTTAATATTGGGGGGGAAAGATTTTAGTAACCAGAAGTCAGTGGGAAAACATGACTGTGTGTTGTACTGATTTTCTGTAACTGTAGTACAGGTAAATATGACTTTATTTTCTAGTTGATCTCACAGTTTCTTGTCTGTGTAGGCATGCCAAAGGTGTGCCTAGAAATTCTATTTACTTTATGTGATGGGATTAGCTTAGACATACTTGCAAAATGGATCCGTTTCAATAAAATCAGGAAATTGCTGCTAAAAAAAAAAACTTGTCTTGAGTTTATTTCAGAGCTTCATTCACTGATTTTTCATTCACTGACTTGGGCTGTTCTCTGATATTCTAGAAACCTGCTATTCTAAATTCCCGTGAGTGAACAAGAGGAAAGGAACCCCAAACCTCAGGCTAGACTCAAAGGGTTTGCAAATTTTTGATCTTAGAAAGAATTTCTTTCCCAGCAGAGCTTTGAAAGGAGAGAATGCCATCTAGTGGTAGGAGGAGAGGGAAGGAGGAGTGGAGAGAGGAGGAAGGAGGGGCCGGGAGTGGGGAGAGAAGACGACTTGGAAAAAGAGGAAGGAGGGAGAGGAGGTGGAGAACGTGGAGGCAGCGGCAAGGGCGCAAAGAGAGATTTTTCCTACACATACCATCCCTTTTGTCTCTGACTACTCAGTCTTCTTTGCTAGATTATAATCCATTTCCTACACCCTAAACATGAGTGTCCTGGGACATCTCTAACCTTAGTGGTCTCACTAGCCCCCATGGGTTTAACATCTCTGTGCATACGTCTTAATAAAATAAACTCACATTCGGGGAGTGTTGTATTTGCAAAAGGGCAGGGTTTGACTCCTACCTCTGCCTTATCAGTTCCCTCATCTGTAAAATGGGGTATTTAGAAGGGATCGTGACCTCTAAAATCTAGTCCCGTGTCTTCACCGCTAAGTTTACTTAAGTTCCGCTTTTCAAAGGGGGCATTTCTGGTCCAAAATAAGCGTTACTCCTTTAATTTTTTTTTTCCTTTTGGAGGGGGGGGAGGGCAATTGGGGTTAAGTGACTTGCCCAAGGTCACACGGCTAGTAAGCGTTGAAGTGCCTGAGGCTGCATTTGAACTCAGGACTTATCACTTCGCCACCTAGCCGCCCCTCTTCCGTGTTTCAACCGTAGTGGACTGTAAGAGAATCTCTTCAGTTCTCAACCCAAGAATCCTCTCTAAGCTTAAAGACTCAGACATGTCCAACTCCAGCCTTTGAATTCCTTGGATGTCCATCTCAGCTTCTTGCTAAACTCAATAGTTAGTAAAAATTGCAAGATTCTCTAAAGAGCCAGGAGAACAAACACACGTCTTAATAGAGATGTCTTATGGTCCCTCGGGAAAGGGGGTGGCCACGGATGACTAGAGGAAGCCCTTGCGCTACATAGAATGGTCCTTTAAAATTATGGATGAGCTGAATGACAAGTGACAGTTACCACTTACCCACTACTCAAGAATTGGGGTTGGTATTCCGTCGCAAGAGTAGCAGATAGGGATACAGTACAATCATCCCCGTTCAGCAGAGTTCTTGGGTCTCCCACCACTGGCTCATCCTGCACCAATAAATTTCATAGAACAGGGGGTGCGGGAGACCCGAGTAATCGTTGGAACGCAGTCACCTGGGCCCAGGCCAGTGGACCAGCAAACAAGCTGCAGACTGCGCAGAGCCGACCAGCAGAGGGAAGCCAAACGCCAAGCTCCCGGACCCGGGGGCCCTGGGCGGGGCCAACAACCCCCGCCCTCCCCCGCACGTGACCGGCCCCAGCCATATACTTAAGCCCCTGCCCCTCTCCTATTTTTGTGCAAATAAACCGAAAACCAGACAATTAATGCAAAAAAAAAAAAAAACACTGAAAACACTTTACTTTCTTTTCTCGCCCTGATACAGCTGTGTCCAAGAGGGCCAAAAGCGAGAGACCTGAGCTTCTCCCACACGGTACAGTGTCCGCACGACCGCACCCCCGCCAGCCCAGCCAAGAACCCGAGCCAGAGGGGACCCCACGGACAGTGCAATTTTCCTTCCCTTCAAACTCTCAGTGAAGACCTAACGTCGTTAGTTTAGCAGGAGAAAGTTTCAAGAAAACCGGTTTGCAAAGAAAGGAAAGTTTGGAATGTGATTCCCGATCCTAGGTCCCAGGCCGAGAACCCCTGAAGGGGCGGCACCGAGGGGGCAGGCAGTGAGGAGGGAGCACGGGAGAGATGCCCCGACTGAGACCGGAGCCCTCTCCAAGCTCCCCTTCAAAGTGCAATGGACACCGTCCCTCTCGTGGAGGCGGGGACTGGACACTCGGGGCCTCCAGCCAGCTTGGGCCGCCCCGAATAGTCCCTCCCCAGGACGGGAGCAGGCGCCGGAGGCTCCACCCGGGGGCGGAGAGCACAGCTGGAACCCCTGGGGCCGGGGGCGTGATGCAGCTGTGCAGTCCCTCCCTGGTCTCGGGTCCTGGGGGAGGGGCAAGGGAGGAGGCGGGGCCCCAGGAGCAGAGGCGGGGCCAGACCCCCGCCTCCTCACACCGCCTCGCTCGAAGGTGTGAAATCTTTAAAAACTGATTCGTCTTCCTCGCCTACGCCCACACCCACTCTACTTTTGCGAAGTCCAGCTTCTGGAGACCCAGAAACTCCCCTCCGAAGGGACAGGCACCAACGAATCTGACACACTACACAGACCAGACACAGGACACACGACACACACGTACACGGAGGCAAAGGGAAGCCCCTCCTGCCCCTAAAGCAGAAGGGAGATCGGGGCCACAAGCAGGCAGGGCAATGAGTCAGGCTCCTCTAGCCGGAGTCCACAGCTTCGGCCTCCCGCTGCATGTGCAGTCCAAAGAAAGGATCGGGGAGGGGGCCGGGCGCGACCCTCAGCGTTTTAGTGCAAACTGCTGGTTTCCTCAGGCACTTTTGAGTTGTCACAGATGTCCCTGCCCACGCGTGCAAACGCGGCTGGGGAGGGGGGTAAGGGAGGGAGAAGGAATCCTCTCGGGGCACCACCTCCAAACCACCTGCCCTTTGGTGGGAGGAGGTGAGGGGTAAGAGAACATCCTTCTCCCTCCCTTAACGAGGTGATGGACGGTGGGGGGGGGGGAGGGAGGGCAAGTTCAGGATGTGCCACCTATCCTCAGCTGGAGCAGGGGCCTTCTGGAGACCCCATAGGGGCTGGGGAGAAGAGCTGGCCCCCAAGTCATGAGAGAAGAGAACAGCCTCCCAGACAGGGCGGGGATTTCAAGGCACCTGCAGTGCAAACTGTGCAAGAAATGGGGCTGGGGTTAGGGCTGGAATAAGCTGGGCTTCAATCAAGGAACCGCTGACAGGCCTTCTTCCAGCGACAGGCCGTGCACCACATGTCCCGGTTCTCCATCCCATACACCTTCCGGCACTTCTTGGCTTCACCCCGAGGCTTCCTGGGGAAGGATGGGGGCAAGATGAGGCTCCCAAACCCAACGTTTCTCTGAAGCTTGGTCCTAGGAGGAGACAGGCTTCCCTCGATACACAATGGTATCAACAGTCCTGGCCTCTCCTCTGGGCCCATCTTCAGTTGAATTATATATGTGAAGACCCTAAGGGGAGGGCCCTGAATCTATCCACACGTTCCCCCCACAGTGAGCTCCACAGGACTATGTAGGTGCCAATTCAGAGGCAGCAATGCCTCCAAATTTATTTCTCCTTCCTCCTTAAACTGTTAACTTGGCCTCCAACCTCACTGTGTATCTACTTTATTCATCAAGATTGGTAGATACACTTCTTCTACCCTACTAATCCTGCAGGGCCTAGTTCCTACCTCATCTCCTCCAAGTCCAGAGGACCTGAATTCAAATCCTGTCTGACACCTATTTAGTACGTGATCAGAGGCAAATTACTTTTATTTCTCATAGCCTTGATTTCCTCATCTGTAAAATGGTGATAGTACTTAAACTACTCAGCTCAGAATTTCTGTGACACTGCTTTGAACTTAAAGTACTATTATAGAAGGGAGGCAGCCTGGGACAGTGGCTAGCCTTGGAATTAGGAAGACCCAAATTCAAATCCTGCCTAAGATTATTTACAAGCTGTTTAATGCTGGGCAAGTCCAGTAACTTCTCTCGGTATCAGTTTCACATTAAATGAAAATAGTAATAGCACCTATCTCAAAGGGTTCCTGTGATGATCACATAAATTATATAAAATACTTTGCAACTTTAAGGCATTATATAAATGTTAGCTGCTGTTCCAGAAATTAAGGTAAATATCATTCCTTGATTCCTAGTCCTCAGAGATTAACTTTTTTTTTTTGGCTTTTTGGAGGGGGGTAGAGCTGAGCAATTGGGGTTAAATGACTTGCCCAAGGTCATATGGCTAGTAAGTGTTAAGTGTCTGAGGTCGGATTTGAACTCAAGTCCTCCTGATTCCAGGGCCAGTGCTCTATTCACCAGAGATTAACTTTTAAAACTATTTATACCAAATAGTTCAGTTTTTAACTTAGCTCTTCACTCTTCCCTAATTTGTTCCATGTTCATGAAGCATCTTACACAAAACAGAACATGGGCTCCCCAAAGGCTGCTGCCATTATCTGCTCTCCCTGGCTCCCATATCCCAGGCAAGGCCTAAGCACACGGCAGCTATCAGTAAATATTTACTGAATCTATTGCTCAGGACACTAAATTTAACATAGCACAACAGAGCTGGATTCAAATCCCAACCTTGCTACCTACTAGCTCTGTAATCTTGGTGAACCTTCTAACATCTCTGACCCTCTTCCTTGTGTGTAAATGAAGGGGAGGAGGCAAGAGATGGGGTTTGCAGCAGATGGGCTCCAGCAGTAACTCTGTGTTCCTGTGAGGAGCTACAGCTGGAGGCTAAGGGAGGGTCTCCTCCCCCCTTCCCATGCCAAGCCTTCTGCTGATCCAGCCAACACTCACCTTATGCCTGGGGTGGGTTTGAGGCCAGAGGGTATGGCTGGTACGGGGGGCTTGATGACTGTGGGTTGGGGAAGTTGTGGCCTCTTATCCGATATCCCAACTGGATGGACCGGAGTCAGACAGCCCTGGAAAAAAAGATAGCCTTATCTTCCACCACCCTTTCCAAAGAAGGTGGGAGAAGACCCACAACTTAAGTACTTGTTCAGTGTACCTGGTAAGCATGGTCGGTATGGACATGGCACAAGGTGGTGGGAACCACAGAGCTCAGAATGGTGGGCATGGCTGTGGTCTCAGATGGAGCTGAGATTGGCAGATCCAAGCTGGGGAAGGCTGGGGGCACTGAGGAAGTGGGTGACATGGGGGTCAGGCTAGACAGGCCATCAGTTAATGAATCCACATTGATATCCAGCTCAGTGTAGTAGAAATCCTCTTCACCATCACTTTGATCTGGCTCTGCCCGACGCCTGAGTGGGGTCAGAGTCAGAGGTCAGCCTGGAATGCCCAGACCAGGCCCTCTGGAAACAGGAAGACAGAGACAAGGCATGCTGGCCTGGGATGTGTGCCATGTTTGAGCATTAGAATGTCCTGCCCCCACAGGCCACACCAGCACGCCCCCCCCCCCCCCTCCCCTGACCACCCCCCAGGTGCACTGTTCGGATGTGCTTCTGTATTCCAGATGACGTGCTCAGCACTTTCCCACAGCTCTTCCACAGACATTTGAACATCACTTTCAC
Organism: Petaurus breviceps papuanus; assembly: GCF_028583685.1. Taxonomy (NCBI): domain Eukaryota; kingdom Metazoa; phylum Chordata; class Mammalia; order Diprotodontia; family Petauridae; genus Petaurus; species Petaurus breviceps. The sequence goes on along the minus strand of NW_027187360.1, from coordinate 24,668,127 downwards.
GGAATTCTGGGAGGAGAAATATTGTCAGATCTAAGGGACTCCTTCCTCATCCCATCCCATCTCTTCTCTCCTCTCTCACCTCCCCCACCACTCCTCTAGGCCTGCTCACCTTCCTCTTCCGGGGTGTGGGATCCCCAAACAGAAAATGGGCAGCCTCAGGGGGCAGTGGTGGTGAGGGTGTAGATGGAGAAGACTGGTCACTAGGGGGGTCCCAGCCCCAGTCCCCACTGTTGTTGCTGCTGCTGTAGCTGCCAGATGGTCCAGCTGAGGACTCCTTCCAAGGATCACAACAAGACTCTGCCAGAGAGAATGGAGAGAGAAAGGAACATTTTGTGTCCCAGGATCAGATGGGGACCCAAAGATAGAGCAGTGCCCACCCCTCAAAGAATATCACTCCCAGAATAGACTGGTGGGGCTAGAATGGTATCTCCTTGCTGGGACCCTGGCCTATATTTGAACTTCTTTAATATCTTCACCACCCCCTCTCATCCCACCACCACCACCACCACCACCCTGTCTAGTCATTACCTGGGCTGAAGGGTACAGAGGGGGGACCCAAAATCAGAGGACTAGTAGACAAGCTGGTAAGGACTGCAGCAGCCATGACTTCATCCAGCCCAGCCTTTCCTAGGGGGCATCTGCAAATTATAGGGGGGAAGGATCTGTTACTTCCATTGCCTGGGACTCTGGAAGAAGGGGGCAGTCACCAGGGAGAGGCGGGGCCAAGAGGCCAGTGTCTGCCCACACCATCTGGGTCAGGGCCAGGCTGGGAAGTCTGCCCAGGCCTAGGCGGGGCTTGAGGGAAGGATAAGGCAGATAAATAAGGAGCAATTTCGGGAGGGGCTGCCCCTCACCTTCCCCTCTCCCAGCCATGGCCTGGTGAACACGTGCACATCCTGACACGTGTGAACACACACGCATTCATGCATATGGCCATCCCATGATTTAGAAACGAACTGGGCTCTACACCCGCCTACCATCCTTGTGGCTGCTTCATTACAATCATGTTTTGAGAGACAAGGGTGGTTCAGTCACCCCTCTAAAGGCTCCTCCCTGTAAAGGATATTTTTGGGATGGCAGGAATCTGATTTCTGTTATCTCCCGGGGGCTGATTTCTTAAGCTCACAGTTGCAAGACAGACCCAGATCCATTTCTGAATTTGCTCATTCCACAGAGAGGAGCACTGGGCCCCAAAGAGGAGGTGAAGCCATTCAGAATACAGTTAGAGCCCCGCTTTCTGTGAGCCTAGTCTTCCCCCCCCATCCTGCCTCCCTACTTGGAGGGAGGACTCCTTTGAACTGAAGGGAACTCAAGGAATCACACATTAACCAGAGTTATGCAATAATGAGACTGAGAACAAACAGCCTAAAGGGAAGGGGGGAGTAAGGGGTGGGAATGACTGTCTACAGCCCCAGCCTCTTGGGGGAAAACTGATTGGGGGGGGGGGCTTATAACCACCCCTATAGAATTTAACCAGAGTCCACATGCCAAAATAGAGCCTCATTTTTCCTCTACCCCCATTCAACCCAATAAGAAGGTGACCCCCACAACCCACCAGGCAATTCTCCTTATCCATCTCCCCCAGAATGGAGAACAGTACTTACAGGGTTAAGTATAGTAGTGGAAATGAGGAATTCTTTGTCCTGGGATTTCTATCCTTCTTCGGGCAGGGAACTGTCAAATCCCTCCCCGATTTCCCCAGGACCCAGAGAAAAGCATTAGGGAAAGAGTTTCTTAATCTTTTTGTGTGTGTCAGTGACTGCTTTGGCAGTCTGGTGAAATCTATGCACCCTTTCTCAAAATGTTTTAAATGCAGAAAATACATAGCATGACAAAGGAAATCAATCATAATGAAATAAAATTACTAAAACCTTTTTTTTTAAGTTCATGGACTCCAAGTTAAGAACTCTGCTTTAGGGCAACCTCTGAACTCAGGCCAAAGCCTGGCTGTTTACTAAACCAACAGAGTTCCTGTCTCCTTAGCACCCAACTCAGTGACCCACTGGGCACAGAAAAGGGCTGAAGCCTCAGACCTTGGGAAAGGAGCCAAATTAAGAAGCTATCCTGAGAAAATTCTCCACTGGACTCTTCAGTACCCTCCCTGTTCAGCCCACTTCTGCTCAGTTACCCAGCCTACCTACTCCATCCCCGAAATGCCCCTAGTTATGAGCTAGTTAGACCTCACCCAATTAAGCCAGGAGTTCCAGGAAGGGTATAAGATACCACTCCTCTCCCAATCACTGGAAGCTGGAGGCAGCTGCAGATACCACTTCTCTCCCGATAGCTACCTATATAGCTCAGTGTTTCCTCCTCATCATTCTATACCCAAAGGCTTGGATCCAGAAAGTGACAGGCTACCCACAGTCCTGGAACCCAAGAGCTGAATCCCAGTCTAGCTACCACTTTCCCTTTCTGCCTCCCTTTGGAGGATGTGCCATACCTCACACCTTCAAATACTGTAACTGTCTATTCCAGCATAGACTGTCAATGTCCCACCAAACACCCCTTTCCCTAGAATGACACAGTGTGTACTCAACAACTTTTCATGTCTGGGAAAAGTGGAAATAGTCAGACCTTGTTACAGAGAACATGGGAGTCAGAGGTCATCCACCCACCCCTTGACAGCTTCTCACCTCTGCCTGGGGACAGGGATGTATGCAGATTGCAGCAGCCCACTCTGGTCCCAGTCTCCAGCCTCATCCCAGCTCCCTAGGCCCCATGGATCCTCGGCTTTCTGCCCAGGCAGCAATTCCTCTGGCCCCACTTGGCCACTGCAGTGGATAGCCCCCTGCTGACAGAACACAGGCCTGGCTTAGTAGAGGCAATGGCATCACATCACCCCCTCCCTAATGGCCCCCAGTTCTCCCCAAGTTTAAAGTCCTCTGTCCTGCCCCAGAAAAGAGCCCTCCAAATTCCGGGGATCCATAACGAAGCAAAGAAAGCAGGAGATCCTTCCTGCCAAAGGAATCATGTTCTCTTTTCCCCCTTTTTCATGGTCCATGTGAGAGTGATTCTCATTTTCCCTCCTTGGGTTTCTTCAGAGTCCCCAGGGCAGCGCAGTTCATCTCACTCACACACACACTCACACTCACACACACACACACACACACACACACACACACACACACACACCCCTCCAACACGCGCGCCCACATCCCAACATACTCACACCCCCTCCCAAACTTTCGCACATAACCCCCCCACACACTTTTTTTTACACCCCATTCCCGCGGCTCCCACAGATTTCCTGGGGCTGCAGACCGGGGCCCAGGGAACACCTCCGAAGTGAATCTTCCTCCCTCTGGTTGGCACCATGGTAGCAAAGACGGGGTGCCAGGGCCCATAAGTTTGAGCTCCCCCTCCCCGCCCCAGTGAGCGCCTCGGGCCTTCCCCCGGGGCCCACCCCCATGTGCCCTCCCCCCCCCGTGCTCCTCCCCCCCCCCCCCCCGCCTCCCGGACGCCGGCCCCGCCCCCTCCCAGCCCGGCCGGCGGGAAGTCTAGCTGCGACACCGCCTCCCCCAGCTCCTCGGGCCCGAGCCCGCGCAGCTCGGGCCTGCCCCGCCTTCCACCCGGCGCCCGAGGTGTGACTGACAGGACGGCCCGGGCCGGGGCGGGAGGAGAAGGGGTGGGGGAGCGTCCCTTCCCCTCCCCCCCCCCTCCCCCCCGCGACACCCCGCCCCCCGCCCCTCTCTCCCTCCCCCTGAAGCCCAAACTTTCTGCAGCCGCCTCCAGCTGCGACGCCATCTTTGCAGCAAGAGAAAGTTTCTCGGGAGGAGCCCCCGCTCCGATCCCCGTCCCCCACCCAGCGCTGACCCCGTCAGTACCCCATCTACGTCCAGAAGCCAGGGCTAGCCTCGGCCCAGAACTGTCCCGCGCCCCACCCCGGCCCCCGGCCCCGCCCCGCCCGCCGACCCCCCGCCCAGTTACCTGCTGCAGCTGTCCGGGCCTCCCGGGGGCCGGGGCCGACCCCGCTTTCCGCCTCAGCAGAGACTCATCCACCAGCACCGTGTAGACGGCGTTACCCGCAGGGCCGGGGCCGGGGGCCGCGGTGGGGCCAGATTTGCAAGGCGGAAGGACACCGCAGCACATCCCGCGAGCCAGGGGACAGTCCGGGCAGCCAAGCGCGGCCGCAGCCGTCAGTCCCGGGGGCGGGGAGCAGATCCGACTACCAGCCGCCACAGCCCGCTGGGACTCCATGGAGGGGGCCCCGAGCCGGCTCCGGGCCGCTGTGCCAGGGGAGGGGGTGGCTAGCCACGGCCTTACCGCACTGTGCACCCCACTCCCCTGCTTCCCTCCCGGCCGGTAGGCCGGCGAAGCCCCTAGCCCTGGAATCGGGCCGGGTTGCTCGCTTCGCCGCGCTCCCGGGTCTGCAACAAGGGGGACCACGCCCCCCTCGCGCGCCCGCTCTCTAGCTCTCCCTAGCTGCGCGTGCAACCCACCTCCCCTCCCCCTGCCGCGCGCTCCCATTGGTCAGCGCTCTGTATCAACATTCCGAGATGGAACGTGGCCCGAAGCCGGCTTACTGTCTCATTGGCCCGGGTGTTGGGGGGGAGGGGAAGAGAACGGAGTGTTGCGCTGCACTCGCTCCTTCCCCACCCCGCCCTCTCTCCGCGCTCCCGCCTCCGGCTACACTCCACAGGCGAGAGTCCGGCTCCCGGCCGGTATTCTGTAGGGTGGAGCTAGGCTAGGGAGGGAGCGAGCGGGAAGGGCGGGAGTCCTTAGTCCGAGTCAATGTGGGATCCTAAATAGAAGGAGAATAGTAAGGGCTGTAGGAGCGCGAATTCCTGGCTGAGGAGGTTGAGAGGACAGACGTTCGACTACCCCCTGCCCGCCCCACACACGTACACGGGGGTCGCTTGGTGCGTCGGGTATACTATCCTAATCCATAATCCATTATCTTAATGTGTCAAGTCATTTTATATGAAGGGACTTGCGAGACCTTTAAGAAAAAGATTTCTCTCCGTGCCCCCGGGCCCTCCTGGCTCAGAGCCCGGGCGCGGGCTGGCATCCAGGCCCGCGTTAGAGGTGCGTCTAGAGGCCACAGTTGCCTTTAGTCCCCGCCCCGTCCCGCCCTCCGCGCTTTCTCCAAGATCACCAGCACCCACATGGCCAGTTTGGGAGCGACGTTGCCGGGCTCCTGGCCCTGGGTGGTGGGACGTCGGAGCGAGTTTGTTCCACCAAAGGATTTTTAAACAGTCTCAGGGCTGTTTGGGAGAGTGGTGCTGAACGCCCCTGCCATCCCGGTTCTTTCCCGAAGGCCTCCTTCCCCTTAGTTCCCCTCCAGCGCTGCCTCTGAACTTGAGAATCTGAGAATGAATCTCCGAAAGTTGGGACCTGGTTTGAATACTGCCTCGTGATATAGATCCCTGAAGAGGAATGAGAAAGCCGGTACACTGATTTAAAACGCCAAAGCATAAGTGTTATTCTACTAACTGACCTTGCAGACCTCAGGGCAAGATAGGGCACATGACACCCTAGAGATGAAAAGGTCTTTGTAGAGCACACATGGGTCACCTGCCTCCCCATTTCTGTTTCTCACGATTTAAGACCCTGTGGTCCAGAATTGAAGTACCTTCTCCATGCCAGAATCACCTCTGTCTTCTCTTTTCACTAGGGCCAGCACTGCGCACTATCCAGGTTAATTTTCAACGAGTTACGTAACTGTGGGGGCTGGGCAGACTATGGACCGCCAAGCTGACGGCAATCTTAAACTCTTCAGCCCTTTTCTTCCAGTAGCCAAAGTTCACTAACCCCCAGAGGATGCATTCTGCTAGAAGTCAGCCCCCAACCCCGCAGCTCTAGGACAGAGGAACGTCTCACGGCTTCAAAAGCTATTCAAGCACAGGAAGGGTGGTCCATTAGCTGTCCAACTTCTTATTCCAGCGTTGCATTTTCCTTGTGTTCCATTCTGTTCCCTCGTGAATTTCCTAAATGTTGTCTCTATGTCCCAGCTCTATCTATCTTGTCTTACCTTTTCTCCACACCTTCCCTAACATCCCCCCCTCCCTTGTCTCCTCTGAACAGCCACTGCAGTCCGTGTCCTCTGTCTCCGATTGTACCTTCTCTCTGAGTTCCATAATATTCAGATACAGGAGTCTGCATCCAAAAAGCACTCCGGGAGAAATAGAAGCTCAAAGAAGAGCACATAAACAGGGCAGGGGATGAGGGAAACAGATTGAAAAGTTTCCAGCCTCAGACTGCCTTCTCTCCTTATCCCTCCACCCCAAGCCCAGGATTACACATACATACACACACAACTGGACTCCTTTTGCCTTTATTTTTTTCCCATTTTCATAAATCTTCACAGGGCCTATGAGTCCGTGCCCCACCAACCCCCTCCATCTCACTAATACTCTCATAAAAATTCTCAGTGGGCCCATTTCCTGTGTCCCTGCCCCAGGTGGGACTGCTAGTCCTGTAGGAGGGGCTTGTGGCTGGACTCTGGCTCTGTTCATTTGTAGTCTCCACTAGAGAGGCCTGAGTATTTCTGACCAGCTGGTTACAGAGAGCTCTGTTCCAGGTGGGCTCCAAGGGTTTCCGGCCTAGCCTGCTGATTTTGGAGTACAGAACCTCCACCTGGGGAAAAATGCAGAAACCAGAGTGACCCAGATAACCAGTGAGGATACTGGCCTCTTCAGGCTACACCTAAGTTTGGGGAAGGGGGAGTGGGGACCAGGAAAGAAAAAAGGAGAAATCGGGAACAGAAAGGGGAGGTACTCTAGAGCTATCCTGACACCCCACCACCACTCTGCCCCCCAATGCCTATTCTTCCCAAGGGAAAGCCCTGCCAATATTCCCCCAGCCCAGAACTCTCCAATTCCTCCAGACCACTTTACCTCGGCTGCTTTTCCGGGTTGCAGGGCTCCTTTCTCTCCAGGGATTGAATCACTGGGACCTGTCATACTGGGTCCCACCTCATCCCCTTTCTTGTTCTTCCTTATACAGGCATACTCTGCCATTGTCAACTTCTCTGAAATCCTCAGCTGTTCCTCTCCCTTTTGTGTCGTGGGGGGAGCTCTTGGGGCAGCTGCCAGCCTCACATTGGAATAGGTGGACTCAAGGGCCAAGGAGTCTGAAGCAAGTGGGGGCTGGGGCAACTCACGGTGAATAAAGACAGGAGGCACTGTTGTCATCCGAACATCAGCCCTGAGCTCTCCTGGCCACCTTGGATATAGGAGGTCAATGCTGATAGGACGCTGGGCTAGGGAAGAAGATAGCAAGTTGGGAGACAGACAATTCGACTTGGGGTGGAGAGAAGGAAATGGGGAGAAGATAAAAACCTACCTGGTGTCTTGGAGTAGGGTGGGGAAAAAACTTGGAACTGAAAGGGACAAAGAATCCCTCACCTTTACTGTTCCTGGGGCCCCGGTTGAGTTCATGAAGTTTGGAGTCTGACTTGCTAAGTGAACGAAGCTGGGTCTGTCTTAATAATGACTAGGGGATGAGGGAGGAGAAAATTAATTAGTATTTTCCCCAATTTCAACCATAATCCACACTCCTAAAACCCAAAGCCAATTGTAAAGGAAGTTGAGGAGAGGTATGTCACACTAGTGTTGCCCCACCTAAAGTCACTCACCACATCCACTAGCTTCAGCCCAGACTGCTGCCTTCTTTTACCCTTCCTGGAGGAGGACAGGAGGAAGAGGAGGGAAAGGGGGTTAGTCTTTACTGAGAGTCTCAAGCCCTGAGTGGAAGGGGTTTACTCACCAGTGGGCAAGACCCAAAGTTACCACAGACTTCACCACTCCCACCTGTCACAAAGATCAGGGGCAGGGGGCTAGGGGAAAATTATACCTGATTGATGTCATGGTATTGTATGATTATAAAAATGTATAAAATACTTTCTTCACAATCCTGTGATGTACGTGTAATAAGCATTACCATTTCCATTTTAAAAATAAGGCAACTAAGGCTTAGAGTAATTAAGTGACTTGCCCAGGTTGATGTTGACTATCAAATCCAGGATCTGAACCCAGGTCTCTCCAACATTCATTCCACTGCCTCTAAAATATTAAGATCTAGAAATTTCTAACCCACTTGTTTTGCTGAGGAGGAAACAGGTACAGAGAAGGGAAATTACTTACCTAGAGTCATGTGGAAAGTTTTAGAACCACCACTTTCTGTCTTGCTTCAATTCATCCTGCATATTTCCTGCCACACAACTCTGGCTTAAACATCTGGTGGTTGCACACAGGATAAAGGCCAAATTCCTTGACCTGTCAAGGCCCTCACCATTCTAACTTGGCTGACACTTTCCTAGCTTCATTTCTTACTTTCCCAGAATATATATCATTTTATACTTCCTTTAGCTCTCTCTCTTTCTCTGTCTCCCCCCTCCCTTCTCCTCCTCTTCCTCCTCTCTGTCACTCTCGTTCCCATTTTGTTCTGTGGAGTTATATCACAACTCCTGCATCTAGGGTGCTTTGCAAATCTGGAAAGTGCATGCCTCACAATGGGCTGTGAGGCAGGACATGAGGTCACAGTATTTAGAGCTGGAAAAAAACTTAGCAATCCTCTAGTTTAATCCCTTCATTTTACAGAAGAAAAAAACTGAATAGGATCATGGTTATGTTAGATCTGGGACTCAAGAAATCACTTAATCTAACTCTTCTTAATGGATGAGGAAACTGAGGCCAGTGCGGTTGGGGGGAGAGAAGTGACTTAGACAAAAGGGCCATAGTGTTGAACTCTATGATTTGGCCTTCTGATTTCAAGTTCATTGTTCTTTTCTCTATATCGCCACACTTTCCTTCCCCATTCCCTGCTCTGAAACAACAGCCATCCTTCAAGACCAGCTCAGGTCACATCTCTGTCCCTGGAGAAAGGTTGGCGGGCAGGCTTCCTCAGCTCATTTGACTCTATCTCTTCAACCAAAACTCTTATCTTCTTTCGTACATTGTGTCCCACATTTAGCGCCTTATTCTATTGCTTCCTCAAGTCTCACCTCACCAAGGGCTTCCTCATTGGCTCCTCCCTGTCTCCTACAACAGGCCCTATGTGTGTATTAAACTGAATCCCTGCTGAGATGGCAGTCATTTTGAGTGACAGGTGACAGAGGGACAGACATACCTGTGACAGGTGGTGCACAAGGCACAAAGCATAAGTACCAAGGCCAGGCAGCTCAGGACCCAAAGGACTGGAGGGGGTTGGGGATCGGGGGCAGTCTGAACCACTGCCATGGAGGGAGCTGTTGTACTCTGGCCTGTGGAGAGGGGCCAGGTCAGGAACTATGGTGTAGTTATGATGGAATTAGAAAATCCTAATTTGAATCTCTGAAGGATACAACCCATTCCCCACCCCCTCCAAAAGCAGATGGTGGGATGCTGAGGGAGGGGATGCTCTGACTCAGCGAACAGGAAACCAGAAGGCTTCTCAGGCCCCCCTCCCCCACTGCCTGTGGTCTCTGATGTAGATGAGCAGCTAACAGTGCCTGAGCTGGTGCCTTAAAAAGCCATCCTTACTGATCTACATAGGACTTCCATTTACGTCCAAGTGTCTCTGTCCATCAGGTTGCTACAGGAGGTTCTCCCAGCCTAGGAAAACTCTATTTGGGTTTAGCCTAGCTGTGTTCCTGAGACTGCATTCCCACAATGTCAAAGGGAGTCAAGGGTACATCTTTCTCCTAAAGGCTTCTCCCCATGGCAAGGATTCCTGCTACACACCAAGGTTCACCTAAGCTCCTCGAACCTTTGGGGTGGGGGATGGGGGGGTGGAGAGGAATAAGGAGAATGGCTC